>NC_137461.1:7236644-7836644 GCF_964235325.1 Thermobia domestica | reverse complement strand
GTGAACTACTTTTTAAATAATATTATTCTTTAATTTTAATAACCGTATGTTGAAACTTACAAACTAAATACATTATTCACGCCGCTTACGTGAACATAGAACTTTTGCGCAGCTAACTGCTGGAAATTGTGCAGACCAAGAGCTATGACCTCACAAGCAGAAGAGCAGATTTTAGATTCTGTGAGGGATAGTACTACGTGCAGCACAAGAGGATTAGGTCGGCAACTACGTACAGATATGCGTGTATATCGTCGATCAAATCGATATACAGATCAATTGCAATGAGTGCAGTCTTTATCAGCTGCCGATCATCTTCCGCGACTACTCTTTTGCTAGTGGGACCTCTAGGTGTGTGCCGTTAATCTTGTCTTTCCATTGCAGTAGTATTTACAGATGATGCTTAGTTCACACGAGAAGGCATCTTCAATTACCATAATGTACATATTTGGGCGCACGATAATCCTCTTGCGATCAGTCCCAGAAGACAGCAACAACAGTCTACTCTCAATGTGTGAGCGGTCACTTTACTAGGGTCACACATAATTCTGCATAAGGTGACGGGAAACACCCATCAAGAGTTCCTGGAAATACACCTTCCGGATGTATTGGATAACTTGCCCCTGGCTCTGCGTCCATTTGTGCATTTCATGTATGACGGAGCCCCCCCCCTCGTTTCTGTATCACGGTGCAAGAGTATCCGAATGTTGTATTTCATGATACATAATACATGTAAGGGTATGAATTAGCAATTGTTTGGCCTCCACAATCATCAGATATACATCCTCTGCATTACTATTTGTGGGAGCTTATAAAGTATTTGGTGTACAGTACGAGTCTGCTGTGGATACTGTGGAAACTCCGTATTCGTATAGACTCAGGTTGCCAGAGAATATGGAACACCTTTAGAGCTAAGAGTGCGTTCGTGCCTCCATGCGGCGACACGTTGAAGCTTGCATTCTCGCAGAAGGTGGACATTTTAAACATTTTAAACATAAGGTACTATGTCTGCGTTTAATTCTATGAAATTTCAAATAAATATGTGCATCGATTTATTCACTCTGATGACGTAGAACATTTTGTGTTCGTGGTTGTAACGCCCGTATTATGCGTTTCTCTTCCGAGTTTTGGTTCTGATGAGCAAGTGTGGTTGTGCTTTAGTCACTTTCCCATTTGCAGTATTGCTGTACTTCAACATTCAGGAAATTAACCTTTAAACGCTAACCAGGAATTTGAACGAAATCTTAGACTTTAACGTTAAGGATCCTGGTGACCTCTCTCATTATCATAGAGTCATATTTAATACATCATTGGAAAGCACAAATTCCAATCATGTAACATTTGTGCAATTTCCTCCATATTCGTAGAAGAAATCTTGTATGGAGTCACTCTAAAAATAAATATAATTTCCTTCGAAAACTGAGACTGAAAAAAAATGAAAATCCTGATGCAAAAAAAAAAAAAATCAAAGACAAAAACACGTAGTTACCCTTTCCGTCCTCAGTGGTACTCTCACATACATGAAACTTTTATCCTTCTGAACACGTTGATACCAAAATTATCTTCGTAGTTTATTTAAGAACTGAGCTATTGAGGTTTAAATTGAGTCACATTGAGGGGTGATCAAAATGTGACTATTTTACACCGTGAAGCGGCTTAATGGTCGTAACTCTGTAACGATGCATTTCCCGACATATGATCATGTGAAGATTTTTTACTTTACCCATAAGGAATGCATCCCTGAAATTTTGCCGTACCTTTTTGTTATACCATATATATATATATATATATATATATATATATATATATATATATATATAAATATATATATCAAATATGTGTGTGTGTGTTTGTGTATGTTCCTTTCTTAAATGACGTATATAAATACAAACATTTTATAAAGTATTTTTACTGAAGAAATTACCATGGGAAAATAATAGAAATATATAGAGAAAAAGTTCTAAGTTACGTACAATAATTGTAAAACATATTCTCACCATCATTGATCTATCGCTCATTAACATGTTTCAGCAGTCATCAGTTTCACTAAGTTGCCATGATAGAAGCATTATACTATAAAGATTTCTGAAAAGTTGAATGCACAAACAATAATGAAATCTACAAATATTGTAGTTTACCTTTATGCCCTTATCTAATCAATTAATACACCATAGTTAATTAAATTTAAATCTTTTCCAACAGGTAATGATCTTAGACGAGCCTACTACAGGCATTGATCCTGATTTTAAGAGAACTATCTGGGACTTGTTACTGGTAAAATAAAATTTATTAACTTTTTTGATTAGCTTTTAAACACAAGAAGTATAACGTTTCTGATTCCGATACCGCGTGACTCGTGTTTAATTAGGCTTGAGCACAAACGAAACATGTTTTAACTTTTCTGATTAGCTTTTAAACATACGAAGAAGTATAACGTTTCTGTGTCCGATACCGCGTGACTCGTGTTTAATTAAGCTTGAGCACAAACAAAACAGTTTTTTAAAATTATCGTCCAGTTTTTTTATTCTTATTATTCCAGCTGTGTTTCTACCTTTTTTCTATTACTTAATAAAGCATCACTTTCTTTACAATATGCATTCATTTTGATATATGTTCCTATGAATGTTGTTGACTAAAAGTACCTAGTTCTGTCCTACCCATTTTATAATATTCTTGTTCATTACACTATCCTTCCAGTTTGTGCTTTCCATCTCCATGGACATCACATTTCGAATCTCTCTACATATTTTGTCGAGAGTTCTTCAAAGGTAATTGTGTTCCAGCCATACAGTCCAATAGGATATGATCAGCTTTATTCTTTCACCGTTTTAAACCAAACTGAGCTCTTCTTGTTGAATGCCTCTTTGACTACGCAAATCTTGAACTTTGATACAATAAGGATCCTCCGCCAAAATATTTCCTACATTACAGCGTGATTCAAAATGATGTGAACGATAGGGAAACGTTCTATAATTGATAATACTCTATCAACAATGACATCTCTACGGAAATACGTTCAGTATTATCCTCAAGGTTTGTTTGGAACGAGCGTAGTAGTTTAAAATTTACCCGCTAGGTGGAAGAGTGATGAGTTCCAAGATGGCTGCCTATAGTGCAGAAAGAGCATTTTGCGTTTTACAGTTTCACGTTTGTAGGTCTGTTGTTAGTGTTCAACGCGAGTTTCTACAAAATTTCATAAAGATCCACCATCAAAAACCATCCACCATATGACAAATTCAAGAGAACGGATGCATTTCTAAAGAAAAATCGCCCGGTAGGCCGTCCACTTCTGAGGCAGATGTCGAAAGGGTCCGAACCAGTTTTCAACGCAGCCCACAAACGTCAACAAGGAGAGTTAGCAAAGAGCTTCAAATGCCTCAAACAATTGTTTGGCGTGTAGTGCGTAAACATTTAAAGACGTATCCGTATCGAGTGCAGTTGTTACAACACTTAACACCTAATGACCACACGTGCCGCAAGACATTTTGTGAGTCTTTTCAAGAGTTTTGCAATGTTGGTGGTGAGTTTTGGTGAAACTTTGTTTCACGGATGAGGCTACGTTCCATGTGACAGGAAGAGTGAATAAACAAAATGTTCGTATTTGACGAACTGAGAAGCCTCACCAAATCGGTGAAATTGTGCGTGATTCACCGAAGACGAATGTGTTTTGTGCAATTCCATCTTCAAAAGTTTATTGTTCGTACTTCTTTGATGAAGGAACTGTGACTGTACAAACATTTCTAGAAATGCTTACTGCGTGGCTTATGCTACAGCTCGAACATGAGAGTGAAAATTTCATCTATCAATTGGATGGAGCTCCATGTCACTTTCGTCACAATGTCAGAAATTTCCTCAACAACAGACTGACACACCGCTGGATTGGGCGGTCAGGTAAAAATGATCAGCAGCTTCTACCTTGGCCACCAAGATCACCGGACTTAACCGGCTGCGATTTTTTTCTGTGGAACATCTAAAAGACATTGTCTACAAACCCCTTGTACCCCAAGATGTGAATGAACCGAAAGAGCGCATCACTGCTGCAGTGCAAACTGTTGATGCAAACATGTTGAATCGGGTCTGGGCGGAATTGTAATACCAAATAGATGTGTGCAGATGTATGCAGGGTAACAAAGGGGGCCCACATAGAACATATGTGATGCACTATTTTTTTTTATCACAAAAACTTGGAGAGTTTAACATTTACCTGTAAGATTTGAAAAATGAAATGAAATTTTTGAGTTTTACGTCCCACGGTTATGCCGGTTAGGCTAAAGAAGACGGTGATGATGAGAGATGAATGAAATGGTGGAATGAAGAAAGTGGGAGGAAACGGGAGAACCCCTAGAAAAACCCACGCACACGGTGTTTGTCCACCACAAAGTTCACTTGGCGGGGGCAGGGATTGAACCCGGGACCCCAAGCACCAGAGGTGAACGCTCTACCACTGAGCCACCGCGGCCCCTGTAAGATTTGAAGCTATTTGGATGATTAGTAAAGAAGTCATAAGGAGTTGTAATCGTTCACATCATTTTGAATCACGCTGTATAAAATAATCAACCTCTTCTAGTTCTATTTGATCTACACGGATGCATAACCTTCTTTATTACGTCATAATCTCGTAACTTTAAAGTTTCGGATGCTCATTTCCATTCCATACTTTCTTGCAAGGTCACCTATTATGTACTCCATTTCCTGTAGTCCTTGATCGGGTCTATACACAATAAAATTAGATTCGTGTATCTCACCTTCTTAATCATCTACCATCCGATCTCACGAAATTTCGAACTTCCTTTAAAATTTCATTTAATAAGCTTTCCCTGTAAACTTCAGATAATAGTAGTAAAGTGGAGCATTCTTATCTGACTCATATCCTAATCTCATTATGATCCATCCCTCATAGCTTCAGACGCGACGTCTGTTTAGTTATATAAATCTCGAATGTGTGGAGCATACCTCCAATTTACCCCAATTTAAAAGACAAATTCCGACCAAAGCATATATTAACTAATAAATAATAGCGTTACAGTTTCGGCAAATTAACTTTGCCTTCATCAGACACATTATGAAATACAATTTCTAAGATTACAGCTTATATACTTCTTAAAATGAGAGGAGGTCATTTCATAAACCAATCATATTCGTCCTTTCCTTTTTAACAATTTTAATTAATACATACGCAACTTTTAATGATCAACTTTCACTTAAAAGCTAAACTTTTAATTGGCACACTTGTGTATTCTTAATGAATAACTTTCACTTTTGAAATACATAAATCTTTTATTTGTCTATCCGCTGTTCAATACATCTGTTTTCACCGTTTTTTCCTCTTTATGTTTTATCCAATATCTTCCTCCATGCATCATGTATATTTAGTCCGCTATTCCAATTCATAAGTTTCTCACTTACTTCCTTTCGTATGCATTCTGCCTTTTTCCATTCTGCCTCTTACCCCAATTTGTTGAAATGTTTTCATATTATTGGCTGTTTTAAGCCCACAGAAAACAGTTTCCAAAGCTGAAACTCTTCTGTTACGTTAAAAACTACTTCTCACATTATTGTCGTCAACCCACTAACATAGGTCTCAGTGTGGTTTCCATTCCCTAACCGAAATTAGTTTTCCCTTAATATCTTCTCATCTTAGTTTCCAGCCTATGATTCAGCTTATGCAATGGTATAACAATGTATATTCTTCTCTATTTTACGTCTCCCTCGATTTTGTATCATCCAACGTGTATTTAACCTCTTTCGGCTTATTGCACGCCAGTCGAGTAGTAAAATATTATCCCTTTTTGAGGTAAGTGTTGCACTTTCAGTGAAACAGCTACTACTTCCTTACTATTTATCATGGGATCATGGTTCCTATCTCATTTTTTCAGAATGGAGCATCCTTTCAAACGGTAACACTCGCTTGTCTATAACATACAGTAAAAATTGGAAAATCGGGCAAAACCGGAAGTTTTTTCGAAAACAAATTCAAAACGTTTGCGCTTCTCTGATCCGGACATGGGTTCACGTAGGGATCTCAAAATGTCTTGAAAAACAGATGTACACAATGCGTGTACGAAACTTCAATCTTGAATCTTGAAACCAAAGAGCGAATAAAATTTTGAAAGTCTGAAGGTGACCCATTTTATAATATATATACACACCGTGTAACATAAATGCATGTCAAAAAGTAACGAGGAAATTGTGGACATCCAAACAAGAAAAAATGATCCTATAAACAAGGGTCCGATGTCGCTTCGTTTCCGAGATACAGGGTATTCAAATATCGAGTCTCCCAAATGGCTCACTATGGGAAAGTGAATGGAAATATTCAATATTACAGTAATAATACAATCAAGTGGAATTTTGAATATTTAAATACATTTGTACAAACATTCAGAATGAAGCTATTCAACATTTGAGGTTATTGGGTTGTCAGTGTTGCCAACCTGGTACAAAGTGTTATGTTTTCAAATTGCACTAAACGTCCACACATTAGAATATGATTGCTGATATCAAAACGTTCCTAAACATTGGGCAATGTCTTCCGAAGTTTATGTGTGGTATAAACGAAAGCTCTGTCCTCCATCGAATAGCTATCTCAATTATTTATCTTGGGAGACATGCAATAGTTGCGATCTATGAACTGTCATTTACTATTGTGAGCCGCTAATTGACTTCACACTTGGACGTCTTGTCTTTCTAAACCGAAGCGGAAGGAAAGTGTTGATGTCAGAAATCATATGCTAACGTGCGGACGTCTAGTGCTATTTGAAAACCTAACACTTTGTACCAGGTTGGCAACATTGACAATTCAATAACCTCAACTGTTGATTAGTTTCATTGTCTATGTTAATGTAAATTTATCTGCACAGGCATAATTCCATTTGATTGTATTATTCCTGTAATATTGAACATTTGCATTCACTTTCCCATAGTGAACCATTAGATGGACTCGATATTTGAACACCCTGTATATCGGAAACGAAGCAGCATTGGACCCATGTTTATGGGAACATTTTTACATATTTAGATGTCCGAAATTACTTCGTCACTTTTGGAAATGCATTTATATTACACCCTGTATATATATTCTAAAATTTGACTCCATTATTACAATTTGGCCGAGGGTCATAGTTCAATAGTTTTTTCTTGAGTATAATGCGCCATTTTTAACAGTCCTACTTACATAGCCTTATCATACACCTGAAGTAGGAAATTCGGGAGAAACCGGATTGTTTTCTGAAAAAATCGTCTCTCGGAATAGTTGCGTCCCTCGCGCCCGAGTCCGGGTTCACATATTCATTTTTTTCAAATGAGAAACATTGAGAGGATCACACAATATATATGCAAAATTTCAATCTGATATCTTGAAAACTAAGGTCGTGATTTAAAAAAAAATGTCTTAAGAAAAAATATCAAGTCCCAACTTGGTGCTGCCAAGTTGACTATCCAGTTCCAAAACACACTTGGAGTATTCCTTGGTTCATACTTGATTTGGCGAATGAAAGCCGCCTTTAATACATGTTATAGGACAAAATAACCGATCAAAGACAACGTTAAGCTATGATAACAAACGTTATGATAACTCCTAGGAAAAATTTATGCAAAACTCATTTTATGGTGTATGTTAAGTTTCTTTCTTACTATGAATGTTCCATGTTGATATTCTCTACTATTCTTCAGATGTTTTATTTTCTACAAAATTTAATGCAATTGAAAAATTAAATTATTTCCTGAAAATGTAGGTGTGGCATATATACCAGTTTTCCCGATATCATGAATACCCTATAACGAATGTTAATTTGTAATATGTAACACACACGAAATGTAACATTATGTTTGTTTAAGTATTCAGTGTCTGTGTATCATGAAAGTGAAGTGGCAAGGCATCATTTTGAAAACAAAGATATTCGGAAAAAATGCGATCATGTTACTTAAATCTAATATTCAAAATTCAAGATTGACTTAATTTGAAAGCAGGATATTTGAGCGTTATCTTTAGTATGTCTTGGCGGAAACTGAATAAATTCATATCCAGTTTTGGTCCATTTTAATAAGTTTTAGCAATTCTTGATTCATATGTATAAAGTCAGAAATTACTGTCTTATGCACGTATGTAGTGAAGAATACCCACAAATTTAGTACAGTCGTTTTGAAACCTTCATGATAAATAGACTATATTCTAACCAAAGTCCATTGTGTGAATGCCTAATATATGAAAGTATGTTCGCTTATCATGGTTATCAATCAAACATCTCGTGTATAACTGTGGTTCATTGTACAATTTTAGTGTATGCCACGAACCGAGACAAAACACAGTTTTCTAAGTACAAACATGTAGAATTTCACGCGACAAAACAGCAGTTTGAAGATACTTTTTGATAAAAACCTCCAATTTCCCATTGTGCTCAACCTTGAATATAATGACGAAATTTACCTTCTGACTTCACATAAAATTTAATTGATATAAATGTCATTCACAGAAATACCCGTCCAATCGCTTGTCTGGAAATGGTAAAAGTATTCTCTTAAAAATATTAATTGATATTGGTAATTTTGTAGCATAGAACACACAAATACATATCAGCAGATCATATACTGGTTGGAAACAAATATCGATGTAGTTTGTGTGTGTTTGTTGTTGTGTGTGTTTGTGTATGTATTAAACATATTGTATCTGTGTAGATATATCTTCTTGTGTAAAGCTGGAACATGTGAAAGTAATTTGAAAACCATTGTAAATGAATTCATTGCTGTGCCTTTCCCGAATCGATCGAAGTACCTCTTGTAAAGCACTAATATGAATGGCTGTACCGACTCCAGAACATAACTTGCGGCCGGATCTTTGCAAAATGTAAACAAATACTTTAGGATCGGCTTAGAGGTTTTAAACATCATTTTATACCGTATTTTCATCCGCGAGAAGACAATAGCCTTTGGCATACTGTATCTTATTTACGTAAGAGTTTAATTAAATACAAAGTAAAGTATATTGAATTAGTAGCTTTGAATAGATCATAAATCATTGATGTTTAGATTGAAAGTGGGTTTATGTTCAGGAGATGTACTATATAACGTGGACATGAATACAATTTGTATTATTTATTCCAAAGAAAATTACCATCCTTATAGAGGATGCACCTCGATACCCACTCCCATAGTATCAATCCAAGAAAATTTTGAAAATGTGAAATTACATATTCTTAAGAAGGGAATTTAATATTTTGTTAAAAAGAAAATGAAACAAATCACCTGTTGTTACTAATGACTTTTTTGCAGCAAGAGAGATCTCGAAAGACGATCCTAGTAACCACTCATCATATGGAAGAAGCTGAAATCTTAGGCGATAGAGTTGCTATTATGACTTATGGTAATTTACATTGTTACGGAACACAGATGTTCTTGAAACAACTATATGGTAAGTATTTACTAGATGAAGCAAAGTTAAGAAGGTATTTGAGGTTAAAAACGAACATTTTATTGCGTTAAATTCGAATTTAGTGAATATAGTTGTACTACCTGTAAAATTATATCAGGAATATTTAATTTATGTCATTAAAATTATTGAACAAATGTTTAGGATCATCTGTAATTTACAACACTTGCAACGGTAGTGGGTGGGTTCAGCTCACTTTTATGATTCACAGTCACGTCTCGAAATTACTATCACCCATTTTAAGATCTACGGTTCCGAAATTCTGTTCATAGTTCGGTGGGCCAAAACAGTAACGGTAGTTGGATGGGTTCTGGTTCCATAGTGGGATCGATAGCGTACGCCCATGCTCGGGAAGACAAATCTGTAACGGGATTATATTAGATCCTGTTACTATTTTAAGTTTGAAGGTGTCTGTCCCTGTTCGGGAAGACAAATTTGCAACGGTACTGGGTTTGTTTCAGCTGTTCGGACGTGTATCCGGGCTAAAATGTAGTGGTTAGCATAGGTCATTTCACAGAAAATATCATTTTTACATTTCTTACCAATATGTATTCAGGCAAGTAAAAGATTTTTACACTTCTTATTCACTTACCTTAAATTACCAGCCCACAGTATGTATAATGTTTCGCTTACGTGACATCAGAATACAAAGCATGCCAGTGTCAGTATTAAAGATAATTACGTAAACATTATTCTGACAAACACCTTTATATTCTCAACCCAACTGTACTCGTATAAAAATTTTTTTTTCTATTATCAATCATATTTTTGGGATGAACGAAAGAATGAAATGCATTTATTTTCTAATATATTTGAAACTATATGGGTGCTTTAACAGCACAATATAATACTTACTGCGTACTTTATTATGCAAGATATAATAATAAAAATAGTTGCACTTGTTCCAAGAATATAACATGAATCGAAACTTTGTCAACGCTACTTTTTTTATGTTAACTTTTTGATCAGCTCAATTTTGAATAATAGTAATAGTATCAATAGCCCAACAACGACGTGCCGGCATAAGAATTACTAGTAATAATAACATTTGACACGCACTTTTATTTTAATTTCATACTTCAAATTAGATCTTAGCACTGCGCACACTTTCACACGTAATTAAGGATTGAGAAGGAGGGGTTATTGAGTAGACTCGTTCATCTTCATTTGCGAGCTCAAAGTTCTCTTGCAATATTGATTTTTATAATCACGCACACTTCTATTAAAATATATATTGAATTATCAGTACCTTTCGTTCTTCTAGACAAACGTGACAGCATGGTTTGGCATTCCTAGGCAAGTTTCCACAAAGCAATGTTTTATATAATATTATATTCACCAATTATGTACTATCACTTCGAAATTTTGGGCAAAACAGCATTAGTGTACAGTTTTTTAAACAAAATTAAGATATATCTTTCCGTAGATTTACAACTACTTAAGTATTATTAACTCGATCTTTGTCCTTCTTCCATGGTGGCGGCGATCACATGCTCTTCCTTTCACGGGCAAGTCACTAATGTTAGTACTCTTCCGCCAGTACTAAAACATGCTTATTCATTTTATATAATAAAGGAAAATCGTCAATACGGCTTAATACATGTATTCTTTAATTTATAATTGTTCTTCATTAATCTGGCAAAGTTTTACTGCACAAAACACTAAAATGAGTAAGGATTCGTTACCTAAAATAGTTATTGGTTACATCGAGATATTTTGTCCACCGTATACAGCACCGCACTCTCTTTGTTCGGAGAGCGTGAGAAATTCACGCTCACTGCAGTTTCTTTGCAGAGTGTTACCGAAAATGATATCTTGCCTCGAACCAAAGTTCTGAGTTACAAATCAGTTGCCTCATTCCACACGGGATCGGGATTTCTGGAAAATTATGAACGACAAAATAAGAAGGGGGCGATATACTTATACACTATGATTACGATGGCAAGTGTACAAAATATGAATACGAGAAAAGAATAAAAATTGGTGCTGTGTATTAAATCAACTACACTATTTAATGTCACTGTCTAAATGACTGGTACAAGAGATACTTGAAGATATTTTCCAAGATGAGAAAATAACAATTCAGGAAGCAAAAGACCGTCACACAAGCAGAGACGGAAATATGCACACACTTTGATTCACACATGTAGATAATATAATATAAATAAAATAAAGAGTTTGTTTGTCTTTCTGTCTTCTTGTGTGCGGCCTGGCGTCCAAACGAGTGGACCTAGAGCTACCAAGTTTTGGTGACGGATACCGTAGTCCTGGCCCCAGACCAAGGCGAATCGTTTTGTTTTCAAAATTCGAACCAGGGATGTCTCAGGGGTTTCATTCATCTGGACATAGAGACTAGGACAAAATTACCGATATTAGTGTCAAATATATATATCGCGATAGTTGAGATTAATGGCAAAACTCCGATCGCATTAGCTTCCAAATTCATCCCATTCGGCTGTGGGTCATAGGTCACCCGGTGGAAACATTTACAAATAACCCAAAATGACTGATATTAGTGTCAAATCCATAGTTTTCGCGGTCTCTGAGATAAATGGTGATACTCTCACTTCCATAACGATGACTTTCAAATTCAGCTACCATTGAATGCGGTGCGGGGGCCACCTGCGAAGGAGGTTACCGAGGCAGGTAAAAATATTCCAAAATGACCGATATTAGTGTGAAATCCATTGTTTTCGCGGTCACTGAGACGAATGGTGAAACTCCTACAGGCGTTAACTTCCAAATACAACCCACATGCGAAAATGGGTATTATAGCTAGTACATAATATAGAGTATCCAATATACAATGCAAACCGGAGTTTGGGATAGTACAACATTTGAACCTGAAGTGAACATGAATAATGGTTATACCAAAATGAAACCTTGTGTATGCATATATTTTTAAACTAGGAAGCAATGATTGAAGTACACAAGGAACCACACAGTGTTGCCAGATGTTACCGAAAGTGTAAATCATTTTTCTTTGCAAAACATGTAAATTGACTCATAACTCATACGCATGGATGTTCTGTCGTTAATTTTCAGTTTGTTTAGTTCGAGTAGCTTGGAAACTATGGAGCAGAAAAAAGAATTTTTCATTTCCACGGATAACTAATCGGATGAGGCCTCTGTAAGAGTAACTACGGAAATTGTAGTTTTCATAAATTAACACTCTGAATTGGCAACCCTGTTGATGTTTCAGTGCATCAAAAGGTGTGCCAAGGGTCTGTCTACATTTTGCAATTCTTGAAAACAATGAAAACAAACTTTGAAATTATCATGATAAAACTTTTATTTACATGCACCCGACAACATTGCTATTAATTTCTATGGAGCTATTTAAAGCAAGAGGTATACAAGAACAATTCTCGAACTATTCAAGACCTGGAAACGAAGATTCGCAGTGCCATTGAGAACATTAACACTTCTAATCTTCGTAAAGTAACTGCCAACCTGATAAAGCATATGACAAGTGTTTGAATCAAAACAGAGGACACTCGCAGTGTCCGCTGTAGAGCTGGTAACTCATTTCTGATAGTAGCAGTGTTGCTGAGTGTATGTAAGTAAACGTTTTATCATGATAATTTCAAAGTTTGTTTTTCATTGTTTTTAGAACTTGCATAACGTAGACAGATCCTTAACACATCTTTTGATGCACTGAAATATCAGCATATACTAATTAATATGGTATGTAAAGAAGGATATTAACATGTTTTAGTATGTAATTTTATGAACTGAACTCGTTTAAAAGTTCTGGAAGTCGTCATCTCAAGTTGCGGGTAGCCATCTTTGGTACACTATAATTATAGTACCATTCTCAGCTATGTTATTGAGTATGCACATTTGCGAGAACAACTCCGTGATAGACTGTTTCCCATTCAGTTACTCCTACTCATCGATATGATTGTTTGTGCATTTTATAGAAGTTTGTACCAATGTGATTATCCTCAACATTTTACACATAAGAAATAGTTCGTCCTTGATCTCACTCAAGTTACATTCTCCCATTAATCAAAACTTAGTCTTTGGGAAAGCTTTGAAGCAACGATAAGCTAAAATCACTACAAAATACAATTTAGTCGATAAAGGCAATGATAATTAAAAGTTTTATGAGAAAGAATACTTTCAAAGACGATAGCCTTAACAATAAGTATCTGGATCGCAGTAATATAATACTTATCAAAATGGTAATGTAAAATCCTTCAATGCTTTACTTCTTTATATGGCATGACACATTGCTGCAAATGTCTTGTCCTTTCATTACCAATTTACCAAGCTATTGAAACATTCAAAGCTTATAATGCAAACAATATCATTGTGATCTTGTCATATTTATACATTCTTTTCTGTGACTGGTTAGATATTTACCGATTCAGTTTTTTAAAAAAGCAATTACCTTCAACATTCATCTTCTTGATATTGCTTTGGACAATACGAGATAAGAAGATTTAAATCTAAACACGTTAATCTGTATCAAGGAATATGCAGGATCATATTTAGTTGGCTGGATGTGAGTTTACTGAATAAATAATATTGTTCACTACATAAATGTTAAGCAAATTTATCCTCGTTGAAGCGCATCTATTCTAGTTACGGGTCACTAAATTGTTTTAAGGAATTAGGAGATCTTGCTTGCATATAAGAAAATACCAGTTTTAACTGTAGAAAGTAGTGAACTTACCAGTGTAGCTTAACTATAATTAGGCAAGCTACAATACTGTGCAGAAAAGTCCTAGCAATGATAACTACTTGGTCTATATTTTAGGAGATTTAAAACTCTTTTTGTTTCTCATTTAACTAATTCACCAGGGATAATAACTTATACCCGGAGTTCTTTATGTATCTCAACTTATTTCGGAAAAAAATCAACAGAAATTGTTAATTAATATTAAATTTCTTTATAGTAAACGTCATTCAAATTATGTGGGTAGAACTACTAGTTCTATCTGTGGTGCTCATATTTAGTTGATTGAGATAGTCACACTAAATAACATTTAATATTAACGTTGAAGGTGTGATTCCATTAGATTAAAATCTAGTTCATTGCTTCAAAAGGGGTTTCACTTTATCTTAAAGTTGAAGTAATAACTTTAACATTTTGTTTACGCGCGTCAAGTTTGGTCCTAGTTTAAAGTACAGGATGGAGAACTACCTTGATGAACAAATAATAGAATAGTTTGTGCTATCATGGCTTCAACAAAAATCATAATAAGATAAAATTTATGATTACTCGCATGCATATTTCGCACATCAATCTTAATTTAGTAGGCCTCAATTCATCACTATTCCAGAGTTAATAACTATAAAGACTTCTTGAATGACACATATAACTCTAGCAATTAAGTATTGCATACCCGTTTGTAAGAATAAGCTACGTGTTCTAGCTTTGATAAATTTAGTTTTTGCTAACTACAATAGTTAAGTTTCTAGCTGCTTTGTTAAGTGCTCAATTCAAACGATATTTTGTAGTATTGTCTCACGTCAGTAGGACAATAATTGCAGTAATTTGAAAGAACTCTGATATTGAATCTACGTAGACAAATACAAAGTTTAAAAACAAACACATTCTTAGTTGTAACTGTTTAGCGACACAAACTTTTTCCCATATATTTTTAATATAAATTATACAATATTTTTGATAACAAAAGAAAATTACATGCCTCATTCTTTCAATTTCATGATGAATTTCTATTTTAAAATACCAACGTTTTGACAATCAAAACTTGTAAAATAGAAATATTGTGTAATGAAAAATGTTTCTTTCTTAACTATTTGATTAAAGAAATAAGGATTTTACCTATTTTCGATTAAGAAAATCAAAGTCAAATCCAGAATCCTTGATTGATAAATTTATACTCAAAACCTTCAATGTATAATCAGAAAAGTAATTTTTAACTTCTATTATGACAAAAATGAGAAGCAATCTTTACCAATACGAGACTTTCACTTCTTTCACTGTCTTACTTTAATATTTGTTGTAGCTGAGGAGGACCTTTCTTGTTTCCATCTCTATTACATAGAAAGCATCTATAATAATGTTGTTATTTTTCATGCGGAAGCCCTGCATGAAGGAAGTTATCGCCAACCTTAAATTTCAAGTTGCAATACTTTTTTTTCTGAGAACGTTTACTGTAATTTATTTTTTTTTCAACAGGTGCTGGCTATGCATTTACTTTCCATAAAACAGAAGGAACCAAAGTTGACAAAATATCAGAAGTTATCCTTACAATGATCCCTAATGCTTTAATTAAAGATGACACTGACTCTCACGTTAAGTATATCATTCCGATGGAAGAATGCAGTGTCTTCCCAACGCTTCTGGAGAATTTGGAAAATAGGGAAACTGAACTAAAATATGCTTACCTTGGAATTACTGTATCAACTCTTCATGATATTTTCTTAACGTAAGAATACTAACATTTTAAACTTTTTTTACTAGTATCATGCACTTTCCTCACTTTATTGCCTTTTGTCTTCACTTTCTTGTTAAGATAGTTTGAGAAAATTTTTCAAGCTATATTTGAATACAACATGCACTTATTGCACAACTCACATTTAGTAAAGACAAGTGCAAAGTATTAATTTAAAAAAAGCAGAATGTTTCAGTACGTGTAAGGTAAAAATTGACACTGTTTACATAACACTTCCATATCTTGTTCAAGAGTTATAATATGAACCTTGAGGAAAGTGCAATGTGTGTTAGATAAGTAAACAGACAGGGAACACTGTACATACATCTACAGAGTTGCTGTCTCAATCTTCACAAGGCAACAGCCTTAACTCCTGGCGTCGACTCAGTACAAGCTTTAACTCTTCCACATGCTACATACATGACTCTTAAGAGCATTTGAAGTGAAGTATTTTTGAATAGATTTAGGTTAAGCAATGTTGTGCAACCGCATTTTAGGTAAAATTTGGCGAATCCGCTACTGAAACTTATGGAAAATTGAAAAGAGCTAATAGAGAACATCTACTATTTGTAAAATGAATGTTCAGATGACACGAGTAATTTTTGGAAATACAAGAACAAATGGAGGCTTTGCTCGTAGGTCTCTAGTTAAGTCAGATCAAAGATTAACACAGATTCAAGAGTTAAATGAGACATGAGTTTTAATGGGTTTACCGACAACCTGATTTGAACACAACATTTCGTTGTGAAAAACAATAAACGTCAAGATGGTTCCAAGGAACCTCAGAAGAAAGTAGATAGCAAACTAGATGAATATTCTTGATGTTGCGGATCATCATTAGAGGGAACCAGAATTCTTTAGTAGCGTTATTAGAGGTGATGAATCGTTGATTTTTCTTCATGATCCCAGGAAAATTGAGAGTAGCGAACTACAAATTGTCCATGCCCGAAGGTAGCGAGAATGAGCATATTCGAAATCAAATTGATATGCTTTTGTTCTTCTTGCTCTTTTCATGTTTAAAGGAGGATAATCCAAAAAGCATTTTGTGCATCTAGGACAAACTCCCAATTAAATTTGTTATCAGTAAGTTCTGAAAACACTCAGGACAAATATAGTAAATACAACATTATTTTAAACTTAGATTATAATATCTATATGACTATAGGTGTTGTTATTCTATAACATTCCTTAGTTTTCACTCTTGCACACAATTAGAATTGTAGTAGAAAATACAAATATCAAATTATCAATTAATTAACAAATAAGCCGGTATAAATTTAATTTGGGATTCTAAGAATATTATTACTTTAATGCATAAAACAAATCTATATACATAAAATTATCATTGTCTTTGTTAGCTATAACGCGTTGTATTATTTAGCCATTTGACGAATTACCTTTGTACTAATTTTTCACAGTACGTCATATTTCCCTAGAAATGAAAGAATATCACGAAAATGATTATTTTACAGCTAAATCCAAGTTATTTTAGAATTGAAGGGCTTGGTGTCAGAAGGGCCTATCTCACAATTTAATTTTGTGATTTGGAGAGAAATGCAGTTTTAATGTGGAAAATATCTAAGTAAAATAGGCATTTCAGTTTGTAGGAGTAGATACAGACCACCATTGCATATCCTACAATTAATTTAGTCCAATGATTAACACTAGGTGACACTAGCTTACACTTCGACCACAAAAATAATGTTTCACAGAGGAATGGGATACACTTTTCTTCCACCAAGTCCTTCAATTAATAAAATAATGAATTAATTATATGAATACACTTATAGAATTATTATAGATTTTTACGATACTCTTCGCTCAGTTCTATCAAAAAGTAAACTTATCACAAAAAGTAAATTTTGCACCGAAAACTACGTAATAAAGGACACTATCTGACATGATTTACATGAAATTTATTTAGAATATACAATACATTTGATTAATTTGATTTCAGACTAAAAGAAGTTACTATGTGCAAATAACATTACAACACATGTAAAGCCGTGAATTGAAAGCTTTATCACATCATATTCCTTAATGAGTTTGAAAATACGTAATTAAATTATTTCATCTTTAAGACGTCTGGTAAACCGTTATTGTGTAAATAATTTTAGAATAGATAGACGTCATGTATTCTTTTATACATAACTAATCAGACATCATATTTATATCAGAAGAATGATACTTCTCTATGATATTTCATTTCTATATATATTTACAGCAAAATTTGATGGTATTCTCTCGAAAACAGATATAGAGAACGTCAGAAGCAACTATATTCTAGATATGTGCGACCAGCATCATGACATTATGCTGTTTACTTACTTGCGATATCATTTTTCATCAAAGATGATATAGAACTTTCAGGGATTAATATGACCAAGATCTTTTTCGGTATGAAAGCCGGTAGTGGAAACCTCACAATATGGAACGAAAAAGTGAGCAACTACATGAACGGCAATGGCCTTAGAATAGTAAAAGTGTCGACATCTCAAAATGTTGTAGCAAAGACTACAACTTTCTCATATCACGACATTCACAACTGAGTTTGAATTTCACCAAATTGGCAATTACTATAAAACTGATATCCTTTTACTAGAAGTAATCAAGCAGTGGCAATTGAAAATTGGCTCCTTAAACAGGGTGATTGCGATATTAATCACAATACAGTAAAAGCTCCTTATTCGCGCTTCCTTCATTCTCCTTTTCACTATTCACGGATTTAAAAAAATGCGAATCAATTCCTATATTCGCGGCTAAAGACTTCTTTATTCGCGGATCTAATCAATACGTACATACATAATAATAAAAAAGGATTCTAATAGATATCCAACCCAATATCCTTTGTAAACGCCGTAGACTAATAAAATGTAAAATAGACCTTATTACAACTTTGCCTAAAGTATGTTGTTAAATGATATCGCCGCTGTATTGGTTCGGACTTTGACATAAGCCGCCTTCGCCGCAATCGGTGTTTTTGAGAATGTAAACAAACAGAATGAAAGCAACCTTATTACTCAATGAATAAAGTATATTTTTAAATGCCGCCACATTATTGGACGTTCCGTCCTTTGATAAGAGTCGCTTTGCGTGTTTTATTGTTTCGTCTTTCCATTCGTTACAAAAATTGTGATCGAGTAACACGTCTCTACCGCTATCTTCCTAATTTATACAGTAATGTCAAATAAAAAAATGAGAAACGAGTTTCGACACGAAAAAAATCTGTGTTACCGCTTAAAGTGAAAATAGAAATGCTTGATCGTTTACGCCTTGGAGAGTCGTTTGCATCCATATCGCGCTCATTCAATGTCAACGAATCAACTGTACGATCGATAAAAAATCCGAAGATAAAATAAGGTCGTCTGTAGCTTCAACTTCACTGTCAGCGAAAATTGTTAGAAAAAATTGATCCAGGAATAGAAAAAATGGAAGTGGCGTTGTCATTATAGATCGAAGATCGCTACCAAAAAAGGGTGCCCCTGAGTGGTCCAATGGTCCGGGAGAAGGCAAAGCGTCTTTACTCTCATTTTAAAGAACCTGATGGTAGTTGTAGTGGTGAACATACAGATAGAGGATTTGAAACATCGGAAGGTTGGTTCAATAAATTTAAAGTGAGACAATCATTGCATAACATTAAAATCGTTGGAGAAGCTGCATCTGCAGACACTGCTGCAGCAGAACGATATCCGGAAGAATTTGCAAACTTAGTAGCTGATGGAGGATACAAACCTGAGCAAGTATTTAATGTAGACGAAACTGCACTGTTTTAGAAGAGAATGCCAAACAAAACATTCATTGCTAAAAGTGAAAAGTCTGCTCCTGGATTTAAGGCAGCAAAGGATAGTGTTACACTGCTGCTATGTTCTAATGCATCTGGAGATGGTGTCATTAAACCACTGTTGCTTTACAGATCGTTAAATCCTCGGGCTTTAAAAAATCAAAACAAGGACGACCTGCCAGTGTTTTGGCGTGCTAATATGAAAGCGTGGGTAACAAGAGCTATTTTTTTGTGACTGGTTCCGAAATTGTTTTGTTTCTGAAGTTGAAACTTATTTAAAAAACAGAGTCTAGACTTTAAAGCAGTTCTAGTTTTGGACAATGCACCAGGTCATCCTCGCAAACTTGAAACTATGCATCCAAATATAAAAGTGACATTTTTACCTCCCAACACTACGGCTTTGCTCCAACCTATGGACCAATGAATAATCCAGGCATTTAAGCTCTATTACATTAGATGAACCTTCAAAATCGTATTGGATAATATGGAATGTAATCCTGATATGAATGTTATGGAATGCTGGAAGAAATTTGACAGCAAAATGCATCCTAAACATAAAAGAATCATTCGAAGGACTGAAGCCACAGACATTGAAGTCATGCTGGAAAAAACTGTGGCCTGCTCTGACTGCGGAAAATGAGGAAGAATGTGTGCAAATTCAAACTTTGACTGCAAACATAGCCGAAATTGCGAATGAAACAGGACGAGATGGGTTCGAACAGATAGAATCAAGTGACATTCAGGAATTGCTTGAATCGCAAGATGAAGAATTGACTGAAACCTACTTGGAGTAAAAGGTTTAATTCACAGCCCATTGAAGAAGAGGATTCAACAAGCACTGGAAACGTGACATTTCATTTGAAAAATCTTAGTGAAGGTTTAAGAATGGCAAATCAGCTTTGTGATTTCTTTATGAAAATTGATCCGTCTATGAAACGAAGTCTTATTTTTAAAAGGCAAATTGCTAATGCCACTGCTGAATATCAGTCTGAATTGAAGGAGCTTTTAAAAACTGCCAAGCAAGAAAAAAATTCAAAATTCTTCAAACCATTGCCTAACCCTGAAGATAATAATTAATTAATATGGCCAAAACTTCAATTACAGTAAGTTGATTTTTTATATATGTATGTGTTTTTTATTTTGTCGGCTAGGAACGTATCCCCTATAATCCCATTTAAATTACCATTCCGTATTCACGGTTTCTGTATTAGCTGCATATTTATGGAACATATACCCCACGAATAAAAAGCTTTTAATGTAATTTAGCAGGCACTTAACAAATGTATTGTATTTATAAAAATATCACCTACTGGCGGAGACTTTTAAAATAGGGAAGGATCAGACGAAAGGTAAATGGCAGATTGAACTTTCGAGTAGATTTTCGGTTTCGGAATATCGAAAATTCAGTACAGTTGAGAATATTTCTGTTAAGGCAGTGCCATGAATAAAATTTGAGCAGTAGAAACATAATCTTAAGCACGAAAAAACACTTGAAAAAAGAACCATGGTTCCCGGCGAAGAATGCACTAAACTAATTTAGAAAACAGGCAATCCATGTAATCTTGAAACTTCGAACAACAGAACACAACGCTAAAACTTACAAAGTGTTTAGAAATAAATCCTTTCTTGAAAGCGAAAGCTATTGAGCTGAAAGATAGCCGTAAACAAAATTATTTGGGACATTTATTAAACCATTAAGGGATATTTAAAATGATTCACAGTTTTATAGTCAACAAATTAGACGGAAATATCCTGATGGATACGGATATTATTTTAAACATCTGCTCAGAGTTTGGATCAATGAATAAAACGCAAAAATCAAATGTTAAATGATTATCTTCTCAACATATATATAAGCTGTACCTGAGCGAAGTATACAAATTATTTTCCTAAAATTTCTTGCATTATTGTGTACGTTACCTCTTCTTACAAAATGATGAGAAAAGGAAAATATGCTTGATGTCTACTATATATTGTATCTGATTTATTCTTTACAACCACATTAGCGGAAATACATAAGCGGAAATGTATCAGTCTTCTTCCATAAGATAAATTAAATTTATTAATGTTCACTTTCTTTGAGAGTCTTTTAAAGTAATAGTTTTACACTTCCAGAGTTAACTTGGAAGCTGATAGGGAATTCAAAATAGTGCATCAGGAAATAGATTTGGGGATATGTGATGGTAAGTATTGATCTAAGCTCAAATTATCTCTTAAATTATTTTTATCTATTAATTATTATCATTAATTTTTAAATTATATGATTTTTAATATATATCTTTTTTCTCTTATCTTGCTGTCAGGAATCACCTCCCAAATGTTGTTGGTGTTGTTTTGAAATACCCTGTATATATACTAGGGTGGATCGAAAAAAACTTTTTTTTTTAGTTTCCGAGTTGCTATACCTCGGAAAAGTTGTGGTTAGTGATGACTTGAAAAATAAAAATAAAAGTGTGGAAATCGGTTAATATCTTCCGATCGCGCAAAGCGTCTGAAAAATTTTTAAAAGCACGAAAAATTTAATGTTTTTGTACATTTTATGAAAACAAAATACTCTCGTATTTTTAATGCTATAGTAATAAAATTATAGTAATATAAATGTTACCACTAGTAATATTTAATAAGAAAAACACATGTTATATGTTTTTAGGGAGTATCTTCCGATCGCGCAAGTGTGAGAAACCTAACAAGATTCCTGTCATTAAGCGAAAATTCTTATATCTTCAGAGGTAGCATGGGTTAGGAAAAATTAGTGCTTTGTATCGTAAGGAGACATCAAAGATGAACGTTGGCTTGAAAGAAAAAGCTATACTTTAAATAGAGATAACCCAGATTGTTTACTTGAAGAAGAGCCAAGTTGTTCAGCCGAAGTGTGTTCTGAAATTGAACCTGAATACAAACCAAATGACTCTGAGAAAAAGGAATCTCCATCTCCATGGCAGATGAGAATTAAAACTAGGAGCTACAGCATTAACCTACGATCGATATAGAGTCAGTGACCGTGCAGGTTCTGCTATAGCACCCAGTGTGCTAGAAGACTTTGGTATAATAACCAAAGCAGATACGTCTATGGTTATTGAAGATGTAAAATTAGAAGGGAAAGGAGCAAAATTAGAAGTGACTTGCAAAACAACAGTGAAAATGATTTAAATAAACTGCGTGGTATTTATTTTGATGGAAGAAAGGATGACACCTTGGTTATAGATAAGATTGAATCCAAACAATTTCGTCGTATTATTCAGGATTACCATTACTCGCTCATCAAAGAACCTGGTTCTGCATACATTGGCCATGTGTCGCCGAGCTCTGGATCTGCTAAAGACATTGTGTCTTGCCTTAATGAATAAGGAATTTCAGTGGGAGACTTGGATATCATCGGTTGTGATGGTACTAATACAAATACTGGCTGGAAAAATGGTGTTATTCGTCATCTTGAGATCCATGTTGGGCGATCTCTGCAATGGCTTATTTGCCTACTCGATTTCAATGAATTACCTTTCCGTCATCTTTTTCAACATTTGGATAGAGGAACAGTTGGCCCCACAACATTTTCTGGACCAGTTGGAAATAATCTAAGTGGGTGTGAGAAACTGCCAGTGATAGATTTTCAACCAATAGATTGTGTAATTCCAGAAGTTGACAGAAATTCTTTGCGTAAAGACCAGAGATATCTTTTAGATATATGTCAGGCGGTCAAAAGTGGCATATGTCCAAGTGATTTATCAATTCGTGATCCCGGACCATTTTCACATTCCAGATGATTCACTCGTGCAAATTGAGTTCTCAGACTATATATAAGTGAAGCAAATCCTTCAAATGAGTTAAAAACCATAGTGACTTTCATTTTGAAATATTAGATGCATGTGTGGTTTGAAATTAAAAACAGCAATATCTTCGTAAGTGGACCTATTCATGTATATAGAACAATTGAAACATCTCGATACTCGCCTGGCAATTTGAAGCAAGTTGTTTTCCCCGTCATTGAAAGGAACTCGCTCTTTTCACACCCCAAAAATATTTTAATAGCCATGAGTTTTGATGAGAGGAAGCACATTAGAGAACTAGGGCTTAAAAGAGTGTTGAAAGCCAGGCACTCTGATTCAAAAGGAAAAACCATCAGAACATTTCTTACTCCAACTGTGCATTTTCAAGCCTCAGATTACATTGACATGATTGACTGGAGTGAAGCCAAGTATTCTTCTCCATCTCTTCTTCGAAAAGTTTTAAACTACGACATCAACTCTTTCATTCAACGAGGTGAAATACCAGATGGGTATATCAAGAAGTTCCCTGTCATAGAACGGTGCGTGAAACTAGTTACAGAAGCTTCGTTCAAAGTATACGGATCCAAATCAAGAGATGGTTACATCAGAGCAACCTTGAAATCCAGATCTTTGATGCCCGAGTTCAGAACAAAATCTGACAATAAAATCGCTTCAATTTTGTAAGTCTTTCAAAAAAGAAAAACAAATTTAAATATGTAAATATTGTAAATAGTACACACCTTTTATGGCTGGGTGGCTGGGAAGAGTGTGGGTGGAACTCGAAGTGCAGCCTCCTCCTCTGGGTTGTTTTCATATATAAAAACAAGCGAAGAGCTGCACATTTGTGTTAGCTTTGGAAATTATATGTCATAACCTTGGAACTCTTTCATTAAAACATTAAACAATATAAAACACATTAGTACGCATGTTATTACATCAGCACTATAAGGCATTAAAAATATCGTAGTTTATAATTTTTGATTTTTTTTAAAAAAATGCGAACAACAGACATTTTTCTTAAACTTTATGGGCTTTGCGTGATCAGTAGATATTCTCTAATATCATAAAACAACTGTTTTTATTATTAAATAAGGCATGTTGTAACGTTTTATCACTATAGCGTAAAAAATACAAGAGTATTTTATTTTAATAAAAATTACGAGAAAATTAAGTTTTTCATGTTTTTTAAAATTTTCCAGACGCTTTGCGCGATCGGAAGATATTAACCGATTTCGACACTTCTTTTTTTATTTTTCAAGTCATCACTAACCACAACTTTTCCGCGGTATAGCAACACGAAAACTAAAAAAAAAGTTTTTTCGATCCACCCTAATATATACTTGTCCGCAGGATGTATAATAGATTACTTTAGAAATTGTAAAACACTGTTTCCTTGCAGAAATTTTAATTCATCCAAGTGGTCACTGTTAAATGCCCTGCAGAATAATATTGATACAATGCACAAATATTTGTTAGTCTTCATTTATTATTCACAGAGCTTGTCGTTTGTAACCACATTGCTAAAATACGTGTGATTTTCCGAATGACGAAACCGATGTGTAGAAATTTAAACTGACTATTGTAAACACTTAAAATGTAGTCAATACTTGTCGTACCAAGTAGTATATTTAAACTTCAAAAATTACCTTAGGATTTTATAGTTTTAAACTAAGCGAAAACAAAACATATTAGAAAATACTGTAATGCGTTGTTAGGAAGCAGTTCTGATTAACAACCTTTGAGAGATAAATACATTATTATTATTATTAAACTTTAAAATTCAAGAAGAAAAATAAATTCGATTCTTGTTCCGCTGTTATCGATTTTTCTCTGAAAATTTAAATATATAATAGAAAACAGAGAATATAATAATATCCGTAAATATCTTATTGAGTATTTTAGAATGGATATCGTAATACATTATAGGATGCTTTTAAGAACCTAAGACTAAGCTAGTTTATTATATATGTTAGTAGTAACTGTTGAGCGTCACTTTCAACTTGAAAATATTACAATTATCTTATAAGATACATTCCTGAAATGTTCCCTCGGGATTCACGTGAAATTGGTTCAAATGCAAAGTTCTCTGCGGCCCAATGTGTATTTTACTAATTTTAACAGTTCATACCATTAACTTTCATTTTTATGAGCCTTCATGTTTCTGGAGTTTAGTCACAAACTACTATAATGCTCGTACACAACTTTGCGTTTAGTTTCTTTAGATGTAACTAGACACGCATGTGGGCAAGTACTTTTCTCTGACTCATGTTACACACCTCTTCCGTCATCTTAGATCCACCGTATTGGATTCAACTTTCGTTTTTTCAAATGGGAATAGGAGCTAGTGATACATCAAATCCATTCAGAATTCTCTTGGACGTTCTCTGATGTAGTGAGTTTTACCCCATCCTGCACCGTCTACAAGGTATTGCATGTATGTCTACAAGGTATTGCACACATATTCAGGGTAAATACCAAAGATATTGACAAACTTAGGAAGATGATTCCTGATATGAAACAAAGTGAATATGCCTTCCTTGTTAACTTGTAATCCAAATTCGACTCCTAGCAATTGGACCTAAAATAAAAATGATGACAGACTTGTTGAAAGTAATTCGTAATACCACAACACAGAAGCAAAATAATACCAGAGAAGCAAAATCCCATGAATTCAAACAAAAAAGCTGCATATTTTCAGGGAAAGAGACGACTGAAATCGGAAGAACTGTGAGTGATAAAATGTATGGCCATATTGACTATACATACACAATTTATTCCTAAAGACTCACTCTGTGGGGGTGTAACCCATAAAATCATCTGCAACACCTCAATTGGAGAATTGTGCAATGAAAGATTCATTGAGACCGTAGAAAACTCCCCTTACAACTTAAAATTTTAGTTTTATAACCTCTCGATAGTGTCGAAGGCGGTCAATTAAGTCGTAGAAAATCTGCGTTTTATACACAGTACAATCCTTTCAGGAACAGATCCTAAACAGAGCATTAATCAACACTGACGAGAAAAAAGAAGAGAGCTTAAATTACATGATGAGTCCTAACCTTTACCATCCTCCATTAATCGATTCTAACTAATTTAGGATAATCTGCGAAGTAGGCCTACCCAAGAAAGCAACGATCATCAAACATATAGAAAAGTGTTTTGAAAGATAAAAACAAAAAATCACTCATTCTAGGAGCGTTTTGAACCCGGTTTGTTTCACTGAACAAGACAACTCCTTATCCATTTATCCACAGTCAGATGTTGCGAAGGTGTATTTATGCTTCTCTGTGTTACATAACAAAACTAAGAGATATTATGCGTGGGTGAAATGTTGATACGTCTGGCTCCATCAACAACAAGGACTAGTTTCGTAGATTGACAAAAACACTCTTTTAATCTTCATATTCTGATATATACATTCGTTCAAGAGTAAGCTCTTAATATTGTGAATTAATTCAAGTTTGATCTTGATCTTAAAAACAAATGTTTTAATAGAACCAGAAGGGGATCAAGCACAAATGCCTAGAGGCATTAAACATAATTCAAACTAAGCCAGTTTAGAATGCTCCAAGAGCATTGCCAGAACGAATTAAAAATGTATATTTTTTCTTATTAACTTCTACACTTTTTATACCAAGTGTTCTATGTACTTTATTATTATACGGAAACGATACCTGTAATACAGTATATCTACATGTTCATAATTTCCTTGAATACTAATTATGTTTTTACATGTTTTGTTTAAGGGTTATGTTAAAGCATTCTAAAGTATTTTGTTTTACGAAGACAAAATTAAACATTACCTCTCTATGATTTACAGTTTCCGTGATATAGTTTCTTAAATCTTCCAAAATCCGAAGCTTTTTGGCCAATATCTGGAGAAAGGTGGCCAATAGGCCAGTTGCCACCGGTTGCTATTTAGTACAAAAATGTTTTCCTTCATTTTGCTATGACTTCTAGTTCCAGAGATGTAGCTCCTTAAATCTTCCAAAATCCAAACTTTTTTGCATATCTCTGGAAGGATAAAAGTGACGCAAAAAGTTCCATCACTTCTTTGAAATAGTTTTCGAGGCTCTATCGAATGGAGAGCTCAAAATTGAAAAACTTTCGAAAACCAGACACACACACACACACACACACACAGAGAGAGAGAGAGAGAGAGAGAGAGAGAGAGAGAGAGAGAGAGACAGACAGACAGACAGACAGCGAGAGAGAGACATACAGACAAATAGACAGACAGACAGAGAGACAGAGAATTCAGTAACGAATTTCTTAAGTTCGTTGAAAATGAACCCGTGGGTAACTCACCGACAGTAGTGAGTTTAATGGCTGAGATAACAACAACACACCAGATAGGAAGTGGTGGTGATATGCGGGACCGTTCTACACTGTGGCGTGTGCGATAGATATATGAACCGTTTTAAAGCAGATCATCTAGTGATTCCTTTGATGCTGTAAGAATTTGAACAAGATATTTGGACTCCATCGAGTTCAGTTGGGACACACCCACGGATCGTGAAGACTGCGGATTGGCGGAAGGCAGTACGACATGAGAGGAGAAGAATAACTATTAGCCTGACTGATGTCCAAAAGATGAGATGAAATAATCAAATGGAGAGCAATGATGATAGGTTTCACCTACAGCATTGAAACGTTCTGTCAACCCCAGTGAGAGTGTATGCAATACAATGTCTTCGAAGACACGTTAGCACTTCTCAGCTAGGCTAGGCTTGGAGCAAAAGACAGCTTGTGACGTATGGTATGTGAAGCTGTTGAGAGAATATATCAAAGGCATAGTTTTCCGGGCATACCAGAAGTAAATAGTAATTGTCAGTGAGAATTTTTAATTGTATTTTATTGTTTGCAAAGAGCAATGCTTTTTGCAATATATTTGACATTTTTGCCAAGTAATGGTTAACGTAATCGGTCACGATAATAGTTCTGTAAGTCTATGAACCGTCTTACAAAAGTTACATGAGTAGCAGTGGAACTATCTGTTGCTCTTATGTAGTAGTACGTAAACAAATTGATGAAAGCAACAGGTGGCAGAACAATTCTCAGTGACGTTACCGAGTTCTCACCATCATTCGTAGAAAAGTCACCATAACGGCATTGGCGGATAAACGACAAATGCCATCTAACTTGAAGACAACGGCAGCTGCTGCTGTGGCTTTCGGCTTGGACCCGAAAGCGGATCGATGCCGGCAGTCGTTTTTTCTTCACTTCGGCGGATATCCGCCAAAAAACGACGGCTAACCCATGATAGTTGGCGGCACTTTGCACATGGGGTATCTTCTCTGTGATATGCATATTTAAAACAAGAATATTACGCTACCAACCTTAGGGAGTAACAAATGAAAGGTCTATTATTAACATATTCAACCCGTTAATTTCTGATTTTATTCGTTAGTTTATTTCATATTTGAAATCTACCCCTAGGTATAGATTACACCACGACGGACAAAGAAACAATTATAATGAGATGTTCCAAATTAACGACAATATAGTATCACATATATGAGAAGACTTGTGGCGTATTTAGAGGGGTGGCTATCGGGCTCAAGCCCACCCAAAATAGATAAATTTATACGTAGTATAAATAATAACTGTATGGCTACATAGAACCCACTACAGTACACATACACCCACTCAGGAGAATGTGCATAGTCCCCCCACGAAACTAAATCGTAAATACGTCACTGAAAAAGACGAATACATTTTGGAGGACTCTACAACTGTAATAATGCAAGTTTAATGGACGGGTCAATGAATATCAGAAGCAGCTTAGTGTAGAAGACAGGCGGTGCTAATATTACGTATTTCAAACAAGAAGAAACGAAGTTACAAGTGTTTGATAACTTTGCTTGTTTTAAAGAACTATATTTTTTTAAAAAAAAGTGTTTTAATCTGTATCGAATTCAATTACTTAGATGGTTTTGAGTAGACGTAAATACCATAATGCCGTTTATAGCAATGTGATACCCCAAACCGTTGAACATACATACATCAAAAATGCCAAAATAAAATGTTGCTTAAAATGATGTGTTTTTTGCGGGAACTTTTTAATGGGCTGATGTTTGGTTTATAACACAGAAGAAATAGTTTCTGACGGGTGTAATTAGAAGCAGTTCTCACAATTAGATAACTTTCAGCAGTGTTACAAGCTTTACCAGTGCTTTCTATATCTCCACAACAGTTTGAGATATCAATTAGCTGTAAGAAAATTATGATTTTTACGTTCATTGAAAACTATTCGAAACATTAGGCTTTTAAAAAATTAAAATTAACTCTATATCGTTTGTAAGTCTTCAGTTCATTTGAAATAGGCCATATCATGATCAGAGAATTACTCTTAAAATACTATAGATCTGCATTGACCCGGCGTCCTCCGTAGTTCTATTACTATTATAGACGTCAAAAAATTAGGATGTTAGTAACAATATAGCATCCTTAGTTTGCAACATTGAGTAACAAACGTGATATGAAGAGTATTTTGTTAGAGGCGGAGACCTTTTTCTTAAAAAAAAAAAAAAAAAAGAAAATATTTTTAATATCCATAAAATTGGCTTTATTTGACAGTTATTTATATGGTATTAACATTTGAATATGATTTTAGACATGCGGCCACTGCGGCTGACGAGTACATGGCGTGATCTCGAGGTCCAATTTTCACACACTCTTTGTTATAAATCAGCCCTATTTCGGAAATAAAAATGTCGAATGTTGTCTTCCAAGTACTCAATTGTTTCTGGTTTCTCGGCGTAGACATTAGACTTTACATATCCTCAGAGAAAATAATCTAACGGTTTTAAATCGCAGGAACGAACTGACCAGTTAACAGGTTCATTTCGTTAAATTAATCGTTTGTCAAAGGCTTCTTCAATAAATTAATTGTGGCGCTCGCTCTGAGACAGTTGAATCTTGTAAGCACGCAAACCAAAATCGTGAAGTAAAATTTTCCATAAAGTGGCTGGACACAAGTTTAATTGTTGAGCACGACAACAAATTGACACATTTAAATAATCATCAACAGTGGGCTGCACACTATCAATCTTCTGCTGGTCCGTATTCCTCGACTTCTTACGGGATGTACATTATCCTTCATAGTAACATTATATAGTTTCTCGAAGTAATCGCTCTGATGGACGATTATCAGCACCTAAAATGCACGTAATGCCCGATGAGTTTGTCGAAGCGTCGATTTTTAAAATAAATTTGTACAATTTGCAAACGTCTCACCGACATGAATTGCTAAACCAAACGAACCTCAAAACAACCGAGAATTGTCACAGAAAACATTCTGCCAGTTGAAAGTTCTCCGCCTCTAAAAAAACACCCTTTATATGTTTTCCTTTGAAATATTGAAATGTTTAATAACCTGACGTAATGTGCTTTTAGAATCTTGGCTTTATATTTCGGAACGAACACTGTTAACTTATACATAATTCGGCGTAAGCTCTAAACTGCGATAAATAAAGCCACGTGAAACTAAATCTCGCTGATTTGCCGTTGTCCTACCGACGCTTGTACTCCTCCGCAAAATAGTTCATGTGATTGCATTATTACTTTTACTATGAAGCTTCATATAAAACTGCTATATTATTATAAATGACAAAAATATAATACGGATTATCTAATAATACTGCAATCGAGTGTGGCTAATGAAACAATAGAAATAAATATCAAGCATGGGCAGTAATTATGGCGCCAATTCAACTGTGGAGGCGTGTTCTGCCTGAAAGATGGCTGGCATGAATCCCCGTTCCGCGAGTGTTGTGAAACACCAACAAGGCGAACCTTTACTCACTAAGCAACAATTGTTTACGAGCGAAATTCAAATACTTTTTTTAAAAATCTTTCGAGTTTCTTTTCTTTCTTTCTGCTGCTGCTGTAAGTGTCTGGACAACACGAGACAGTATTATCAAAATGCACGTGTATAATTTGCTCCTCCCCGTGGGGAGTGGGGGTGATACATCACTAGCCAATCGTATTTGTGACAAGCGGAAGGATACAAATATTTTGTTTATCGGAGTTTAAAGCTTACGGTGAACAATGTTTAGTCGCATCATAAAGTATGTCAATGAATGTTACCTAGCCGAACTGTTACGAATTTGTATGCTAAGAAATGTCAAAATATTACCTCTTTATTTCAAGAGTGACATAACTCAAAATTCCCAAACTTTTCATGAGAAGCGTTTCAAAGTTTCGAAACGCATGGAAAACAAATGGACGCAAGAATGACACAAAGTGCTCTCTAGCGCCGAGTTTCGGAAGCAGATATGTAAAAGTTCTACCAGAGGTAGACATCAAGATTAGCTTTCATTTTCTGCCCATAAGTCAATTAGGGCGATTTTTGTGTTATGTCGTTCTTGACATAAACAGACGATATGTTATCTAGAAAATATTAGTTTAAAATTTATAATGTTCTATCAAGTTAAACGGTCCCCATACATAATATGTGTACGTTGTATGATTTAATTTCTTTTTGTGGTCCAATTGTCAATTTTTCCCAAATTTTCAATACTCTTGTTGAATCATCAACTTGTAATACTCCAATGCAAGTTGCAAGCATACTCGAAATAGTTCTGAAAACACTGTACTTATTTATAGTGTCTTATGTTAATGTTTGTTGTTAATTTACGTATCTCTCACACATAAAAATTCACCTTTCTTGTTATTTCTAACAGATGTGGAAAGAGTCCAGGGTCTCTCGCTCTTTCTAATACGCTTCTGGGGACTAACCCTTAAACACTTCGCATTCATTTTGTCTAACTGGACGTTATATATTGTGCAGGTAAAAATAAGAATAATAAATTAATTATGGTAATTTTATAAGTATATTTAAATTTAAATTATTTGTATGCTTAAGGGTATTAAAAAGTGCTCCGGTTTGGATCTTCTGGCAAATTTTTGTTTCTTAGTTGCCGCCATTGTTTTGTATTGTTGCTTTAGCCACGAACATTCCGATTGTTGACTTAGTCTGCATTTCTCTCATTTCTTCAGTCTGCCTAGCCATGGAGCAGTTTACTATAACGCAACGTGTGTTAATTGTGATTTTTTTATCAGAACGGAGAAAGTTATGCAGCAACTATCAGGCGACTACGCGCGGTTCTAGGGCGAGATGAGGCACCAAATGAATGAACAGTTCGCAGGCTTATGAAAAATGTTCATTGAAATGGATTGAACAGTGAACATTAGAAGTCATGGACGTCGTCATAGAGGTCGGCGAAATCTAACTGGAAATTTGCCAGGCACTCACAGCGAATTTCACGAAAATAGTTACTGCATACCAGCGCAGTACAGGAGCTCGTATGTCCGAGGTCATTCCACATAACTAAAATCGAAATGTGTGATGAACATGTTTATGAATTATGTTAGTGTGTTTTGAAAAAATAAAATTCATAATTTGATGTAACAAAACAGGTGCGCTTTTTGAATAACCACAATAAGAATCATTACGTAAACCACAACCATTAATGGAGAAAAATGGTTGCAGGTAATACATCAAGGATATGTACAAAGTAAAGGCTCATATTAGAGCTGCATTTCAAATGGACCACCCAAATCTTGCTAACAGCCCTATTAACGTAAATATGTCTTTTGGAAGTATAGTTATCTCTAAAGAACTGACTTGACTTCACCATCAAAATTGAAATACTGCAAAGGCAAAAATAATTTCATGGTGCCAGATCAGGCCTGCACGTTTGTCAATGAAAACATTCCATCTAAAACTATGGAGTTTCTCAGAAATATAACATCAACGTGTGCATAACACGAAACAGCTTAGAACTTCGAGCATTAATTTTAGGGCATTCGTCACTAAACACATGACACAATTTCCGAATATTATTTCATACGATGGAGTACCCACATTTGCCGCGTATGTTAGAAAATCAACATATGACAACTGGCAATTTGAGTCACCTGAATTTGTTGTCTCGCCTGGGAAGAAGTTGCTTTGTTTTCACAATTGTTTTGCTTTTCCTTGTTTTGCTTTTTGTATATCAGTTACAAAGAGGTTTGCAGAATAATAACCCAACATATGCATAAGTATTTCATTGCTTTCCAAAGTTTTGTTTTTCAAGTGCTTTTCAAATTAAATTTAGACATAGTATCTATTGAGTGATGCAGACGTAATATACATTTTTTTTACTTAAATAGAATCAGGTCATAGATATCGTTCATTATATATGTACCATGAAAATGTGCTTGATTCAAATATCGAAATTAGTAAATTGTGTAATATATGTTACAGTACCATCCAATTAATACTGCGGTCAACCAGAGTATGCTTTATTTCTAAAAAAAAAGGCAATACGTAATTTCTCTTACCCTCAATTTAACATTTGAAAAGGAAAAACTGGAATTTGATATGCAGTTTCTAATGTTGTAAACTGATATACTAAACCTCGAATTCATGGTGGCCTCTACAATAGTAATAAAATAATTAGACGGACGCTAGAGTGCACATACAAACTACAATATTTTTAATTGCTAGGATGGCGATACTAATTTGAAAGTGCACAAAATGCAAACTATTCCATAAAATCGTGTGGAAGATATTTAATTTGTTTTTAATATAATATGTAATTTACTCCGAAGTATTATCTGTAATTGTTTCGTGGATATGACCATACGTTAGTAAACATTATTATTATCCAGCGTAAAATGACGCGTTGTGGAACAAAACAATTTTAAATATAAGTTTCGAAATTAAATTATTTGATGCAATGCTGCCAATGTAACATTGTTTCCTTATATATTATGCACGGCTTCAGATATGAAATTACTAGAAACTCCTATCTGAATTTTTCTAAGCTGTTTCAGAGAGATGCTAATGCGGCGAAATATTGCTGATGCTTCAGCAAACTCAGAATTTCCAATTATTGCTAATGTGATGCTAATCTAATTGCTATCCAGAACTTAATGAACTGGAGTGAAGGCTTGAGTATTAATAAAGAATGGGAAACGCTTATTGACAAACACAGGAATTGTATGTAAATACTGCTTCATGATATTCTTCTTGTTATTTTGAGATGTTCTCTTATTGATCGAGTAGTTATAGATTCGGTGTCTATGATTGGCTTAGGCAGTCTTCAACGGGTGTCGTTGATTGGCTATTTGTTCTGTCGAATGAGGGAGCATTTGGGGTTTAGTGGCTATTATATTAGAATGGTTGCATTGTGTACAGATTAAGTGTATATCTCATGTTGATCTTCCCTAGAAGATCGAGACGTAACATGTAAAGTATTTATTTTTCTAATAATAGAATCTTGTTCAGCAGTTCAGTGTTTTATTTCTGATCTTAATTGGAAGAGGTGCAGCAAATGTAGTGTTGTCAAACTGATCGTGCTGACCATTTTCTGACGAATTTTGAAAGAAATGCACCCATCTCTTATTGGGTAGATAATAAACGACACACTATTTTTCCGTTATGTTTAAGTGACATTCCAAAGTTCTAGTATCATTCAAAGCCGTCTTATGCAACACTAACTTAGGATGATTTAGAACTCTCTGTCTTGACCAAATACTGAACCATTATCTGACATTGAGAATTATAGAAACTGATCACATCAGAACGGTGAATCTTTTTTACGTTACATAAATAGGAAAAAGTATCTCAGTCAGCAGCTGGACCCCAAACTGTATTTTCAGAATTTTGCAGATTTTTTACAGGACACAGTTACAAATATGTTATCTACTTATATCCTTGACTTCTCCAAACAAACCATTAATAATTTCTATCAATTCGTTACTGCAGCTGAAATACGTAAAGGGGCAGATTGCTTACTCAAAGATGTCTCTCTTCAATATCTAAACCCCACAGTCTTTAATCGCTATGCCTAACACGTCACAAGACGATGCGTTGAATAGCACAATCTCTAAATTAGAAAATCTTCAAGTTCAGATAAACACATATTGCGACAGTCAAAACACCGAACACACAGTGGCGTTTGTAGGCGCAACCCTCAGTTTCCTTCCAGTCTTCCGCGAAACTCACAGTTTAATTTTATAATAGCACATCAAAAGATTTTCATGACTACAAATGCTCTAAAGGAAATATTTCACGGTCTTCTAGCCGAGATAGACAATACGAGGAGCATTCAATAAGTAAAGAATCACATTGCTATAGCTCAATAAAGATTTATTTCAATCTTTCAAAACTAAGGCTATTTTTCAATATAATCATCCTTTACAGTTATGTATTTGTCCCATCTTTCTTGCAGCTTCCTAATTCCCTTGGCGAAGAAATCTTTCGATTTACCCCGAAGCCACCTTTGCACCGCTGCCTTAACTTCCTCATTGTTAGCAAATCTTTTTCCACGTAGGGCGCCTTTGAGTGGTCCAAACTGGTAAAAATCAGATGGGGCGAGGTCTGGGCTGTAGACAGGATGAGGTAAGACCTCCCAACCCAATTCTTGAAGCTTATCGCGGGTCAGCTGGGCTGTTTGAAGGCGGGCGTTATCGTGCTGAAGAATGACTCCTTTTGACAAGAGTCCACGGCGTTTGCTCTTGATAGCTGGTTTAATTTTGTGTTCTAGCATCTCAGAATAGTATAGACTATTGATAGTTCGCTGATCTTCAAGGAAATCGCAATAGATTGGATCCTGTGAGTCCCAAAAGATGGTCAGCAGCACTTTACCAGCGGAAGGTTGAACCTTGAATTTTTTGCGAACGGCAGAGCTAGTGTGTTTCCACTCCATACTCTGCCTTTTGGTCTCAGGGTGGTAGTGATGGATCCAGGCCTCGTCGCAAGTCACTATTCTTTCAAAAAAAGCGTCCCCTTCAATCAAACTTCGTTGCGTTAAGGCTTGACAAATGGAAAGCCTTGATTCTTTATGAGCGTCAGTAAGCTGTCTGGGAACCCATCTGGCACACGTTTTTCTGTACTTTAAAATGTTCCTAATAACATTGTGAACAGTTCCAACACTTACTTGAACTTCCTCAGCTATCATTTCAACAGTAATTCTTCTGTTATCACGAATAAGTTCGTCAATCATCGATTCGAACGAAGAACCAGAAACTTCCACTGGACGTCCACATCGGTGTTCATCACCTCCAATTGTTCGGCCACTTTTAAACCGATCAACCCACTTGTACACATTCGCACGGTTCATACAACTGTTACCGTATTGCCTCAACATTCGAGAAAAAAATTCACTTGGTTTTACACCTTCTGCGACTAAAAACCTAATGACTGAACGCTGTTCTTCTATGGTGCAATCTTCTAGAGGACTTGCCATGATGAATTGATATTTTTGAAGTTATGTTGACATCAAATTACGAAACAGCAGATCAGAGCATATCCCAAGGTTGCCAGCTAACACCAATGAAACAAAAAAAAATGATTAGTGTTAAAAATATAGACTTTGTCTCTTTACTTATTGAATGATCCTCGTATAATAAATAATTCAGGGAAAGAAAAATCTTATTCGTAATGTCGGCAATGTAATCATTCCCATAGCACTACACAAAATTGTTGTCGCGGCCATTCACGGTCCCGCTCAAAATCGAAGGATTGTTTGTGCCATAAATCTAATAAGACAGACACTTCCAATTCTAAGAATGGCAGCCAGAAAGAAATTCCCATTACTGGAAAGAACTATTCAAGAATTACTGTTCAAAATTCGCTAGAAAGCAAATAACCGATCTCAATATTCTTCTACGTTTTCTAACGTTCCTCCTATGACGTATCCAGCATTTTTCCCTACTAATTTCCAAATTTCTCTTCCTCAGTACTCAATCTCTATGCTAGTCAGATTGTAGCTAATCAACCCTTTCTATCACGCTTTGCTACCTTCCCCCCACAAAATAAAAAAACTAGAGAATCAAACGGAGGTTTGAGAGTCAGAACTTCCTCACGAGGTAGAATGTGTGATCTCTAGCAGTAGTAGGTTGACTAGCAACACGGTTAAAGCTTTGGCTCAGGCTCAGCATTTCAAGAAGGGTACTATTATTGCCTCTGACATTTCTTTCAATAGCGAATATCAAACTCAACATGTCAATATTGTTACTAAATGTATGAATTTACTTCAGATCAAATAGATGTCACAGAAAGAGGAAAGGTACGGAAAATCACACAACTTGTAGACCACACCAAACTTAAAATAAATACTGAACTTAGTGACACTCAACGAAAACAAATATTAGATACCTTACTCAATCACGTATGTGTTTTCAAGTGGAATAAAGAAGACTTGGCAAAATTACGAATTATTCTGCTTCACTAGACCTAGTGAACCGTACCCCATTTCAGGTTGTACCTCTTAGAGTCCCCCATCGCCTTAGGCAAAAGTCAAACAGAAAGTCTTGGAGCTTCTAGAACAAGAAATATTAGAACCTGCCAATAGCCCTTACAGAAATAAAACGATTGCTGTGTTAAAACCAAATTCTAATGATGATATATGGTTAGTTTCGAATTTCGGAAAATTGTCACAATGTTGTGTATCTATAACGGAACCGACCACTGCTATGTATGATGTTTTAGACCGTCTTTCGAACTCGATGTTCATGTGCTCAATTGATATGTCTTCTTGTTTTATTTTTCAAATTAAGTTATGTGAAAAAGTCGGAGATGCAACAGCATTTTCGCTTCGTGATATTGATTTGCCGCATGTTTCGCTTAAAATGCTATCCCCAGGGCCATGTAACGCACCCAAAAGTTTGTAACGAATTTTAAAAGAAATTTTCAGACATTCCGAGAAATAGTCTTTTAATCCGCTTTCTTCGTCATTGTGGTTATTTTGAAAGGCTTCATGATACCTTAAAACAAGTTTTGGAAAAAGCCGAAGCTCACTCTGTTCTTTCATATCTTGAAAAGTGAGAATTCGGTGTTATTCCCACTAAATTTTTGGGACATGTGGTCTCAAATCAGACACGATCCTGCTAAACTAGAGACCATATAGAAAATCCGAAAGCCTACTACTGTTAAACAATTAAATTCATGGCTTGCTACAATTAACGTTTGTCACTCTTACTTGGCAAGCATTTCAAACACCTTAGCACCATTATATAACGCTCTTAATGGTTCCCCCGGGAGAAGCCTATGCAAGATGCATTTGAAACTGCACGTGAACTACTAAGGAAAGAAGAAGCTTTAACTATATTTTCTACAGAAATCACATAACATTTGCTCGTGTATGATATTTTAAGTATTGGAATCGGGAGCGTTTTGCTGCAAAAACGAGAAAATTAAACTGACTAGCATGCCGATCACTACATTTGCACGCGTCACCCTGCCCGCGTTAAACCTCTTCCTATTTATAGTCAAGAGTTATTTGACATATATTATTCGCTCGTGAAATTAAGAAATTAGTAATTAGGTGCTAAATTCAAAATATTAACCGATAATAAATCCAGAACACAAAGAATATCTCCGCAAAACATATAAGTTGGCTCGAGTATATTAATTCCTTCAACGTCTCTATAGCACATGTAAAACGTTTTCAAAACACTATCAATAACCTGTTATTTCGCAACCCCTTACCCTTTAAAGATGAATATCTTGTTATCATTGAACCGGAAGTTCATCCCCTAAATGTATTAGCATTGGAGAGAGACAAGACTCCTAGTGTTCGAAGGTCATAAGCACATTGGACGCACAAGATCAAAGCCGCCCACAGTACAGTGCTTGAGGCAAGCAATTCACTTTTATGGATGGCATTTTATACAGAAGAATGTATTCAACCACGTCCCCTAAATTTATATTGTGCGTACCACAAGTGTTAACAAACACTTTCTCAAGAGGTACATGCCAATTAATTAACACATCCGGGATACCTGAAGACCTATTTTATATTGAGATCTAAATATTGCATACGTAACATGAAGAAACTGTTGTACGAAAAGATACGAAGCTCTCTGGATTGCGCCAAATACAAAAGAAACTACCAACAAAACAATCTTCAGGTCCAAACTCATCAACCCTCGAATCTTTTTTTTTTTTATTCATCTTTGCTTCATTCATATGGGAAACTTCCAAAAACAACTTTCAGAGAGTATCAATACATATATGTTGCAGTTTTTATGACATCATGTAAAACCCACCCGGTAAAATATATGAGTTCAGACACGTTCATATCTTTTCTAATGGAACAAATAATAATAATACCATATGGGGTACCTTCGGTAATCCTACTTGACAAATCCAGCAATCATACAAGTGCGAAGACAAAAGAATTTCTTTAGTCAATCAACATTTTAGTGAAATATACTTTGCCTTAAGTCCACTTTTCGTAAAATGCGGTACAAGAGATAATACAAAAAGTTCATAATGTCTGAAATTCATTTCAGGAAACATATAAAATTGGCACCTATTTTGACCCCAAGCCACTGAATCAAACGATCCGCGAATCAAACGATCAATTCAAAATTCTTTTCTAGTCCGTTTGCGCTTGTGTATGGCATCTAATGTCGACTGATTGTTGATAATTTATTGAGAGTTTCCATTCAACATACACATAATCATGACCGCCTGTTACATTTAGACGAACTACGATCACTATTCAACAACCTGAGACATAAAGCAGCACAATGGCGACTTACATTTTCATTTTGATGTAGTGCATCCTACTGGAGAACTATTTTCAGGTAGAGTTTATTAATCCTTTGCATTAAATAATCACAAATTTAACATATGCATGTCTACTGAGTACTCGAAGTATTGCACATTAAAAGCATTTTATTGTGTTATATTCGTGAAGTAACAAAAAACAACTAAAGCTATTAATTTAAAAAAAAATATGTGGATATCGGGAACTCAATATATAATATTTCACAAATGCACACACGTCAACATAACTGAACAGAACATCTATAAATAAATGTAAATTATAATAACGGTATATGACTTAGACACGTGTGGATTTCTACCACTAATGTCTGACATATCTATTTAAATATTAATTACATGTGTGTCCCTACAGTTAATGGTATGTCTTTTATGCATCTACTGCACATAGACTATATCCAATTTCGAAATCAGTTTGATACCTACAACATATAATTCGATATATAAAAAATATTATACTTTTTTGAGATGTGAGTAGCTATTGTAAGAGTTAATGGTATAACAAGAAGATACTGTAGCGTCGTCTTGACTCCAGATAGCATTAACATTAAACTAGATACTCAGAAAATAAAAATTATTAACTGTGTAATGGATAATGATGGGATGGTTACATGTTGCTGTAGCAGAGTACAGTTTGCCTAATACTACTTTTTGTTTTTCTTTCTTTATAATCGTATCTAACTAACTAATTAACTCTATGCCTTATGGGACCCGGAGGTTCAATGCGACGTTCAAAAAAAGTTTTCCACTGACTTCTATCCTGAGCAAAGTGGATTTAGTTTTTACTTTGTATTCCTATCTCTGCGACATCCATCTTAATATTGTCCTTGTATCGGCGCCTATGTACGCCTAATGGTCGTTTTCCGATTAATCTTCCAGTTAAGGCTCGAAACCGATCCTACTTTCTTCAATCCTGGCTACGTGACCTGCCCACCTGAGTCTCCTAGACTTGAGGACCCTAACAATATTTGGTAAACCGTATAAGTTATAAAGTTCCTCTTCTGAAATTTCCGTCATTTCCCATTCCTGTTTCTCTTGGGTCCGAATATTCGTCACAGGATGTTGATCTCAAATACTTTCAATCTACCTAGGTACGTTCTTCCCTCAGAGTAAGAGACGATACTTCGCAACCATACAGAACAAGAAGCATGATTTTATATATATATATATATATATATATATATATATATGTCGGGTGTTGCAAAATAAGTGTTACAACTCTTGGGAGGTGATTCCTGCCACTGAGACAAGAAAAAAAGTTCTCTTCAACTTTCTGCTATCGGACATAGTTTCAGATCTACAAGGTGCCGAAAGCGTGGAAAAATGACTTTCGGACGCCAATAGTTCGGAAACTATCCAACATAAAGAGGGCGGGTAAAAAATTCACTGAAGAAGTCATACCTGCTCCATTGAATTTTGCATGTTTCACAATCGTACCGTGCACGCGCAAGGGATTCCCCAAAGGAACGGAGGGAGTCCCGGATAATCTGCCAAATGAAACTTAGTCTAAATGGATATGAATTGATAGGTTTTCTACCAGGTAACAATAATTCGTTGTCTTAAGTCGATATCTGGAACAAATGCAAAATGGCGGACACCTTTAAGCCCGTTGTGTGAGGTTGCATAATCGCCAGGTACGGATGCTGGCCAACAGTGACGTTCTGAGTATTAATTGTAGCGAATTTGTACTCAAATGCTCTAGAAAGACATCTGGAGTGTCGGTAGAGCATAACAGACGAAGCAGGGTGATTCACATGTGTGGAAACACTTAACGAAAAATGCCAAGAAATGCACTCATACTCAGTAAACGTGAGTTCAAAGCGTCGGAAATGTAAGGATTAGCGTCAAAAACATGAAAGCCATTGCCAATTCACCAATAATATTTCCCTAAACCGATGCAATATGATGTGCATGGTTGCATACCAATAAGGATGCAACAACTGAGGCCAAGTTCAAATTGTGCAATGGACTCAGTAAGAAACTGGGTAAACTAAATGAATGTCACTAGTGGGATCGCATGATCGATATTGAAATGTGGCCAATGTGTGTGTTGATATCAACATGTAGCTAATGGACAAATGTCAACATGTCCCACTGCTGCTGGGACACCATCTCACGTGCGAAAACTAGGAAAATAACGTTGTACATTCTGGTATTACATTCTGCTATTACACATTGCTGCATCTTTTGGTAGAACGTAACTAGAACACGATTGTATCAATGTCCCTCTTTGTTTTGGACATTGTCCCACAGTCGACACATATGAAAAGAAATCTCTTAATGCATGGTTCAAATTCTGATAGAGCGTGAAAATAACAAATTTATATCATGTCCCACATCTTCTGAGACATATGACGTACTCGAAATATAGGAAAATATCTCTAGAAATTCGTATCTTACACACAGTGCAAATGCCAAGACAAAGACGAAAATGAGCCAATTTGGCACATTTAACACTACAGCAGGAACACCATACATATGGAAAATAAAACGACATGAGAAATAGGAAGAAACGTCTTAAAGCTCTGATTACAACTGTGCAGTAAGAGTAACAAAATGAAACACACAAGTATGTCTGGAGACTGTACAAGAGGACTTCCCAAACAAAATGGGTACTCCTCAAAGAAACGAATACAGAGAAAGTGAGGCTCCTTCGAACCTCAGGGCTAGAGCGCTCGCTTTTGCTCGCGTGGTCGTAGTTTCCAATCCTACTGGGGGCCCACGGTATCAGATTCAAGACCCGAGTAGTTATTTTCCTATTTTTCCCACGTGGGACGATGTCCCGGCAGTAGTGGGACATGTTGACATTTGTCCATTAGCTACATGTTGATATCAACACACATTGGCCAGATTTCAATATCGATCACGCGATCCCACTAGTGACATTCATTTAGTTTACCCAGTTTCTTACTGAGTCCATTGCACAATTTGAACTTGGCCTCAGTTATTGCATCCTTATTGGTATGCAACCATGTACATCATATTGCATCGGTTTGAGGAAATATTATTGGTGAATTGGCAATGGCTTTCATGTTTTTGACGCTAATCCTTACATTTCCGACGCTTTGAACTCACGTTTACTGAGTATGAGTGCATTTCTTGGCATTTTTCGTTAAGTGTTTCCACACATGTGAATCACCCTGCTTCGTCTGTTATGCTCTACCGACACTCCAGATGTCTTTCTAGAGTATTTGAGTACAAATTCGCTACAATTAATACTCGGAACGTCACTGTTGGCCAGCATCCGTACCTGGCGATTATGCAACCTCACACAACGGGCTTAAAGGTGTCCGCCATTTTGTATTTGTTCCAGATATCGACTTAAGACAAACGAATTATTGTTACCTGGTAGAAAGCCTATCAATTCATATCCATTTAGACTAAGTTTCATTTGGCAGATTATCCGGGACTCCCTCCGTTCCTTTGGGGAATCCCTTGCGCGTGCACGGTAGGATTGTGAAACATGCAAAATTCAATAGAGCAGGTATGACTTCTTCAGTGAATTTTTTACCCGCCCTCTTTATGTTGGATAGTTTCCGAACTATTGGCGTCCGAAAGTCATTTTTCCACGCTTTCGGCACCTTGTAGATCTGAAACTATGTCCGATAGCAGAAAGTTGAAAAGAACTTTTTTTCTTGTCCCAGTGGCAGGAGTCACCTCCCAAGAGTAGTAACACTTATTTTGCAATACCCGATATATATATATATATATATATATATATATATATATATATATATATATATATATATATATAATATGTGTGTGTGTGTGTGTATGTGTGTATAGCTTGATATTCCTTGAGAGAATTTGTGCCAACAAATTTTGAACTGAATAATAAGACGAATCCCCTGCTTTAATCGACATATAATTTCTTCTTGAATATGGTTTTCGTCTGTTAATATTTACCCTAGATATTGGAAAGTATCCACTTTGTCAAAAGTGTATTTGATATTTTTACATTTCTATATTATTTCCTATAATCCATACTGACTATAAAATAAATCAATATTCCGAACGCTGCATTATATCCTCCTCAGACCTGAGTATGACCAAAGTTTTTGAATACATGATACAGTTGGTTTGCTATGTTCAGTTCGGTGCAAATATTAAGAAAACAATAAAATTTTCCATAATTGAATTCTGATTGGCTGAGAACTGGTTGGTCGCTGTAGATGCCACCCGTTTTAAATTGAAAAAATATATTGGTTAAACTACATTATTTATTATTTTAGAAAACAAAACAATATTGCTATGGCTAATATCTAAATTTAAGAAAACTAATATCTAATGATGAATAAATGCTCTTATAAATTTAACTAAACTTATATGAAGGCCAGAACGTGAAAAATTTTTGAAACAGAATTGAAAAATATCCATGGGAAAAAGTTCATGGAATTTTAGTTTTTCCTTATCACAAAGCAGGAAAACGTGATTCATAGCATTCACTTTTTGTGCCTAGTCTTGATTGTGAAAATGGAAGAAGCAGTTCCTTGGACCAACACACAAATATACGTTGCACTTGCAGCAGCGATATCTACTTCTTCCTTTGCAACCTGGCAATCGACAGCGTGTATTGGAGTTGCTCATATTCACAAACCATGGCAAATGAACACCAGATTTGCGGAAATGGATAGATGGTATGGTATAAACTTTTCTTTTCTTTCCTTGTTTACTTCGAACAAAATCATCATCTTCTTCATATTCATCACTGCTTTCCTGAACGTCTGAAGATGAGGCAGTGCAACACAGAAACTCCCCCACTTCAAATCGAAAATCAATATATTCTAAAATATCCTTCTTGGGACAACCTAAGGCCTTTCTGTCCTCACGATATTGGATCCAAGCATTTGTAAGTGCTAGATCTATCAGATGGTGGAAAACTCTAATAGTCCATTTCTTTGTACGGTGCAGCATTGGAAAATGAAAATGAAATGAAATCATTAAGTTTAACGTCCCACGATTATACCGGTTAGACTAAAGGAGACGGTGATAATGAGAAATGAGTGAAATGGTGGAATGAAAAAAGTGGGTGGAAACGGGAGAGCCCCGAGAAAACCCACGAGCACGGTGTTTGTCCACCACAAAGTCCACACGGCGCGAGCTGGGATCGAACCAGGGACCCCAAGCACCGGAGGTGAACGCTCTACCACTGAGCCACCGCGCCCCCCTTCCCCGATGCAGCATTGGATAGAATGAGAGCATTCAATAATGTAAATCAACTCCTCCCATATTGTCATTGTACTTTGAAATACACTCAGGATGACTAATCTGAATAAACTTGTTGTCTTTCTTGGTCCATCTTTTACAGAGTGCCATTGGCTCAATCCCTTGCATAGTACTCAGTAACAAAATTCCCTTATTATCGAACCACTTCACTACTGCTATTTGGTTATCACTTCGGACACTCATATCACATGCGCCAGGCCCTTTCTTCTTTAACTCAAGGTCACTTGCCAAATGTGCAGAGGCTGGAACACGACCTTTCATGATTGTGCCAGTTGCGGTTAATCCTCTTTGGTTTAGTTCCTCCATCAATTGAATGGAAGTAAAATAACAATCGAAATATAATTTGTGACCCTTATCAAGCACATTTACCAGATCGAGAACCAATGCTGTACCTATCAATAAGTTTTGCAACGTTTCTGAAGTGGTGCCTTTTCCTTGGTAAACTTCGAAATTGAGAATCAAACCACTTGGGGCTGCCAACACAAATATTTTCAATCCTTCAGGGTGAGGTTTGCCTGGTACTTTATGTTTCAGACGGGTTTGTCCAGTGAAAGGGACCATCTGTTCATCTACACATAAATGTACAGAAAGTGGTAGCTGTAAGCACTTCTCTCTGATAATGGAGAGCATTGGCCTGATTTTTCAAATTCTAACTGTCTTCTTGTCTTCTTCAGGTATATCATCATCATAGACAACTTTAAGTCGGGTTCGTAACTGAAAAAATCTGTCTCTTTGCATTGTATTCTTAATAATATCAATCCCATATTTTCCTGTCCAATACATATGAAGCTGGGGAAATTTTATTGTTCCTGCTAGAATAGATACACCAACAATTGTTGTATTTCTTCAGGGACACATCAAGTGTTTTTTCCATTTTCATTTACATGTGTTCTATTAGTTTGAGTTGCTACTAACTTATAGAAGTCATCACTGAAATACTGGGTAAAATAATGATGAGGTTGCCAAGTCGTGTGAGTGTTAGGGTTATAATCAACTACAGGTGGGTCCAATAGCACTGGTCGAAAATCCTCTGTTTTCTTCCAGAAAAATCTGCGCTGTTTAGCCTTGCAATAATCTCTTGACTCTTCTTCTTCAGGCAGATATTCTGTTGAGCTTGATCCATCTTGAAAATCTTCTTGATCACTAAGGTCCAAATCAGATTCATCCAATGCATCTAGAATTTCGTGCGCAAGTAAGGGTTTAGCTCCTAGAATTAAAATAATATTTCTAATTAGATATTGAAAATCTAATTTAAAAACTTCAAAAATATGAATTCTTGAAAAATATGAAAACTTGACAAATGATTTGCTCTTCAAGAAAAAAAAATAATGTCTATGAATACACGTGTGTCGCTTTTGTTTGTAATTTCTCTGTAGTATCTCTACTTTATCATGCTTATCACTACGTACAAAACATTTTAGCGGTTGTTCTAAGCAAAAAATTATTATGACAAAATTATGGTCCCCTGAGTAGCAACGCCACTGATTGCAGAACATTTTATCTGCTATTCTAAGCATAGTCTATAGTGCTGTTACCGCTAGTAAAGCTAATCCCATTTCATCAAAGCATACCATTATGCTAACCAAAGGAAAATCATCCTGCTCTCTAAGTAGCTACACCACTGATTGCAGTACCATTTAGTTGCTTTCTAAGCATCGTAATTATTCTGACAGAATCATTGTACCTCTGTCCTCTAAGTAGCTACGCCACTGATTGCAGTACTTTTAGCGCCCATTCTAAATAAAGTATTATTCTTACAAAATTATATTCCCCAATCCCTAAGTAGTTACCCAATTAATTCCAGTGCCTTTTAGCAGCAATTCTAAGCGTAGCATTTTTCTAACAGAAATACGAAATTTACATCTACAAACGTAAAATTAATTCCTCCCTCTACAAATGGTAGCTGCAGATGCCGTAATTAAATATTCTCTATTGCAGCTACAACACACGATATTAATTTCTATAAAATAGGTCACTTACTTCTAGCAATCATCTAATAAAGGTTAGTAATACTTTGTCTTTCAAAAGAAATTAACAAACACATCTATAATTGACAACTTACCTCGACTTCCACGAGCACGTTTTACACGCTGGTGTTCTGCCATCTCGATAACGTGCTGCCACCTACAAACGTTTTGTTAAAATTTTTCAAGTTGCCTACGATTCTTTCAAGGTTAGGTGAGATGCCATTCGGACCTGGGGAGGTTTGTTAGCATACGTATTGAACAATGAATTCAAAGCCAACGGTAGCTCTAGCTACCAAAATTCGCCTTCACGTCTGTTGTTGTACTCAATGAAATACTTGTTGTTTCCATTGCACTGTATCAAATTCTAGAGAAAAATTTGTCTTTGTATTTACCACGGGAGGTTACATAGCCATGGAATACATCTCTCTTTGAGAGGTGATAGAGTTGTGACAATAGGTTATATTGTTACTGTTAGGAACTGCTTGATGTGCCTTCTACCGATAGACTGTACCAAAGACTGTGTACAACATTACTCACTCGATACTAACAGAATTGTTATACTGATGCTGTGGACTTGCTACTGCTAAGTCTGGAAGAATGCGCATTATTTCCTTTGCGATTCTTTTCCCTACAATATAGGGTAGCCACATTTCAAAAAAATAAAAATCCGACACGCTACTAAACTACGAGAATCTTTGAAATGTTTAAATTGAAAAGAAGTGTAGAATACTAATTAACTTTACTCCATTAGATAGAATTGTTCAAATATTACGTAATCACATTTTTAGTCATTTTAGAAGACCTTCTTCCTAGTTAAGCAAACGTTAGCAGATCACTTACTTCTCCTCCTGGTAAGCAAAATTGTTTGTGTTTTTTTTTTTTAATTTTTGAGAATCTCTTACGTTTCATGGCTTTCAGAGTCTGTTTTAGCTAATTCAAGGTATGATCCTTCCTTTCGCGCGTTTTGTCTGTTCGTATTGTATCCTCTCCTTTTTTGTTTAGAAAGGATTAAAATATTACAGATGTAAGATGCAGATTGAAACAGAGTACTAAAGATAGCAATAAGATTGAGCAGTAAAACCTTTTGTCCTTGGCCCAATGAAACGAATGCTTCGTTCAATGTCAAAGTAGTTAAATCGTGAACTTAATTAAATCCATGTTTTAATGTATTCAGGTTTCTTTTCGTCAACTTTTGAATTGCCATACTCAGAAGTTGAAGAGAATAATTATGTACCTAATCGTCTGAAAAAAAAAAGCGAAGTATAATATTCCCCTCCCTTCTTCTTCGTTAAAATCTGGGACATCTAAGAGTCGTGTGAAATATTTTCGGAACGCTGGCGGACAGATCTAGATTCCGTTATGGTCCCGGATTTTCCGGGACGACATTTAATAGCATACTTCTCTTATATGAAGATACAATTAACTGTTACATATATTTTTTTAAATATTTACGTCCAGTTGATGTTATACGTTAGATTAATCCTTGAGAAAAAACTATTTTTATACGTACTATCACTTTTTGAAATTTTCTTTCAGATGACCTGTTGGCTTATGATACTATTTGCGTTCATAATGATGTATCGATTAATAAAACTCTTCAGAGACGAAACATTATCTTCTATGGTGAGATATACTAATACAGTAGTTTATTTTTTATCTTCTAGTTTACATCATTGCTACTTGCAAATGTATTATATACTAGCAGAAATACCCATTCTCCGTATGGGAATACTGTATTTGGAAGTCTACGCCTTTGGAGATATCACCATTCATCTTAGCGATCACGAAAACTATTTGACACTAATATCGGTCATTTTGGATGATTTTTATGTCTCGGATTCCCCCCCCCCTCTGGTAACTCACGGCCTGCATCCAATGGTAGCTAAATTTGAAACTCATCGATAATGGAAGTGTCAGCATTGAACTCAACGACTACGAGAACTTATGGATTTGAAACTAATAACACCGGCCTGCGAAATAAATTATTTTCCTCCAACAAAAGCTTGAAGAGGTGATTTATCCTAATTTGTGTGTACTGATTTCGAATATGCAAACACTTTTTGCCTATCACGTACAGTTTCTTTTTTCTTTTCTTTTTGCTATCTTTAATCGTAACTTTTTATATTGTTATATAGAATTTGTATAGAAAACACCATAATAGAGAATATGTGTAATTTGAGTGGGACATGATTAAATTGCAACGAATATACGAAACACTACTTTATGTAACAGATTCATTTGTAAAAGGTATAAATCTCACCTCAGGAACACTATAGTTTTGCCTATCACATGCAGTTTGCTACAATATGAAATCAATTTTTTCATACTGTTTTAATTTCAGCACAACGTTCACCATAATAGACAATATCTGCAATGTGAATAGAACATGATCAAATTGTAACGAATATACAAAAAAGCAGTACTTAATGTAACATGTTCATTGCTAGAATGTATGAATATGACTACAAGAACACTATTTTTTGCTGGGCTTAGATGTTAGTGAACACTGTGTTGATTTACTTTTGTGTTCTTGAGTAGTGTTACCAACACCGGACACCAACAGTAATCTGACATTATGGAGTCGTCCCATCGCCCCTGATATCTTTGTTCCATTTTTTTATGTCTTGATGGAACTGCTCGCCATGTTCCTTGCTGAAATGTTTCTAAATTTGCACGAAAATATTTCAAATGACTGTGGAGGAAATGTAACTTTAAGCAAAATAATTTCTGGAAGTTGTACAGGATGGTTTCGACAACCTGTTGGTAGTTGGTAGTTCCTGGGTAGTTTAACATAACCCAGGAAATTGCAGGAAACATTCTTGAATAATTCGCATGTCTAAAGCTGTGTTTCCTTCATCGTCGTTGTCAATGTAGGATCATTCGTAATGTTCCGAATTTGGGGGCCGTCAAAAACTCCTCCTTTAATTTTGACATCCGACAGTCCTAGAAATTTCTAACAGAGGTAGCGAAAGCAGGAACTACTTGTATCCAAACTCTTAACAGTGCTTCTTAATTCCCAATTTTGTATGCAAAGGTGGCAATAACACATTTTGAGGATCAATTAATGAACGATTTACAATGTTTCGTGCTCCTGACACGAACTGTTTCCTCTTGGGCCACTCGGAAACTAACCAGTGCCTATCCCTGTTCCGAGATTCGCACTCACACCTGAAACAAGCGAACTTTGTATAACCTGCTTGCTGTCCCAATATGATACCGCATACTTTTAAATCACAGCACAGTAAACATCTATGTTTATTGTATTTCAGTATCTATAAAACCATAGATAAATTGTGAGTTTTCACGAAGAAATGTTTAATGGGCGACTGGCATTGAAACAAGTTCATTTCCATTGTGCACAAGAACACCTATGAGACTTTCTTTATTAGAATCAATAAATAGACGACAGTCCTTTCCTTGGTGAACTATTCCAAGACAATGAACGAATCCAGGGATATCATAGCAAAACACAAGTTTTTCTTCTTAGGCAAAAAATGCCTGAATTCTTCCTCCCGATTTATGTAAAAATATGAATTTGTCCCAGAAAGTAAAATATTTCTCTCTTTTAATCTTGATCCTAAAAGTTCACTCTTTTCTTTAGTCAGGCCTAAGTCACGCACCAATTCATTTAAGCCACACTGATTATAAAGATGTGGAGATTTATCTTCAAGATCCGGTATAAAGGTATCATCATCACCGTCCTCCGCACTTGAAGATGACGAAGACACAAACTCTGGTAACTGTTGGCGGCTTTGGAACAGGAATATCGGGTCCGTGTGGTACGAGCGTTATGGCTGATGGAAGGCTTGGATACAAAATGTCTTCTCGTTTTTACTATAGAAACCGAACACTTTAAATACACAAAAATAACAGTCGTTAACATTTTTTCCTTTTCCAGCCAAACCATTGGGATTCCGAATGGCATTGATGGCAATAACCCTTTGTACCAACCGCAGGTTTTCTACACACGCTTTACACACAATATGAGATGCGAAATTCTTGTCCTGATGACCTAACTTCATGTCAAAATATGCTAAGTAAAGCTTTTTAAAATGGCGTAGTATTTCACTTTTGCTCTTTAATGGTATGATGTTACATATATAACAGTATTAGTGTGGATTATTCACGCATTTTCTCCTCCGAACATCACTGCCACTTGCCATTTCTAACACAAAATCACTCACGGATCGACTTCAAGTGCACGTTGTAACTTGTAGACAAAGGCGTGATAAACATTATCCGAATGCCCTCTCAGAAAAAAGAACTTGGTGTATTGCCCTTGTCTGGGACTGCGCATGCGCGAACTTCAACTGTTATATTTGTTGTTCAGATGTTACTTGATAATTACCTAATCCCTTCCCAAAAAAAGACGACATACAATATTATACTTCACACATGTCCATACCTACATTCCATAACTCAATCCAAACCTTATTTACAAAAACGAAGCTCCATTGCCATAAAGATGAGAAGGATTTATGACAATTCTATACGTGATACAAAACAACTGGTATTATATTTTACACAAGTACACTAAATCTAAAGTATATCGCATAAAGTTACTTTTACCGGAAAATCTTCGCAGACCGGTGTATTGTCATTTTGGATTTTTTTTTTTTTTTTTACATGTCTCGGTATCTTCCTTGATCCTCGATCCTGCAGCCGAATGAGGTGGATTTGGAAATAAATTCGATTGGAGTTTCACCATTCATCTCAGCGATCGCGAAAACTATGAATTAAATAATAATATCTGTCATTTTCTACTACTTTTACATGTCCCGGTAAACGCTCCCTCGGAGACCCCCCTGTTTCGAACTTTTAAAAAAAATAATTCTTCGTCTGGGTCTGGGACCTACATCAATGTATCTGTGACCAAAATTTAGTAACTTTCGGTCCAGTCGTTCGGTCTCCAGCCCGCGCACGGTCAGACACATAAACTCTTTATTTTATTTATATTAGATTATCTCCTTATATAAAATTGAAATTGACTCTGTTTGTGACTTCTAATTTCTTGAACCACCCTACCGATCTCGATCAAATTTTCAACACTGATACGATTCGGGCCTGGGAGTGTTTTTGTCTATTCGTTTTGATTATATGACTTAGGAGCGGGGGAGAAGGGGAAGATATAAACAAATAAACCTTAATAACTCTTGAACCAAATTACTGATCTCGATCAAATTGTCAACATAGATGAAATTCATGTTTTTGTCATTTCACTTTGATGGAGGAATGTAGGGAAGGAGGAAAAGGGAGGATATACAAAAGTCGATGTAAATGAAAATAATAGTAACTAATAGTGAGTACTAATAATAGTAACTAATAGTGTGTTACTGATAATAGTAACTAATAGTAAAATAATAGTGAGTTAATAACTTTTGAAACACCAGACTGAGATTAATCAAGTTTTCAACTTGGATGAATTTCGAGCCTGGGAAGTTTTTATTATATCATTTAGAGGTTAGACCTTACAAGTAACACTTCACATCGTTGCTGCCGGTCTGACGCTAAACTATACATTTTCGGAAAGCACTAGTCCTAAATAGGATAACTACACAGTGCGACGGTCAGACGTTGCCGCGTTCAGGACTTATGGAGCGTCAAACATTAACATGGGGTTTATGAGAGTTACAGGAAACGAAGAAGAACACAAGGTTTGTGACGTTTGAATCGACGTTGTCTGATTGAGCACTTGTTTGCGTAAGTTAAAGGGTACAATCAATGTGCAAATCGTCGAACAGAGCATGAGAGATGCAAAGAGTGCGCTCACAGTGTGCACACTTGACGAACGGTAGTTCGCCGCACGTGAAGCACACGTCACCTTCGTCGAGGGAGTCAAAGCAGTACTCGTGCGGAGAGATCCACATTCCCGGCTCCTCGTCCAGATAGCCAGCCTTGTGGAAAGCGTACCGGATCAGGTTCTTGAATCGGGGTGCGCTGAACTGGTAGAGTGAAAACGACTGTAGTGCCAGGAATCGATCGCGATGCCAGATATCCATGACACTGTCCATGGCCAGTGTGTCGGTCACAAAGCGTACAAAGGACTTGTACTGACGGAAGAAATGCACATCTAAAGGCTGAATCTTTCCAGTGCAACCACCAGGAATCAGTCTCTTGTGCAACGCAACGTCGGCAGGCTTCAGTGCGTTCGATAGATTGTCGTCCTTGTTCAGAGTCCACGAGTCCAATAGCAAAACGATCTTCTTCCGATCATCAGGCATGCTTGGCCAGAACACTTGCTCGTAGAAGTCCTTAAGGTCGTCCCTGTTCATGTTGGACGTTTTGCCAGCAAATGATTTGATGTTCGGTGGATCTGCAGGCTTGTTTCCCGGAAACTTTCCACTTGGTTCCGACACCAGTACATACATCGGCCGCAGAATCTCTCCGGCCATGGTGATCACGGGCATGATCATGTAGCTGTGGGTTGTTGCGCTCATGGATCCCACAACCGCTCGCACGACTGTTGTTCCTTTGGTACGGAGAGTGCGAGTACTCTGCAACAACTTCTTGAAGCTACTCTGATCTGCATTGGCAACCTGCGTTGGTGGGATGCTTTCGCTTGCAATGAGCTCGCGAGTCGCTAATACGAAAGCATCAGCCTGCTGCTGCAAGTCCAACTCTTTCAGTTGCCAGGTCCTGCCGACCCTGTGGGTGATTGCACGGTCCACGATGTTGTTGCGCTTCTTGAATCTGTACACCCACGACGGTGATGCCTTGAACTTGAGACTCTTGTTAGGGTCCAGTTCATTAGCTGTTTGCCTGGCCCAAATTCGCAACGTTCGATCGTGAATGATAGCAGTGTGCTGTTTCTCCGCGAACATGCCCCGAACTGCCTCATTGATCTCTGCCATCAGCGTCTTCTTGTCATCTTTGCCTTGTGTTGCCCCAAAGTGACGTAGCACGCCAATGTTCCGAATATACCTGAACTGATTCTGCAGAGTCGAGTGGGTAGCACGACCGGTCTTTGTGTTCCAAGGCCTACCTGTTTTTGGATTTACCGTCCAGTAGGCATAGGCTTTTGCCTTGTACTCGCGCCACTGCTCTGGTGTCATTTTGGAGTCTTCTGGAGGCTGATCCTGGAACTTCGGCTTCTTCACAGGAGAGGGCAGGTATTCTGACGCTGATGAGCCAGATGCGGAAGACGTATGAGACTGCTGCGATGACGAAGGCATCTCTGCATCCTCCTGCTCTTGGTCTTCCTCGTCTCCAAAATCCATGTCTCCGTCCCCCTGGTCACCATCACTGTCACCGAAGCCGAGCGTACGAATCTCTTCAACGACTTCCATCCCGCTGGTCAAAAGAGACTTGATGTGTGCCACCATCCTTTGCTCTTCCAAATTTGGATTGCGCTCATTTGTCCCGATCTCGGCCACCAGAGCCCAAACGACCATTTTCGGATCCATCTTACAACGCATACCTAAAAAACACAAAAACAACACAAATGTTAGCACAGAGTACAAATGCAAGACGAATTAGCATGAAATAATACGACTGCTACAACACACATGTTAGCACAGAGTTCAAATGCAAGACGAATTAGCATGAAATAATACGACTGCTATGGTTACTCTCATAAACCCCATGTTAATGTTTGACGCTCCATAAGTCCTGAACGCGGCAACGTCTGACCGTCGCACTGTGTAGTTATCCTATTTAGGACTAGTGCTTTCCGAAAATGTATAGTTTAGCGTCAGACCGGCAGCAACGATGTGAAGTGTTACTTGTTAGAGGTTGGGGAGAAGAGGAGGGGAGACATATAAAAATATATAAAACTTAGTAACTCTTTAACCTCCCAAGCGTTCTCGATCAAATTTTCAACATGGATGAGGTTCCGTCCTGGGATGATTTCTATTATATCACTTTGACGATGCAAATTAAGGGGTATTTAAAAATGATCAATAATGACCGATATTAGTGTGCAATCCATAGTTTTGAGGTTGCTGAGTTGAACAAAGACACATCCGGTCCCGTTTAGTCTGAATTCAACTCCGTAACGTCGGGAAGGGGAGGGGGAGATAAATAAAAATGATCAAAACCCCCAATATTAGTGTTGGATCCATAGTTTTCGAGGTAACTGAGATCAACAGTGATATCTCTGACCCCGTTTAAATATAAATTTAGCACCACAATTTGAGTGATGTGGAGTAGGGATCTATATATATATATATATATATATATATATATGATTGAAAATGAAAAATATCAGTGTCGATTTTTTGGTTTTTGAGGCCGCTGATATGAACAGTCACACTTCCTACGCTGTGTAAATCTAAATTCAGCCATACAAGATGGGTAGGAGGAGGGGAAAGAAATATAAAATTGACCGAAAATGACCGATAAGTTAGCGCTTTAGTAGTAGTAAAATGCGACTGACGAACGGAACACATTATACTATTTTTTGTTAATTTAACCCATCGAAGCGGGTATTTGATGCTAATATTAGGTATAGATAAGTATGTAAATAATACTGTTAATAATAACTTGTATAGTCATATAAAACGTAATTTTACAGTAATTTTTCATTATTAACACGTTTAATAGGAAAATAAATCTAAAACATCAAATTCAACATTTTTTTTACACAAAGCGCAACTAAGAATAAACATCTCTTTTGTGTCTTTATTGTTTGAGTTAAGTATATTTATGTTCCGACAGATTCTCTAATGCTCTCCTAAATAACAATCACTAGTCATGGAGTAGGTAGCGATTCTCAGAGCACAACTTAGTTTATAATAAACTAAGTATAGCCAATTAGAAATCACGAGACCCCTTCTAGTGCAATCGTTAGTGCATTACTAGTGGTTCTTAGTGCACCAACTCTAACGTTATTGCTTCATTAGTGTAAGTATAAGAAGTAAAAAGCTTTTGGGGGCCAAGTTCACTTCAAGCACTAACGATAAGCTTGTTGACATTTGCTAGTGCATCGTTAGTGATTCTAGAAAACACGGATAGTTTCGTTAGTGCTTCACTACTAGGTGGTTATGCCCAATTACGTGTCACGGAACTCCCTTAATAAATACGTGGGGAGTTGTTTTTTGCGTCTAATCCCCGCCGAGTTCAAAAGCAGTAATGATCTCTTCTAGTGCATCGTTAGTGCTTCTTAGTGTACCTACATCTAACGTTAGTGCTTCTTAGTGCAATTACATCTAACGTTAGTGCTTGATTAGTGTAGGAGCTACAAGTAAAAACTTTTGGAACCTAGCGTGAACATGGCTCCTACTTCAATCACTAACGAAAAAATTATGCCATTTGCTAATGCATCCTTAGTGCTTCTTAGTGCATAAATCTCTAACGTTAGTGTTTCATTAGTGTATGCTTTAGAGCCTAAACAATGATATACGCTGGTCCCTCACTTTAAGCACTAAAAAGAATTAGTGTCATTCATTAGTGTATCGTTAGTGCTTTTAGAAAGCATTAATAGTTTCATTAGTGTTTTACTTTTAGTGTAGTTATTCCAAATTATATTACGAAACTACTGTAAGAAATATATCGGGGATTTTTCACTGCGTCAAATTTCCGCCAAATTCAAAAACACTAATGATCTCTTCTAGTGCGATCGTTAGTACTTCTTATGGCATTAACTCCCAACATTAGTGTTTCTATAGATTGAACGCTAAAAGCGAAGATCCTTAGCCTCCCAAGAAAGCACTAATGATGAATCTATAGTGCAATGTTAGGGTTTCTAGAAAACACCAATAATATCGTTAGTGCTTCAATATTAGTTTAGATAAACCCAATTATGTGTCACGAAAGTCCCATGAGAAAAACATGGGGGATTTTTCATTGGGTCAAATTCTCTCGAAATTGAAAAGCAGTAGGTCTCTTCTAGTGCCATCGTTAGTGTTTCATTATTGATTGCTAGTGCACCAAGACCGGACATTAGTGCTTCTGATCGTTAAGCTTTCATGGGGATCGACTAGCTTATAGTTAACTTCCCAAAGTTTTTTTCTACGGTCCATACTGTTGAAGCACTAGTGTTAGAAGTTCTGCAATAAGACATACTAACACTATACTATACTGCAATCATTAGACCATGGTTATTAGTGCTTTTAAATTTGGAGGAATTTTTCAAAATGAAAAAGGCATGTATCTAAATTTAGCCCCGCACGCTTCTCAAGTGCTACTAAAACTTTTTACATGTTTAGTGCTTCTTTATTGCACATTAGTGCAGTAAACACTAACGTTAGTACTTTCATATTTTAGAAGCTATTACGAATTACTCGGGCGGGGCTAACTTTAGATTTTCCAACTTTTACACAACTTTGTAGTAATTGTGCCACAAAACCTAACATCAGTGGTTAGGGAATTAATAGAGCTCTATAAAACACTGAACCCTAAGGCGAGGGCTGTCATAATTTAGGAGTTATAAGTGAATAACACATTTAGGGCTAAACTTAAATTTATCGAAGTTTACAATAATTGTCTCACAAAGGTGGAATAAACGTCAAAGGTTAGTACAGCGTTAACACTACAAAAAGCTCTAAGGTTAGTGCTACCTTAACTCTAACGCAAGTGAAATCGTAGTTTGAGAATTATTAAAGAATAACTCAGACGAGACTGAATTTAAAATTACAGAATTTACACTAATTTTCTCACAAAGGTAGAACAAACGCTGAAGATTAGCGCATCCTTAACGCTCCAAAAAATAATAAGTACTAACGTTAGTACTATAATATTTTAGGAGTTATTAATACATAACTCAAGCCGGTCTAACTTCAGATTTTTCTACTTAAAGAATTTTACACTAATTGTCCTACAAAAGTGGGACAAACACAAGATCTTACTGCATTACGTGAGCTCTATAAAACACTAAGCATTGTCGTTAGTCTTTCATGAATAATCCGGATAGGCTTGAATTTAAATTTATCGAATTTGACACTAATTGTCCCATAAAGGTACAATAACCATGAAAAATTAGTGCCCCATAAAACACTAATCACTTAACGTCAGTGCCACCAGAGTTTAGGAGTTTTAATAAATAACTCGAGCTGAGCTAACTTCAGGTTTTCAACTTTTACACAATTAGTGTAAATTTCGATAAATTTTCATAGAGTTCCGTCCGAATTATTCACTAATAATTCCTAAACTATCATAGTACTAACGTTAGACTTTAGTGTACTAATGGGCACAAACGAAGCATTAACCATGTGACACGTTTTGGTAATATTTCAGATGCATGCGGGGCTAAATTTAGACAAGTAGCATTTTCCAATTTGTAAAAATCTTCCGCCAAATTTAAAAGCACTAATAACTAAATATTATTATCATGGTTACTACTACGTTAGTGGGTGTTATTGCTTCAATTTTATAGATGCTAGAAGATGAAACATAGGGGAAGCTACTTGCATGCTAGCTCCTCTCCACACAAGCGTTCACTACAAGAAGCACTGACGATGCACTAACGATTACACTAGAAGAGATCATTAGTGCTTTTGGAATTGGCGGTAATTTGACGCGATGAAATTTCCTCATATATTTCTTTTGGGAGTTTCGTGAGACGTAAATGTCTACATCTACACTAATAGTGAAGCACTAACGAAAATATCAGGGTTTTCTAGAAGCACTAATGATGCACTAAAAATTGCACAAATGATTTCGTTAGTGCTTAAAGTGGGGAGCCAAGTTCACGCTAAGCCCAAAAGGCTTTTTACTTGTTGTAACTACACTAATGAAGCACTAAGGTTATGGTTGGTACATTAAGAAGCACTAGTGATGCACTAATGATTGCACTAGAAGAGGTCATTATTGATTTGGAATTTGCCGGTAATTTTAAGCAATTAAAAATTTTCCATGTATTTGTTATGGGAGTTTTGTGACTTATAATTGGCTGTATCTACACCAATAGTGAAGCACTAACGAAACTCTTAGTACTTTGTAGAAACACTAACGATGCAATAATGAATGGCACTGATTTTTTCATTATTGCTTGAAGTGCGAGGCCATCGTGTACCATTGTTTTGGCTCTGGATCCTACACTAATGAAGAACTAACGTTACGGGTTGGTGCTCTAGAAAGCACTAACAATGCACTAACGAATGGCACTAGTTATTTCGTTAGTGCTTGAAGTGGGGGACAGCGTGAACTTGGCCCTCCAAAAGTTTATTGCTTGTAGCTCCTACACTAATGAAGCACTAACGTTAGAAGTTGGTGCACTAGAAAGCACTAACGATTGACACTAATTTTATCGTTTTTTGTTAAAGCTGGTAACATATGATAAGTACTGGGTGGCGCAGATAAAAGTAGCTCGTGTAAGAATAAAGGAAATGCAGTGAAATTACCGAAACGAAGAGCTAAAATGGACTTACCATTTATTTACAGTAAAAAATAGTGAAGAATAAATGTGAAAAATATATTTACACAAGATGTTGAAAGTTACTTCCTGCGACATGAATACACAGCTCTGGACGTGTAAACATATTCAGATATACAAGGCGTAAAGTTCGAATATCGATGGCGGCAACTTCATGGCTAATGCTGTCTTTCAGTTCTTGTATTGCTTGTGAATTATTTTCACGGACCTTGCTCTTCAGGTGTCCCCACAGGAAGAAATCACATGTTGCTAGATCAAACGAACGTGGTGGCCAAAAATCTTTGCTGACAGCTCGTTCCTCAGAGAAGACATCAAGGGCTCGTTTCAGGGATAATTTGGAAGTATGGCATGTTGCCCCATCTTGCTGGAAGAAGCAGTATTCCTTTCATATTCAGTGAGTTGAGAACAAAATACATCAACAATTTTCATATACGCAACCGTGTTGAGGGGAGTGTCAAAATAATCTCGATTCAATGATGCGCGTTCCTTCTACAGCGCACTCAACTCCGATTATTATCATCATGGTTGCTAACAAGCACTCGTAGGGTTCTCCGTTGCCCAGTACTTCGTCTTCTGTGAATTAATATGACCGGAAATATGGAACCATGCTTCATCACTATGATGTAATGGAAAGGGCCTTACAAACCATCCTTGATATTCAAAAACCAATTGCAGTAATATACACGTTCTGACTGTCGTCCTCCAGATGTATGTCGATTGTTGAGCAAATAACAATCGATAATTGCATAAACTGTTCATTGTTTAGCTGTTTACTTAATTTCTGAATTCAAAATATTGCATTCGCATTCAAAGGGTTTCGTGTATCTCACAGAGTATAGATTGAAATTTGCAACACTTGGCTGTCAAAGGTCAACCTACAAAATTTTAGAAGGTATCCGAATGGAGAATATTATAAAAAAAATAACAATTTCAAGCAGATCCACAATTACTAGTAGTGGTCCATGATCAGCATGATGTTGGCAAGCCGAAGAAAATAAATTCGAGATATCATTGATTAACAAGCACACATTCAAGCACCCCAAAAATGTTATTCTTACAAAGTGTGAGGAAATTTTCTATTATTACAATAACTGACTTTTGTAAACAGTTTAACTATTTCAGTGGTTCTCAACTAATCCCTATCACGACCTCTATTTTATCACACCCTCTTGCAAGCGACCCTCTTTCAATTTCTGGTTTGTAATAGCTTGTGTGGGAATTTACTTATTACGGAGATGTCACGATATCTATCAATTTCTATAATAGTAGTATATATTTTTGTATTATGTAGTGGATACAGTAACTTTCTTAAAGGCGAATGGATTGAAACCAAATTTGGTCAGTTTTCAAATTACAGATATTGAATCAGATCCGTCATGCTGTTTCAAAATGGAGGCCGTTTCAAAATTTAAAACTTCATAACTCCATCAAGTTTGGGTCACATGATAAAAATAAAGTGATTTGTAATTTTGATTTTAAAAAAATGACGGTTGTTTAAAAAGTTATTGAGTATTTTAATTCTCAAGAGACCACAACTTTGAGTTACCTCATATTGTTGTGAATTTGATATATTACTGTTATGTATGTGTTCAGTATCACCAAAAAGTTTAAAAGCAACTTGCTTACATTTAAAATTTAGACATCAAATCAAATCCTACAACAAAAATGTACATTTATTGTGGCCAGCTTACTGCAAAAAAGACTATTTGCTCACACATACGTGTAGGATACAACTCTGCAAAGACGATCAAAGAATCATAAACAAAAGTAATCCCTTTCATTACCGACAGAATGATTTGTCCATTGTTAATTTATCAACAAACGCAATGCAGCTTTTATTGTATTTCAATATGCAATTTTTGTTGCACTTGTATTTTCCTGGAATTTCAATATGCAGTTCTCATTAGTTTCATATCGTACTTCTTTCATTTAAATTGATATTAAACAACTCCACACATGTTGATAGTGTTTAGTAGACCTATTTTTTGTTGTTCTTAACAGTGTGTAAAAAAATAATAATATTTCTATCAGAACAAAATTCAAAATAATATTTAACCCTTTGGGGATACTATGGTACAATTTGTACCATACGGGTGTTTCATGGTACATTGCGTTATAACTCTCCTATTTGAGGTTTTTTCGTCCGGGTTTTTTTCTTTTTCAAGTCCAGAGGCATTGTAGAAAACCTTACGTATGGTTTCACACCGTCCTGCGTCGAGACATAGGAGGTGATGACGTCATAATTCTAAAATATATATCTTCATTTATTAAGCCTATGTTCATTATTTTTGGCGGGTTTATTTTTGCACGTAGAAAATTGAAATTTTGCACAAACATTCAGTCCACCGAATAGTATTTACCAGATTTTTTTCAGATTTCTGGGTTAAAACAGGGGGGTACATAGGGGCTAAAAGTTGAAAAAAGGGATATTTAGACAAAAATCCTTTTTTCGGGATTTCCTCCCCTTAGATACATGATGGAGACAAATGAGTCATACCGTCTGGAAGGCAGTTCTATTTAGAAGAGAATGATTGGCGGATTATAGTCCTAGGGTAATTAGGGATGTGTCAGGGAATTTTTATCAAAATATACTTCTGTCTAGGGGAATATGGGACATTGTCGGTATATATATTTTTTTGGCGGGCTTATTTTTGCACCTAGAAGATTGAAATTGCGCATAAACATTCAGCCTGTCTAGCAGTATTTATCAAAATTTTTTCAGATCTCTGCGTTAATACAGGGGGAGTCCAGAGGGGCTGAAAGTTGAAAAAAGGGATATTTAGACAAAATTCAAAATAATATTTAAAGATATTTCTCTTATTAGATTTTAATTATTTTTCCCTCTTCTTTATAGGGAAGAACGTATCAATGTACCAATGCCATGGACACTTTATAAGATAATAAAATCCCATCATAAGTCAATAACTGACCACGTGACCATACTAATAGTTGACAATTGTTTACCAAAGAGTGGAGTAAGCTGAATCACCCAATGTTCTACAACGATACATATTAATATTCTAAGAACAATTACCAGTTATTGATGTGTCAATTCAAGAAACCTAGCAGTGAAGGAATGTACCCCTCCCAAAATTTAAGATTGGAACACTAATATAAGTATGTCTTATGAAAAGTAATTAACCCTGTACTGATTCATTTAGTGATATAGTGTAATAAAGCCGTATCCAAGAACGTAAAATAGGTTAATAACCCTCAATAATTAAATACTTGGCCATTTAAGAGGGATCAAGATAGACACCAAAATTTACAGTGGGTCCTAGAGAAAGTTTACCGAATTCAGTTATTTGGTAGTTCCCTAATTTTAGAAATGGCTCTACGTACCCCAACAGAATTTTAAAAGGAAAAATCAAAGTACACATGTACTATAAAGGAAATGCCCCCTGTACACTCCCATATAATGTGTTAAATCTTTATCAAAGGGAATCAATTAGGTCAATCACTTCCTAATTTTACATTTTTGAAAATTTTTACCAATAAAAGGTAATGAAATAAACCACCACAATTTATAATGGTATTTGTTAGGACCCTTAGTATTATACCAAATGATAAAATTGAGCAATTTCCAAAACTTAAGGGGCAAACCAACGTACCCCTCCTGAATTTTCAGTATACCTATAGCTTAAGAAAGAGAATAAACCTCTCTACATGTCCATATAATTATATAATGTAATAAGACTATCAAACGGAATAAATTTGGTCAATAATACAACACGTGGTTGTACTAGTTTTTGGCCATTTTTTTACCGTAAAGGGAAACTAAATGGACTTTTTAAATTGGACAATTTGCAAAATTTAAGGTCTGGGCCAAGGTACCTCTCCCAAATTTTCAAAGGAATGCACCAAGATACCTACATCTTAAGAAATAAAATAGACCTCTGTATACGTGCATATAACCTTATAAGGTAGTAAGAGCCCATCAAAGGAATAAAATGGGTCAATAACTAAACATGTGGTCGTACTATTTTTTTAATGATTTTTTACCGATGAAAGGAAACGAGGTGGAACACCGAAATTTATAGTTATATATATATATATTAGGGTCCTGTACCATTTAAAGAAGTTTTAAATTGTACAATTTCCAAAATTTAAGGGGTTGGATTAAGGTTCCCCTCTCAAAATATTAAAAGAGTGCACCAATCTATCCGTGTCTAATGATAAAGAATTGACCCCTATACACACCCATATAACCATATGAGGTAATAGAACCTCATGAAACGGAATAAATTAGGTCAAAATCCTAAGAAATTTGAATGTTTGGCAATTTTTACCCATCAAAGAGAACGAGAAAGACCATCCAAATTTATAGGGGTATATATTAGGGTCCCGTACTACTATTCCAACTTCTTACTTTTGTCAATTTCTAAAATTTAAGGGGTGGCCAAGGTATCCCTCCCAAATTTTTGAAGGGGTGCATCGACGTACCTATACCTATGCTTTATGAAAGGGAATGGGCCCCTGTACACGCCCATCTAACCATACAAGGGAATAGGACCTCATGAGAGGAGATAAATTAGGTCAACACCTCCGAAATTTGAATTTTTGGCAATTTTTTACCCATGAACTTGAACGAGATGGACCCCCAGTGCTTGAAGTGGTACATAGCCTAGTTCTAGGCTACCATAACAAATTTTTAAAGTTGGCAATTTGAAAAATTAAGGGGTGGTCCTATATACCCCTGCCAAAATTTAGGGGTGTCCTAAGTACCACTAAGGCATTGACCTGGACGCCGAGGCACTACAATCCGGGGGTGCAAGAAGCTCGATCAGCTGATGCCATTACTACTTTTCTCGATTTTTAGTCTCCTCTTTTGGCTTCCAATATTTTCTTCTATTTCTCAAATCATCGGTCAGTTGCATTCTTCTTTCTATACCTGTCTTTCGTTTCATCTTTCCTTCTTTTTCGGTATGAAGAAGACAATTTCTTTGCAAGATGTGTTCAGTCCAATTGCCCTTTCTACGAAGGATAGTGAGTAGAATCTTCCTCTTGTCTCCTATTCGTTTTAAAACATAATCTTTCGCTACTCTCTCTGTCTATTTTATCTTTTCAATGTTTTGCAACACTTCATTGCGAAACTCTCTAAATATTTATTTTGTAACTTCCGTACTGTTCAATTCTCTGAACCATATAGTCCAAAGCTCCATATATAGAATGATTAACTTTTTCCTAAGTCCAATGTTGTGCCTGCTTGTTAAGAGTGATCTTTTTCGTTGAATGTTTTTTTGTACATGGGTATACTTTACCTGTTCCTTTTCGTGCATCATGCGTATTTCTTCAAAATATGTCCCATATACTTGAAACCATCGACCATTTAAAGTACTCTTTGTTCTAACCTGACTCGTAATGGATATTCGTGTCCACGGGATATTCGCTGTACTTTATATTTTTCGAGATTGATTACCATTCCATACATTTTCCCAGTGTCATATACTTTGTCAATCATCATCTGTAGTTCTTCTTTGATAGTATTTTTATGACCGTATCATCTGCATACCTGATCTTGTTAATGATCTGCCCTCCACTCTCTAAATAGTCAATTTCCATTAATGTTTCGTTTATTCAATATTCAGTTTAAATGCTGAATAATTGGGGAGACATACTACATCCTTGCCTCACTTCTCTGCGAATCTACACACTATTAGTTTCTCCTTCATTCAAGCGCAACTTTATTCATTGTTGCATGTACAGGTTGCGAATGAGCCGTCGGTCCCTTCAGTTGACCCCAAGTTCTTTAAGTATTTTCAAACGTTTCCTAAATTGACCCAGTCGGAAACATTTTGCAGTCTATAAAGCACAAACACAGCTTTTCCTTTACTCGTTCTGATGTAATTCTCATCAACCAAATAGCATCTCTGGTGCCTTTTCCTTTCAGGAATCCAAATTGTTCATCCTATAACGTTTCATGTGTATGACTTTCGACACGCCTGTTCAATATGAGTGCAATAATCGTTCCAGTGCGGGAAATAAGGCTAATAGTTTAGTTAGTGATCACTGCACCTCTTTGCTTGCTTTTTCTTGAGCAATGCAATCATTGTAACATAAAGAAAAGTCTTTGGTCATTGTTCATTTCTTAATAAGTGAAATCAGTACTTTTATTGCATTGTTTCCTAGTCCCTTCAGTAAATCTCCTGGTATGTCCTCGTCTCCACTGGCCTTCTTCTTTCACCTCTCTTTAATAGTTTGTACTAGTTTACTTTTTAATGTACAGGGTCCTTTTTCTATATCATCCACCTTTCTCTCTCCTTCGACAGCAGTATCTTTGGGACGGTTCTTCTGATAATACATATCTTTTATGTATTCCTCTCAAGTTCTAAGGATTTTTTGATGGTCAGCGATTACATGACCTTGTTGATCTTCGATTTGTGTTAACTTTCGCTCCTGAAACTAGAGGTTTTTGATACATCAGATCATATGAAGGTTACATGGAAAGACGGGGTTAATCGATATTTTACATTTGTTTTTCAGCAGAAACAACTTAAATATTAAATTGTATGAAAAATGTATGTTTTACAAACTATTCACGTCTCTTTCTTTCACTCTTATTTTCAATTAATCATAGACTAGTAGCTACTTCCAAATTCAACATTACAGTAACAATGCAAGTAAAAGTAAGAATTACGTTGGAAACGACATTACTCTGTAGGAAAAAAAGGTCTCATTGTATAATGTAATTTTCTTACTCTTTCATATGAACTATAAATTGCGATTTTAAATTCCAGTATCAAAACGAATACATAGGATTATACCATTTCATGGAGAACACTTAGTTCCTTATATGTGTTTGGAAGTTGTGAAAATAAATCTTGTTTTCACATCACAGAACTTCATTAAATCTTGTGGATCTTTGTACTTGTATGTAGATATCGGTAGAAGCCCAAGAAAAGGAAATATTTTATTAGACTCATATCAAGTGTTAGGTTAGTTTCGAGTTAATAGGTTGTTTATTAGCTTGGCTTAAGTTCTATTAGGTTAGGTTAGATTGAATTAGCCTTATTTAGGTTAGGTTAGATTAAGTTAGTACAGAATAAATGAAGACATATGTGGCTAGTATTCTAAAGCAAGTGGGGAAATTAGTGTTGTTAATAATTTAAGAAAGAAGTGATAGTGGTAAAATATAAAAAATATTACTTTGATATTAGTATTTGCGGGACATCAAACTGACCAACAGGAAGAGTAGATGTGGTACCTCTGTTCCGTGATGCCACTATAAAAATTTACTCCAAAGGTCCATTATATGTGTACAACAGCGAATCTCTTTGAATTTTTATCTCTCTTCTTGGCCTGGACGGAAATGGTGACATCTTTGCATACCTTTGATTCAGTAATATTTTCCAAACTCGAAACATGGTATGATCAACTGAGAGACCTTAAATTCGGCGTTATCCAACGGATGTTTTTGATGACAGATACCCAATCTTCAGGAACTGTAGCGCTTTCTTTAGAATTCACAAGACCAATCTCTTTTTTTTTTTTTTGTCATTTTCAAGATAATGTTCTCTTCTAGGGAAGGTTATGGTAACAGACTTCAATTGTTTTCTTAACATTCACCAAATAATAAATAAAACAAAAGAATGTTTAAAAGTTATACTGCCCACTACATGAGTCACAGAACATACTCAGATGAGTTACTTCAGAACGTAGGAAGTATTAGATGAAGGGATGTAGCTAGGAGCAAACATTGTCATTTTCTTTCTTTCCTTCATGCCCTGGATATACATAAACACACTCTGGAATTGGACAGTACATGGACATTGAATACAAGAAAGTGATAGTTGTCTTTTGTAGTTTTCTAGTAAACGTGTTTATTTGAGATAGTAGGAACCACTAAATTTCTACCATAGTCAAATCAAATTGCTTCAAATTCATCCCGTTTCTTTGTTTTAATCTTATCAGGCCGTTTCTTAAAGTAAAATCTTCAGCTTTCTTTATGCTCACGGTATTAAGAAGCGATACTTTACAAAAACTTCTTATTTCTTCTGGAGTAGATTTCACTTTCTTCTCTCAATCTAAACTTATCCATTTAGTAATGTACTCATCACACATACTGCATGTCTCTGTTCTCGGATAGTCGAATGCGATTTTGAAATCATTGGAAAATATGTTGTTGTAATTCTCAAAAACTCACTTGGATATCATCATATCTTGCTGGAACATTCAAAACATTTTTGAAATGTTCAGTTTTTCTCTGGAAAATAGAGCTTTGACGGATCATGCAAGTTGTAGTGGCTTTGATGATATTTAATGGAAATTATATGCTGCTGTATACAATGCACAAAGTCACAACTAATTTTGTTGTAGTGATTGCTGTGTTTTCACGCATATCAGTTGGTGCATAGCCTATATGTTGAAGAGATTTCACGAAATGCTACTTTTTCTTTTTCATATCATGAATAACCATGAACGCTTTACGACATACATCAAATTCTTTTACAACTTCCTTGCCGTCTTCTTTATCAAGTTGCCCACAAACTTTGTACTTACATGATACATCCAAATGCTGAAAAGTCCAATTTACTGGCACCACTGAGATCAAACCGCAGAGGTAAATATTCTGGTCATCATGTGAGTCAAAGCAATTGAACTGATTTAAAATCTAATATCTAGTTTCTCTTGGTAACGCTACAAAGCACTGCATAATACATTGACAATCACCTCCCGTTTCATGTAACTGCAACTTCAATTTTCTATTCGACTCAGATGGTCGTCCATATTATTTTTGTTTCTTAGTTTTAGGTTTCATGCTTTCTTTCACTTACACACAGCACTTCCTATGCACACAGCACTTCAGCTACATACAACACTGTCTAGGATATCTATACTACTGAGGTACAGAATGAAGACCAAGAACAGCGCGAGTCTGGGATACCAGCTGCTAAGCCCTTGTAATCAAACGATCGTAACAGTAATGCACCCAAATTTATTAATTTAAGGCTGTGGATGCATTACAATCGCGACCGGTTTGGTACTCTTCCCTTATGAGCATGAAACATCATTGTATCATTAACCAAAATTATGATTGTTACGAACAGTGAAACTAACTACTTTTTTCTCTAAAAAAAAAGTTGATAGGCCCCTTCTTTCCCTCTATGACTTTCCTCTTGTGTAATATTCTCTGCAACGAGTCAATTTTATTTACAATATTCGTAGTGCATTTAGAAGTACAAACTAGCATCAACAGATGGTGTCCATACCGACTTTCTGCCAACATTCAATGAGCCCTTTTCTTCCAGTGTACCCTTCATAGCTGCTACTCCGTCGAAATTCCGTTTATGTTTCAAATATCCATTATTCTTTAGATTATTTTCTCACTTTTCTTTGGCTTTGTATGTCCCTCTTTCTCAATTCATTGCACAATTTAACCCACATTTTGTTCCTGATACGTGAGTATTATTTCCTGAAAGCTTATGTTGAGGAAATAAAGAAATGATAAATTACTTAGGTTATAGTTTGATTTTTGAGATGGAGTATAAATTTTCTGAATTAAATCTGGTTTTATAACGTATGCAAAGACATGTGGAAAAAATAAACTAAAAACTATGAATTTACATATGTTCTAACACAGATACAAAAACATGAGGCAGACACTTAGAAATGAGCCGTTTTTCTACATTTGAGTCTATAATTAAGATCACTTTCACGTATGAGGACCCAAGTCTCCTATCATATCTTCATTATATGCTTCTTGATAGCGTAGTTTAAAGTTTTGAATATAATGATAAAAACGTTCCTTTTGTTCTTCAGAATATGACTCTATGTTGTCTTTAAATTAATCCAGATGAGCGCGAAGGATGTGTAGCTTCAGCGACATCCTACAACCCATTTTGCTGTAGTTTGTCTCCAGAGTATCAATTTGTTTCATAATTTTAAGCTCTGTGGGTGACCAGAAAGCCACGAATCACAGCTACAAAATTGTCCCACGCGTCTTTCTCAACATTTCTAAGTTTCAGTTTGAACTTCTGGCACTGATTTTTTTGTTGCTGTTGTTGATTTGGAGTGCAACGAAAACACCAGCTTTGATTTTAGCTTTGGACAAAATGGGGAAAAAGTCTCGAAGATACTTAAGAGCTTCTGATTCCTTATCATAAGGCCTTACAAATTGCTTCATGAGACCCAATGTAAGGTGTAATGCTGGGATTAACACTTTCTTGGGACCTACTAACGATTTACACTTGACATTCTGCTTCCTCGTAGTAAACTCTGTTCGCGATGGCCTATGTTTCTCGGTGTAATGTGATGTTACAACACTGCTGTCCCAAAGACACAGATAGCAGTGAAATTTGGTGAAGGCACTTTGAAGACATATCATGAATGCAATCATTTTGAAATCTCCCATCACCCCCTACCCATACTTGTCATAATGCAAGGCTTCTAATAACATTTTGATGGTTTCGAATCCTGTTTTAGTTGCTCTAAACGAGCTAGAGAAAGAGAAGGATACTTGTTCCCGTTATGAAACAGGACAGAATTGAATCTTTTAAATGAGCTGTCAATGAAGATCCGCTACTCATTTCGATCATGTTTCCTTTCCAATTGCCTCAAAGAGATCTGACAAACCATGAAAGAAACTCAGTCTATCTCGACGAGTGAAGAAATCTGAAAAGGTGCGATTGTGCTTCCTATGACTAGTGACTCGCACATTTTCATGTAACAAATCCCACTTCTTGAGTCTACATGTCAGACGTTCAGCGTTTGATTTTGTCAGAGCTAGATCTCTCCACAAATCATTAAAGTCCTGTTGTTTTGGATAACATTAATTTCTGTCAAGTACAGAATTTGTATAAGGCTCATCTGGTTCTTCAACATCACACTCTTCGGAACAACTGCTCTCTCCTGCGGATGGCTGTGTTTTCAGAGGAAATTTGGGCACTGGAGGCTCTGGTGTGTGATTCAGGAGCGATTGATGACAGTATGTCTGGATACATGATAGAGGAAGCATTCTAAGCAGATCAACGTTTAGAAGAGTTGACCAACATAAATAAGCACGTGTGGTTCCTCTACTTAAAACAAATTATGATATTTGCAGCATACATATTATATGATATGTGATGATATTTCGGTACATCTAAGGACCGTTCTACGTACTAGACAATTCTGGACTTGAAACAATTGTTATTTATTATATTTTTCTTCGTATTTTTACTTATTTTAACAATTTCGTATTAGCACCATCTGTTTGTCACTTCATGAGCTTTTTCATTTCTTGCGAAATTCTGAGCGTCCACACGTCGACATTTTTCACTATAAAAGTAACAAAAACAAACGTTCAATTGAATATCTGGAATTTACCAATTACTTTCCTCTAAAGAGGAATTTATTATTTTGTTCTAGGTACAAGAAAAAGTTACTCAACATTTTGTATTCCTTGATGTTTGTGCTTTCGCTCTTCTGCGTTCCTTCATTTTCTTAAGCATTGCTTCAGATGTGAATGTTTTTGTCGGTGCTTTTTTCTATCTTCCCATTGTTACGGTGGAATTTGTCAATTAGAATCTGTTAACTTTCCCCCCACCTACTTTGTACATTGCCGACCATCAGTGCTGCCAACAACCTCTGAAGAAAAACGCGAAATGGTCTTTAGAAATAAACTTTTTAATGCAAAAATGGCTAAACTTTGAGCTATTAACCTATAATCTATATTGTAGATTTCATACCCCATTTTGTGTGTAGGATTATAAGTGAATTATAAAACAATTTGAAATATTGAATTTTATTCACTAAAGACCAAGTTGTAAGATATTTGACTTTAAATTACAATAAAATCCATCAACAACTCATCTCATTTGTGAAACTCAACAGCCATAATTATCAGTTGAATTGAAGTAAGTCATCATCGATCGGCGACGTCTAGCAGAGGTGCTAGAACTGGATGCTCCCATTGTCCGAATTTTCAGTAGTACTTCTTTCGGCAGGTAATAATCCTTACAACACTCCTTATTTCTCCGTAGACCCACACGAATCGTCATGAAAGTATTGAATGTTTATATATTAATTAGATTTCCTATTTGTTGCCGTTAATAAACTAAAACAATGTCCGTGGCTTAAAGAACCGAACATTTACTATATTTGTATAAGAAAGCTCTCATTCTTCCAATGAAATGTGACAATTGAAATAATTAAAAAGTAGCTGCGGGAAGCGACATTAAAATTCTTTCTGAGTCGACAAGTATTGTTAAGTAGGTATAAATATATGTGTGGTGAGAGAAGGATAAAAACAAGGTTTGTTGGGTAATGAAACAACCTGTTTTGCAAAGTCATTAAATATCATTGTATATAATGACAAATAGGCTTATTTCTTTAAGTTTCCTTTTTACTTTCAAAGAAAAAAGTATTTTTAAAATATGACAAAGGCCAAAATGGAAAAAGAGTTTCATAAAGTATGCTCTATTTATGGCTATAAGCCTTTCGTAAATTTGTATAGCTAAATGCCTCCCCAAATAGGCTAGATTTAGCCAAAAATAGGCCAAATTGGCATCACTGCCGCCCATATCGCCCTTCAAAGAGATTTTTTTTGAATCTCTTCTTTCAATCACTGTCGATACTTCATAGTTGCTGTAAGTTCAATTTTTATAGTTTCTTCTCCTATTTTCATAGATAGACTTTAACAAGGTTTGCATTTCCGCCACTAGAAAGGGGTTATCTGAATCAATGTCTGCTCCTGGTAGTGTCTTCATATCTCATCTCATACACATACTACGAAAAAAAGTAATTGTTACTATTAATGAACTAAAAAAATCTGTTAAAAGTTCTAGAATTACTATCAAATCTTTAAACTCTTGAACTTAATATTTGAACGTTTGATCAAATAGAAGCTATCCTCAGAAGACGGACTAAGAGAGAGGTAAGAGATTTTAACACAACTAGACACAAAATAAAACGCATTTGCAATCAGCATAAAATATTATGAAGGCTACTACTGTATTTTCTTCGTCTGAATCTTCTACGCTGCATAACGGGTTCCGTTTACGTTCGTGATAAATTCTTTCCACAAGCAAGAAATAACAAAAAAGAAATATCTATTGAAGCTTTCCTGGCGACGTATTGTGAACAGGTCTTCTCGGGCTAGCAGCCAGGTAAATACTGTTATATCTTGGACGTTTCGAGGACTGACATCGTCCTCATCTTCAGGCGAATATGATGGGGGCAATAGTGTGTATGGAATATATATACTCATGTATGTATGATTGGACTCTTCTGATTGGTGGTTGAAATGGTGGCTTTTTATTAGTGTTTGAAATGGCGGGATATGATTGGTGTCCATGTTTTACTCAGTTGCACAGTGGGCCAGAATCAGAATCTGACTGGAAAAAAGTAGTTTTGGCAACTACGTCTAATCTACATTCGAACTGCACAGTTGTGTTAAGTAATAAATAAGGTTTCTTGCTGCGTATCAGTAAACACGGATAACAGCATATAGTGGAGGCAGCAGCACTTCAAAATTGATAGTTCATTATCTGTTTTATAGCGCGCTGAATTGGGGTAGTATGAACGTAAGGTTTGCGGTTTAATTGCGCATGTGAAAAGGCAACGAACGATCGCAAAATAAGCTATGAGTAAAGGTATGTATATGTACTTGCTGTTTGACTAAAGTTTTGATTGATTGGTTTACGTTGCTGTTCTATAGAAGCATTTCTAGAGAGTCTAAGTATTCACGTATTGAAGAACTGCTATTGGAAATTGAAATTGAGATTTAAAAATGTACGTTCATGTCTGTATTGAAATCTTTCGTCATGGTGTAGTTTGATATATGTATTTCGAAATACAGTTGTGATCTACTGCCCGTTCTTGCCCGATTTTTATATTTATCGTCTTTTCAAAGTTAGGTGTAGCGAGCCGGATACGCTCTTCGTGACGTGAAGAATCTGTACTAGGTATTGCGTTCTAAACCATCAAACGAAGCACTTTATAATTATGATACGAACAGTTATGGAATGTAAATTCTTTCTGTGGATGTTCTTCGCAGTGTGAGAGTGACTTTAAGTGCCTTCAAAGTGATTTCGAGAAGAGTTAGAAGCTGTGTAATAGAATGACTGATAAATTTTTATCCAAATATAATGATTGGTTGGAAGGACATATTATGTTCTCTGATAAAGTATTTACTGGTTTCAAAACGATCTATTGAAGCCAAGAGCATAGGCCTTTGACAAGCAAATTAGGTAGACCTAGTAAACTCTTCGAAGATCCGGAAACAAAGCCGAAGAAAAAACTTGTACAACCACTCGTTACAATGCATTCTGAGTAAGAGCTGATATTGGCTACCCAATGTTCATTGAGAGCTGCTGGAAAAAGAGATGCCGCGGTTGTCTTAGGAGAAATCACTCAAACGACACCTAAGGGAGCAACGAAAATCAAAAAGGCTTATCATTCGCCAAAATTCTCTCAAACACTTATTCTCCGAATGAAGTGGCACTTATTATAGATAACAACTTAACAAAAAACAGTATGCACATTTGAGACTAGGTGCAAAGACAAAACATTGTGACATATATCCGTCGTATAAAGTGGTGTGGGAAGCAAAATTAAAGCGTTATCCCAGAGAAAAGAATATTATAGTAACTGACACGTCAGCCGAAGATAATTTACAAGCAATAGTAAATCAGACAATTGAGCGCATCGTGATTTTACATGAAGATTATATTAAATAGTGCATCAAAGATGGAGACATAATGAAATTAGTATGTGAGTGGGGTTGCGATGGAAGCAGTTGTCATAATGTATATAAGCAGAAAGTTGAAACAGAAGATAAATTGAACTAGTGGCTCAGATATTTTTGCTATCTCCTTCGTTCCCTTACAGTTGTATTCAATATCAGATGGGGAGGTTGACAAAGCAATTTTGTAGCAAAATCCCAAACCAACCTAGATTTTGTCGGCCCATTAAATTATTGTACCAGAAAAGATAACTGAACTGTCGAGAAAAGAGGTATGTTCAATGGAAACGCAAATACGTAATTTAAAGCCTACTAATGTACCAATTCAGGGGAAGGAAGTAAATGATATCCCTAAACTTGTGTTCACAATAGTGAATGGGAAGATCTGAAACTCTGTTACAGAAACTTCCTCCTCAAACGTACTCCTTGAAGGCACTTAAAGTCACTCTCACACTGCGAAGAACATCCACAGAAAGAATTTACATTCCATAACTGTTCGTATCATAATTATAAAGTGCTTCGTTTGATGGTTTAGAACGCAATACCTAGTACAGATTCTTCACGTCACGAAGAGCGTATCCGGCTCGCTACACCTAATTTTGAAAAGACGATAAATATAAAAATCGGGCAAGAACGGGCAGTAGATCACAACTGTATTTCGAAATACATATATCAAACTACACCATGACGAAAGATTTCAATACAGACATGAACGTACATTTTTAAATCTCAATTTCAATTTCCAATAGCAGTTCTTCAATACGTGAATACTTAGACTCTCTAGAAATGCTTCTATAGAACAGCAACGTAAACCAATCAATCAAAACTTTAGTCAAACAGCAAGTACATATACATACCTTTACTCATAGCTTATTTTGCGATCGTTCGTTGCCTTTTCACATGCGCAATTAAACCGCAAACCTTACGTTCATACTACCCCAATTCAGCGCGCTATAAAACAGATAATGAACTATCAATTTTGAAGTGCTGCTGCCTCCACTATATGCTGTTATCCGTGTTTACTGATACGCAGCAAGAAACCTTATTTATTACTTAACACAACTGTGCAGTTCGAATGTAGATTAGACGTAGTTGCCAAAACTACTTTTTTCCAGTCAGATTCTGATTCTGGCCCACTGTGAGTTGGAATCCTGTGTCTCTGTTAAGGCTCGTTTTTTCTTGTGTGATTGCAATGGCTTCTTTTGTCCTCCTGTCCCTAACTCTTGAGCATTTTGCTATTATTTCGACATCTGTGAACAAAATCTTGTTGCTGTTTGATGCTATGTTCTGCCAGTCCGGATTTCTCTGGTTGGTTTAGTCTGATGTAATGGTTGTGTTCTTTGCATCTGGCTTCAATGGTTCCTCCTGTTTGTACAATATATGACTTACCACATTCACATGGAATGCGGTAAAAACTCCAGGAGTTCGGAGGCCCAGGTCGTCTTTGGTTGGTCGTATTAAGTTCTTTATTTTTGCTGGAGGTTTGGGTATTGTCCTGATGTGTTACCTGGCAAATAATCTGCTGAGCTTTGCAGAAGTGTTCACGGTGTGTGGGAGGCAGATTGTGTTCTACCGTTCTTCATTCACAGTTTCTTCTGCACTTTTGTGTTTGTTGTCAGTGTCCATCGTTCAGGTCCTTTTCAGGGCCATATTTATATTTCGCATTGAGTATCCATTCTGTAGCATGGCGCTGCGAAGGTGATTAAGTTCCTCTATTAAACAATCCTTGTCGGAGATGGAGAATGCTGTATGTGCTAAAGTGTTGAGAACTCCAAGCCGTTGAGCTTTGTGATGGAAACTGTTTGCGTTCAAATATAAATCTGTATGTGTTGGTTTCCTGTTTACCCTATGGCCTAGGCTGCCATCCGGTCTTCTGTATATCATGATGTCAAGAAATGTTAGACGTCCTTCTTGTTCAACTTCCATCGTGAATTTAATATTCGGATGCTGGTTATTGAGATGCTGCAGGAATTCCTGTAAGGAGTAGCGTCCAAGTGGCCAGATGGTGAACGTGTCATCAACATATCTATAGAAATGTGTGGGTGCAAGTGGTGCACGTCTTTTATGCAACTTAGCCTTCCTCTTGAAATGCAGAGACAATGGAGTGTCACCTATCTTTACCAGACTGCGCTTCCCTCTAAAATATGCCAGTATTTCAAGAACCTTAAAACACACAATTATGGCACTTGTAAGAGAACGCATACATTTCATCCGTCAGCAGCTGTACCGTACGGACCGACAGCTTTTAACAACTCACCTGGAACTAGTCGGCTGTCTCTCACCAATAGATTGAGAATGGATCGACATGTCTTCAACAGCGTTGGCCGATATGTCACCCACCAAAAGGACGACTAAACAAATTAAGAAGTGCAATCGATTAAAACCATCCACACAAACCAAACACGGAATCGAAGCTGGGAAAGTGGTCGTAAATCTCACCAATGTACCTTTGGATGAAAACACTACCAGTTTACTAAAGAAAGGGCTAAATTTTGCCATCACACCGAAGAAAATTCCGGCCATAGATATCATTGCCAGCATAGAACTAGCAGTTAGCAATCTTCCCAACGATACAGAAAAAGAAATACGTCAGGAAGCCAGCGTGGTCCTGAAAAGAGCCGTCATGGCCAGACCAAACATTAGCAAAGCCTAATGGATCGCACTTAAACCATTAAGAGAAGACGCAAGTATCACTATTCTACCAGCTGACAAAGGAAACATCACTGTAGTGCTTCCCACAGATGTCTATCAAGAGAAAATTTCACAGTTACTTTGAGATCCAGCATATACCACCTTGTCACGAGATCCAACATCTGAAGTAGAAAGAAGAACCGCCTCACTACTAAAGAAGTCGGGACTGGACGAAGATACACGCAAACAACTTACACCACACTGCAGCATACCTACAAGGCTATATGGCTTATCAAAAATACTTAAAGCAGGGATACCCCTGAGACCAATTGTTAGTGCAATAGGAAGCCCAACCTACTCTTTGGCCAAGTATCTTACTACATTACTCCAACCATACGTGGGCAAGTGTGAACACCGTGTGAAAAACTCAACAGAGTGTAAAAAGCCTGAAAACGATGAAGATCTCTTCCAAAGATCTTATGGTTAGTTTCGACGTGGTATCATTGTTTACCAGAGTTCCGATCAAGGATACTATACTGCTTCTTGGGAAACACTTCCGGCCTGAGATATTGGTTCTCTTTCAACATGGCACTTATGGCACCTCAACCTTCTTCCTATACCGTGGTCAGTACTATGAACAATCAGACGGCGTCGCCATGGGTTCTCCACTCTCACTTGCAGTAGCCAATTTTTATATGGAGCACTTTCAACATGAAGCAGTGAAGAAAGCACAACTTCCACCCATAGATATATTGATATATTGATGACACGTTCATCATCTGACCACTTGGACGCTACTCCTTACAGGAATTTCTGCAGCATCTCAATAACCAGCATCCGAATATTAAATTCACGATGGAAGTTGAACAAGAAGGACGTCTACTACTTCTTGACATCATGATATACAGAAGACCGGATGGCAGCCTAGGCCATAGGGTAAACAGGAAACCAACACATACAGATTTATATCTGAACGCAAACAGTTTCCATCACAAAGCTCAACGGCTTGGAGTTCTCAACACTTTAGCACATAGAGCACAAGGATTGTTTAATAGAGGAACTGAATCACCTTCGCAGCGCCATGCTACAGAATGGATACTCAATGCGAGATATAAATATGGCCCTGAAAAGGACCAGAACTATGGACACTGACAACAAACACAAAAGTGCAGAAGAAACTGTGAATGAAGAACGGAAGAACACAATCTGCCTCCCACACACCGTGAACACTTCTGCAAAGCTCAGCAGACTCTTTGCCAGGTAACACATCAGGACAATACCCAAACCTCCAGCAAAAATAAAGAACTTAATACGACCAACCAAAGACGATCTGGGCCTCCGAATTCCTGGAGTTTTTACCGCATTCCATGTGAATGTGGTAAGTCATATATTGTACAAACAGGAGGGACCATTGAAGCCAGATGCAAAGAACACAACCGTTACATCAGACTAAACCAACCAGAGAAATCCGGACTGGCTGAACGTAGCATCAAACAGCAACATTAGATTTTGTTTACAGATGTCGAAATAATAGCAAAATGCTCAAAAGTTTGGGACAGGAGGATAAAGGAAGCCGTTGCAATCACACAAGAAAAAACGAGCCTTAACAGAGACACAGGATTCCAACTGAGTAAAACATGGACACCAATCATATCCCGCCATTTCAAACACCAATCAGAAGCCGTAATTTCAACCACCAATCAGAAGAGTCCAATCATACATACATGAGCATATATATTCCATACACTTTATTGCACCATGATATTCGGCTGAAGATGAGGACGATGTCGTCCCTCGAACCTTCGCAAGATATAACAGTATTTGCCTCGCTGCTAGCCCGAGAAGACCTGTTCAAAAAAAGGAAATAACTTGCGTTGCCTAAGAGATTCTGGAACAGACTTCGTAGTTTGTTGGAAATTTTCATAATCTAGGAAAATTTCGTACATAATTTTAGCAGAAGAGGGAAAATTGATTAATTAAAAAAAACGAGGTATTCCTGGGAAATTCCCTCACAGACAGGTAGACCAATGTTTATTTTTTTGTTCTTTAGAATTGAACCTATACAATAGCAGTAGTGTGTATGTGTGTTGCAACTAGTATCACTTGTACCTTTGTTACTGTGGTTTGTTATACTTTGGAGTTGCCTTGTAAACAAATGATTAGCTTATGTAACTCGTGCTTCGAAGACGGATGCAGTAGTGAAAATGATAGTTTGTTCAATTTTTGTAAATTAACTGAAAATTTTAAAATTACTCTCAAGTTTACTTCTCTATTTTCATGTAGGCCTAGTACATTGAAAACTAATGAAAACAAGCTACGCTCCATTGCCATGCAGAGTCAATTGCAAATGTGATTAGTATTACTTACACTCGTCTAGAAAACTACAATTTATGTGCTTTACTTTAATATAAGTTTAGATTGTACTACCTACAAATCACATTTGAATACATGTTCTTCAAAATTGATCAACATTCAATCATGGGATTTCTCCTTCGATCCCAGCTCACACCAAATGTATCTTGTGGTATCTAGGTTTCCTTATCAGAATTCTACCCTTTCACCTACCTTCATTATTCCACCATTTAATTTATTTTCAAAACCATCCATAATTTCCTTAATCTTGGTGCATCATCGTATTATGTCGTGTTTGAAAAATATATCTAACGTCCTGCACATAATTTCACTGAAAAATAAATAATATTAATATGTGTCACAAATTGTGTGCCTCTGTATTTTCTTTAATAAACTGTATGTTTTATACAAATGTTTAATATGAATTGAAGCACTGACTTCCATAACCTTACAAGTCCTAGTGAACAGATATTGATTAACTAAATAAAAACGGAATATATGTTGGAAAAATGAACTTTGAAATATTTTTTTTTCATACTTACACTTTGCCGAATACCAAAGGTAACTAAGTATGAAAACATCCAATTTCTAAGTTCACATTTCCAACATTTTTGTAGTTTTTATTGAGTTCCTAATATCTCTTCAGCTGGACTTGTTTTGTTATGGAAGACAAGGCTTCAGTTGTGATAAAAGTAACATTTTAATTTTAGTTAAAGCACATAATTGTGTATTGTAAATTAATCATAATTTTTAGTTGCTATTATATTTACAATGTGATAACATTTAGATGCAGAACTTTTAAAATGCACTTAAAAACAATTAATTACAAAGAATTGAAGCCGTGACTTCCGTAACAAAAGAAGTCCAGGTGAAGAGATGAGAAATTCAATAAAATCTGAATATTTGTTGGAAATGTAAACTTGGAAATCAGAGTTTTTTCATACTTACACTTTGCTGAATAACAAATGTTACTAAGTATGAAAAAACTCTTAGTTCACATAACCAACAAGTATTAAGTTTTTATTGATTTCTTAATATCTCTTGAGCTGGACTTGTGTAATTATGTAAGTCACGGCTTCAATTATCCGACTAATGACTACCTAATAATCTGATTGAATGGTTGATTTGGAGTTTACCGTTCCTTTGAGCACGGAGGGGCTATGTGAGACTTAAATCTACAGTGCAATTCAGAATACATTAGCTTCTGCCGGGAATCAAACCTGGTCTCCTGCACGGAAAGTGTGAGCAATAACCTTGCAGTTACGAGAAAGCGTTACTAAATATATTATTATATGGTAGTGATTGTCATATCACATAGGGATTAAGGTGCAATATTTCCTGGCATTATGTTATCATCGATGATAGTTCCTATTTCTTGTAGTTTTGTTCCGCAGATCAAATTGTTTCTAAATTCTAAGTGGATTACAAATATTTAAAACATTTAAAATAGAGTACTCTTGCGATTGTTTTACAATGCTATAAGGAAAAAGGAAGATCATTTTCCAGATATTGGTTATCTATAAAATAAATATGCGTTTCCTCTTCTATAGCCTTCTGTCCTTCCCAGAGCCGTAGCTAGAGATTTCGGCGCCCGGGGCGAGGTAGAATTCGGCGCCCCCTACACTCACAACACACAAGTTTTTCCTTCCTTTTTCCTTTTTTGGATATAAGAGAAGCAACTTTTGTTGTTATGCTAAACTGAATTTTTATCAAGTTGCTTGGAGAGCCAATTACAACAACCAAAAGCGATCATTATGTATTCTTTTCAAATATGAGCTGTTTCGAAGAGGCGTATTTTGGACTTTTTGTTAAACTTGACATAGCTACCTTTCGTTGGTATACAGATACACTTGGAAATCAGTTATGAAAATTTACTGTACAACTATTTCTAACGTTTCATACTATCGATAACAAATGAAATTTCGATACATTAGAAATTATGTGCTTTTAAAATGTTTGAAATGGGTGGCAGCATTAATTTTCAGTAATAATTGTAAACTTTTGTAATTTTATTCTGTATGTACATAAGTAGCAGTTTAATTTCGATTCTTTAATATCAGCAATTAAACGGGGTGAATTTGTTAATGATAGAATTTCTTTTATTACTCTTAAGAATGGGTGGTATGATATTGCTTTAAATGTACATGCCCCAACAGGCGATAAGGATGACGATATAAAAGACACTTTTTAAGAAGTATCACGGGTATTCGACTGAGTCCAGGAATATCATATGAAAATTCAATTGGAGATTTCAATGCAAAAGTAGAGGGACAGGATGTTTTCAAACCGATTATGGGGAATGAAAGTCTGCATAAGGAAAGTAATGACAACGGCGTTAGTTTCGTGAACTTTGCAACATCCAAAAATCTTAACGTGAATACATAAAATTTCCACATCGCGATTTTCATAAATTCACATGAACACGCAATCAAATTGATCACATTTTAGAACATAGAAGAAGAGAGTCTAGCATAATTGATGTTCGCCCTTTCAAAGAGATATTATCGTTCAATAAAGAGAATATTCAACATCTAGAAACGGATAGGTTTATTTTTTTTTCTTTAAAGAAATGAGGAGAACCAAGCGAGGGAGAAATATCGGAACGAAGTGAAATAGGTTCTCGTTCTTAGGAGGTTTTGAGAGCACTATTGTTGAGGATACTTGGGTTCAAATTAGGAACAGCATTAAATTTTAGCAAGAGAAAAATAGGAGCAAGCGTAAATATGTATGATCAAATCATGGATCGACCAGGAATACACAAAGCTAATGGGGAAGGAAACAATAAGCGAAACTGCATTGGCTACAAACTCTGAACAATATAACTACGCTAAATCTCGTTGACATCAGACGAGAAACTTCCAAAATGTTTAGAAGAGAAACGCGATATCTTAAAGCTTAAATTAATGAACTTGAAGATAATAGTAAAAGAAAAAAGAAATTCGAGACATGTTTAAGGGCGTCAACGAATTTAAGAAAGGTATCAACCTAGTTCATATATATTAAAGGGAGACGACGGAACAATTCTTACTGATACAGAGATCATCTTCAATAGATGGAAAGATTTCCTTGAGGATTTGCTTAACACGTAGCCAAAAACTAATGTTCACGGAGAAAGGGAAATGCACCGCAGAACCGTAAATTTCAGAGCCTGGCCAAGGAGAAATAAAACCTGCCATAAAGTAATTTAAGAAACACATCTCTCTGGGTGTAGAGAGATTCCAAATGAGTTAATTTTAGCTAGAGGGGGAAATTGTGGACAATATACACACACATTCCTCTTATCTGGAACAAGGAGGAATTACTACAGGAGTGGGAAGAATGAATCATCGTTCTAATTCACAAGAAAAGCGACAAAGGAGATTGTAATAATTATCAAGGCATTTATTTTGTGTCAACATCCTATAAAATCCTCCCAAACACTTTATTAACAAGATTAATCCCGTATGCGGATAAGATTATTGGAGATTATCAGTGTGGATATAGACGAAATCAGTCAACTATGGAGAAGATATTTACCATTCGACAAACACTCGAATAAAAATGTTAATACAATACCTCGGGAAATCAATTATTTATTGATTTTAGAAAGGCTTACGATTCTATTAGGAGATAAATATTATACAGCATTCTTGCAGAATTTGGAATACCGAAACAGCTAGCTAGATTCATTAAGATGTGTTTAAACGAATCTCAAACTAAAGTCCGAGTAGGAAAATTCTTGTCCACGAGCTTCCTCGTCAAGAATGGCCTAAAACAAGAAGATGCGTTGTCGACATTATTATTCAACTATATTCTGGAATACGCTATAAGGAAAATCAAAGATAGCAGCCAGGGCCTAGAGCCGAATGGTATTCACCAGGTTATGATGTATACTGATGATGTCTGATAGAGTATAGCAGAGCAATAGAAAGAAATGTAGAGGCATTATTTAAATGCTTGTAGGCTTGGAAGTAAATGCGGAAAGAACTAAATACATGGAAGTTAGTTGGGGTAGTAATACCGCAAATTTTGGATGGATCAAAGTATCAAATATTATTTTCTATAAAGTTGATACTTTCAGGTATCTAGGATCAATATTAACAGACCAAAATCATATCCACAAAGAAATTAAATGTCGACTAAAAGAAAGGAATTGGTGTTATTATTCAGTTCAAAATCTTTTGTCGTCTCGAATTCTGTCGAGGAATTTGAAGATCAAAACATATAGAACAATAATCATACCTCTTGTTCTGTATTGTTGTGAAACATAGTCGCTTAAGTTAAGGAAAGAACACAAACTGAAAGTATTTAATAATAAAATCCTGGAACGAATATTCGGATCGAAGAGGAACGGCCATCGAATATGGTGGAAACTTCATAACAAAGAATTGCATAATTTATACCCTTTACCAAACATTGTTATGGTCATCAAATTTAGGAAGGTCATGTAACGAGAATGAAAGAAAGTAGAAATGCTTTCAAATTTTGGACTGGAAATCGAATCGGAAAACGTCCATTATTGAGTCCTAGACGCAGATGGAAGGACAATATTAAGATGGTTCTCGCATAAAAAGGAATGCCAAGTGGAAACTGGACTCAGTTGGGTAAGAACAAAAGTCATTGTGGAGGTTTTATGAAAGCGAGATTGAACCTCCGGATTCCATAGGCCATAGAGTTAGTTAGTTCTTTTACGGTAAAAAATATTTTGTAAAATATAACGGAAATTCAGACGTAGATAGATAAAGCGGAGCACAACTGATACCTATGCACAGAAAACTTCCGTTCTGTCAGATCAAGGTCACTGGTTACCTTGACAACCCATTTGAATACACTGAAACAACGCAATGTCCGTACCTCATCATGTCAAATGGGTTCTCGAGATGACCTGTGACCTTCATCTGACGGTGACCTCTGACCATGACACTTGATTTTCGCATATTTGGTCGCTTGCGACATAGAATCATATCATACAGCTTTTTCTTTGTTATCACTTCGATTTACGTTTTTTCAGGCTCTTTCAGAATTTACCATTGCAATCCCGTAAGGAAAAAATCGAAATTTGACCTTTGACCCTATAGATCTTCAATCTTTAGTACGAGTGACATGCTTCTATGGCGAAACAAAACTTATCTCCTCCGTCTAAAGTTACGCCAAATTGCACGGCTTTACCTCATACCACTTTTGCACAGTGAATAAATGAAATTGACACACGAATTAATTAACCCTCTGTGTATATATATATATATATATATATATATATATATATATATATATATATATATATATATATATATAAAGGATTATAACAATACGAAACACTGGTATGGATGTGGACAATTAACTACTTTGATAAACACTAAAAATACACTTCACTGCTCAAAACACGTAATAGCCTTTGTAAACCTGAAGCACGAGTAAAATATTATATTTCACAAATTACTGTAAAAACGTCTCTCATAACATTAAATTATACATATTGGTGTCAACACTGTAGGGTAACACTGGGAGTAGTGCCACGAAGTAGATTCCAAATTGCTGTGATGATAATCCGACAAAAAAATTACAATGGTATATCCGTGGAATAAACGTTTGCAGTCACAGTGCAAAAATCCAAATAGTTTCTAGGGACCCATTAACTATTTATACACACATGGTCTAAAGTCCGGGAAATTGACTAAATGGGGTTAGTCGCTGACAAATCCTTGGGTGACTATATTATAACTTGTAAATTTTTATAGAACTATACGAATAACCAAACTAACATAGTGGCAATGTTAACAACGCGGAGAGAAGCTCCCTGAGTTGAGACCCTCGGGTAAGAGCTGGGCTGACCACCTGGTCAATGTTGGTAGTTCATTTTAAAATGTAGTCTGGTTTAAGCCACATGTATGGATATGCAAATTTAATGTTGAAAGAATTTGCATTAATTCACACTTCACTGCATATGATGTAGAAGAAGAGGTGATGGTTAGAAGGTGAGAAATTGGAGTTAACAACGGGCTGAGAGATAATGGTTGGCGTCGGTCTCACTTCAGTGCACCTGTGATGCTAGTATTCCCATAAGTAATCGAAGAAAGCACTTAAGTCCGTTCTAAAATTATTATATAACTTAGTCTATGCATATTAATGAGTAAGGAAAACACATTGAAGGGTCTACATAGACGAAGTACAGTCTAGACGCGTGTAGTGCACAAAACGAATGTTGTCTTTGTTACTCACTAAAATGTCACTCTGAAGCAACGTTTCGCGTATATATATTAGTGAATGACGAGAGGTTCTATTGTTGTAGCTAGTGGGAAAGAAATCGATTTGTTAACAGTTTCCATCGAAGAAAAGAAATGATTTTCGTTGCAAGAATAAAATATAAATCGAAAGATGGTTTCTGTCCTTCCAAAATAACAAGGCGTTCACAAAATACTTGTATAACCGGGTAACGGTAATAAAGCCATAAGAAGGAACAGATTTCTCTTTGTTTGTTAATTCTACCTATCAGTATTTTCCATTGATACATCTCTCGTTAACATTTCATCTGATCGCTAACAGTTTGTTCTCAGAATAGCAGAAAAATATGTGACTCTTACTGATCTGATCTGACTGGTCATTCTGGATGGCTGACACCGGACAGGATATTACAGTTATCTTTTGAGTATGCCGTTCTATATCGTGCTTGTATGTTGATATTTTCTATATATTTTAAGTTATTCTTAAGTTATATATTATATAATTACGTTTTTCTCTCTTTTCAGGGACTCAACTTTATCACTGTCATGAAACTATTTATGGAGATGTGTGCAATTCTACTATCATCTTTTTTGATTGTGTATCCTGTCTTTTATATTGCCTTGCCGATAGCTGAACGAACTTCAAAAATCAAACATATGCTGCTGACTTCAGGAATTAGTATTCCTCTTTATTGGCTTTCATTTTTATTTTGGGATACGATCTGCTGCTTAGCATTAATAGTTTTGCCTGCATGTATTATTGTGATATGCACAGATACTATGCTAATATTTCGTGAATATGCAGGTAAATACAACGTACTATTCTATTTATATTATACAACATTTGAGGATCCTAACCATGACGTTGGCGATAAACTGCTAACCTACTTTGAATGTTGCGCGAGAAAAAGTATATTTGTTATTCCTAGGTATGTTGCACAGATATTCAGACTCATCTTCTATTATAATTCATACAGACTGAACATTTCATTGGACAAGATTAAAAATGGGAAACCTGAATTTAAAATGAGAATAAACTAAGAGGAGTATTACCCTTGTTAGAAAAGGAAATATGAACTATGGTGTATAATAGCTTAATATGAATAGTATTGTTTGTTGTTTCATGTATCACTGTTTAAAATTTCAGTTAATTTCCTCGTTCTCCTCTCCTAATAGTAAATAATCACTCTCTTCATGACTGCTACTGGCAGAAAAGTTGAGTTGATTTTAGTTTAGCGTCCCTTTCAGCAGCGAGGATATATGAGACGTGGACCTACTGATTAACGTGGAATCCGAACGACATGAGCTCCCGCCGGGAATCGAACCCGGGTCTTCCACGCCAAAGGTGCGTACGCTAACCGCTTAGCCACGGAGGAGCTCACTTCTACTGGCCGAAGACAATTAACACGTAAGACAATGTTCATTGAAGGTAACGTCATGTGACATTAACCCTTTCTTTCAAACACTTATCCTTATAGCACATACAGGTATGAATACAATTAATATTTTGACAAATTATGCAGTTGAATGGAGGATAAGTTTATGATAGTAAACAACTGTAATATTTTTCCATCCTTGTGCTGATGGAATGTTTGAACATTAAGTTTAGGGCATTATTGGTAATTCTAAACTCGAGTATAATAGTTGCACTAAATTCAGAGAATAACATTTCCAGATTTACTTTTCATGTGTATAAGTTCTTGTATTCTTGTATGAGTACCAGAGTGTCCTTTATTTTGGGTAATTTTGTGTTGTGATACTCACCCCCCCGAATTGTATTCTAGATGCCCGTAAACACGCATTACTGAAATAGCAGCTCTCTATGAGAATGCTAACCCCTGCCTACTTGACGACAAATTCATGAAATGGCGTTTTCAAATCGTCGCATGGGAATCACAGGAACGTAACACCATTTTCATAGGTTTACAGAAGAGACGAAAATACGTTATTTTAAAAGAAAAAATTAAAAATAATAAAATGATAAAAATATTATTGAATACTATTCAGGGCATTAGAAAATTAGTCTCAATACTACCTAAATGACAGGAAAGCTAACCAAAGTAATTATTCAGTTTCGTGCTACACACTATTGAAATGAGATACACACTATTCCTGTAACTCTGAGCAGTTTGTTTTACGTAAAGTAATTGTTCTTCTGCACGTGCGCTTAGCAAATTGTAATATCCTTCAGTTTTCTTATTACAAGCTCTAAGTAGAAACAATAAACACTGACATCTAAATGTTAAAATAACACCACCAAATACTAAAATAACATTTAATCGCTATCACCAAAATCATCACTAATACAGCGCTGAACGCGCTGCAGATATGGTATGGGTCAGGGAAAACTTTACCCACGACCCACTGACCCACCACTCATCGTGGCTCACGACCCACTTGACACAGTTTGACTCATCATGACCCACTCTGACCCACCACCACCATGATTCATACTAACCCACCACCCACCGAGACCTATCGTCATCTATTCTGACCCATGATCCACGCCATCCTCTCCACTGACTAAAGAGTTCGCACCTGTAATAAAAGAAGAGTATGAAATTATTACTATTCGCGGTTTGAATCTCTACGATCAATCGCTCAAGCATCGCTCTGTTATAATACCGGTGGATCTGACCTTTAAGACATAAAATGGTAAAGTGTTTGCCATGGACCAAATTACTATGAATTTCAATTTAACTATAATATATAATTATTCCCTTGTTTAATTACAGGTACTTTACAGTAGAAAATAGGATGAAATTTGAAATAAGGTAAAGTTGGCCAACGTAAAGACAAGAAGCTGTAAAATATTTCATATAATTATGCTTATCATACAAACTTAAAATGTCCATTTAAGCTTATAATAGAAATTGTATGTCTATTTTTCTCAAAGCTCTATGGCTTCATTGTCCTGTGCTCTGAACGCTTAATATAATAAACACGAACTTCAAAAATTATTATAATAGAAAGCAGTTAAAATGCGATGCACTGTAGTTTTTATTTCTCGATTATATTTCAAATGTGGCTGACAGGGACCACTAAACTTAGTTATCCATTTACGAAACTGAAGTATTTTTCAATAAATTCTTAGAATTCTGACCAATGTTTTAAAAGTAATACAATTTTTTTAGAGTTCAATTCACGATGTTTATTACTAAACTTTAAGGATAACTAAGGATAGATAAAAATTAACGTATTGGTTATCAGATAATCTTCCTATCTAGAATACTATATAATTTCGAAAAATATTTCTGCATTTCGATAATTAATTAATTTTGGAAAACATTTCAAATGCATATGTTTCCTCTAAAGAAAATGCATTTTCCTTGGAGAAATCTGGTTTTGTGTGAATTTCAAATTAACAATTTGTGAAAATTCAATCACCTAGTACCACGTTGAATCCACTTCCAGTATACAGTTGTAATGTAACTAATTTCAAAGGGTATTAGGACATGATCGAATCACTATTCGGTATTTCAAATATACTTAAGTATCACAAACTTATAAACTAGAATCAAAATGTTTCAAGAAAAAAGCCAAATGGATTATAAGACTCAGAAGATAGGATTATCTGTAGTTTCCATACACTCTACGTCTAATAAAAAACAGTTTATTTTTTTTAAACTTATGACAATTTCTCATCTATTCCATTCATTATTGATGGTGTGAAGAAAGTGTGCGCGAGAGGTGATTCTACGTATAAAAAATCCAGAAAACGGTTTCTATTTAGAGATAAAGAACGACTGGAATCATTGCTGATTTCTTTCGGATCGATTGCAGCATCAGTTCCCCGAGTCGTTGTTTTGGTAATAGAGTGCTTCAAACTACAAACCATGTTCTGGATTTTGTTTCATGCGTAGAAACACTTAGTACAGCCACATACTCTATCTGAAGCCTGAATATTTTTCCATTACTTTTATACGAAACAATCTTCAAGAATATCAATAAAAGAGTCATTTTTGTAACACTTTTTAAATGACAGCAGTCAGACACATGCCAAGAAAGTCATTTCGAGGAGGGTTCAAGGCTTTTGCGGATGCCCAAATTCAGAATGAGGGTAAATGTTACACATGTCGACAGTTTTTCGTAAAATTGTAGTACCAGTAAGCCTATATTTAAGAAATATCGGAATTTCAAAGTGGGGCGGGAGCTTGAAAGCAGTACCAAGTAAATGAAATTGTGATTAACCTAGTATCCTACTCTCTCTTATCTGTTCCTACTAATATTGTCTCGTTTGGATTAGTTGCCCTTCTTTTCCTCTTGGATCTTGGGCTGTCAAAATCTGGTATTGATCATAAAGATTTCGGGCCCGCACCAGCTAAATAATCACCACTTGAACATAACCCAAAAGATGTTCGTTTACTATACCATTATATTCAATGTTTTCTTCATCCGCTTTCTTGGCGTTACTCAATTTTGTTGTTGATGGTAACCATCCCGGATCAACAATAGGCACATAACTATTACTCGAACACGAACTCAAAAGATCTTGTTTGTTTTCTGGACCAACTCAAAGTTTTCTTCTCCCGTTTTCTTGGTGTTATTCAATTTGATTAACTCGTGAATTCTTCTTGCCCTCGACATCATTTTGCAATCTATAAACGAACTGTGCGGGGTAAAGGTCTGCACGGGCCAAAATATTTAGCCCAGACCCGGCCCGGTGCGAGAATTTATGATGTGAGGCCCGACCCGAGTCCGAAATGTGTTGTAGCTTTTAGGCCCGAGCCTGGTCCGAGCTCGTGTGATAATCAAATAAGCCCGAAATACAGAAACTTAAAAATTAACGCAAAATTGTATTTTTATTTACAGCAGTTAAAGGTTTAATTTTGTAAGTGTACTTTCGAAGTTCTCCACAAGGAACGGCGCAATATATATCGTTGCACAGTATTTACAAAGTTAGGCCCGAAAATGCAAGAGAAATATGGTTGTATATTTAAAAATTCATGACCCGAGCCCGGACCCAGCCAGAAGTGATATATGCTTTGTAGGCCCGAGCCTGGAAAGCGGCGTGGGTCGGGCTTAGAACCACGGGCTGGGCAAGAGTCGTGAAGATCTCTAGTGCGGGACGACGCTAGTCAGCAGCCACACTTTATTCGCTACTCCCTTGTTTTGTCATTCTTCCTAAGAAGCTAATGAAAACTAGTAAAAATCCAAAAGTCGACAACAAAAGGCTGTCTAAAAATAACTTGAATTGTTGCCGACTACTATTTGACAAAAATGTAATTTGCACAGGTAGCTAGGGAGTAAAAAGTGAATCGACCTTTCCTTCTGCTTATGTAATAATTATTTTATTTACTTAGATTTAAAATAACGAAACAAGTGTGTGCTTTCATTGTACAAATGACTTACCCCAGCTTAAAGCAATATTACTCACTAAAACATATTTTTGAAAATTCATCTGAGTTTTGGAGTCAGAGAAACGCATCAGCCAATAGGTTCTTTGGTCCTAAACATTGAATGAATTCTTTCGAAACAGAAGAACGTATTGGATGTTACGCTTCTCTGACTTTAAAATCAGTTCCTAAAAGAGAGATACATTACTACCTTTTAATGCCAAGGAGAAGAGATAGAGTTACATCGATTTGTCACCAAGTGACCCTTTCAAAATTATATAGGCATATAAAGATAAACGAAAATCCGATTTTTGGACTTACGTCCCTCTGTTTCTCATATGTCGATATTATAATATAATTTAGAATTTCCAACCGCGATAAAAGACAAAGTAAAACAGACACAGAAACGAAACTTTGAACGAAGCAACTAGAGAAAGGACGACTTCTCTTCATGTATTCATAAACATCACCAGATCAGCAGTGTTGCCAACTCAAGAGAAACTTAGGTTTCTCTAAATCGAATAACCTAAATTGCATATCATTATTGGAAGTAACAATAAAAATAAACACAAAAGAGAAGGTAAATGCACATTAGTGTTGCAAACTTTTTGAGAAATAACGTGAAACATGTGTTAACTGCAAACACCGTTGGCACGCACACAGAGTGAGGTACTAACGTTTTGTACACCTTAAACCAGATATTGACAAGATCTGTTTACGCTGACTCTAAGACTAGGTGGATCCGCTGAAAAGGTTGTCATTAACAGAAGAAAAAAGTTGAGTTTGAAAGAGGGTCAATTACTTGGAAAAGTCGTTCTCGTCTTTCTTTGTTGAAAATTTTGTTTCAGTGTTTCTATTAGTTTGCCTGTTATCACGGTTGGAAATTCTAAATTTATTATAATGTGGGAACGACATTTCATGACTTTGTCGTCAAGTCAGCACTGGTTAACATTCTCGTAGAGAGCCTGCTATTTCACTAATGCGTGTTTACGGTCAAATAGAATACATTTAGGGAATGTGCATATCGCAACATGAAAATACCCAAAATAAATGACACCCTAATAAGTACTTTTTATTATTCTTTCGGAATTTAATACTGATTATATTTCCTGAATTTATGTGGTCAGGCGCCACTTTCCAAATTACTAAGTATTGTTCACATTCATTAATTATTGTGCTGGTAATAAATGAAATTTACATGCTATTCCCTTTACTACTTGAATATTTTTTTAAAAAAAGTAAGAAGATAAATTAAATTTGATTTTTAAATTTTCAGATCTAAAGTATCAGCTTAACGACTTTTTACCGTAACTGTACAACCTAGTAATTTTGACTTTGAACGGCATATGATTTCTGTTTTTAAAAAAAGATCATACATATCCATATTATCTTCCTATTTAAGTCACCGAACACACTTTCTTTAATGATTTATGATTCAAAATGGTATAATTTTCAGAGACTTTAAGAGTTTTTATATAAGATCATTAATAGATATAATATTAAAAATTGTTGAGATTGTTGAAAAGAGTGAGTGTGCATATTATGTTTCATCCGCAATTTTCGTTTGATTACGTGATATATATCGCGTTTGTGAATTGTGTCTGTGTATGTAAGTTGAAAATTGACCGCCGTCGAAAATTGGCCCTTTGCCCACTGGAAATCAACCCTACAGGAAGCAAAATTTTCATGAGCTTTTACATTAGTCTGACCTAAGTCCTCCTCCATGCTATGATTTCTCGACAAGGAGCACCCATGAAAGTTTCTGAAGTACAATACTTGTATTTTTGTGCGTGCCCCAGTATAAAACGTCTTCCTTTTTGCTTTTCGGCAGCACTCTAAGCCAAAAAAGAACACATTAAATGGGACATGCAAGTATTATATAATTTTAGAACTAGCAATTGTTCTCTTGCCGAGAAATCACAGCACGGAGGCAGACTTAGGCAAAGCTACTGTAAAATATGGTGAAAATTTTACTTTCCTGAGGGGTTGATTTCCAGTCCGCAAAGGGCCACTTTTCGACGGCGGCAAGAGGTCGGATGCCTCCTGTGGGAGAATCGGGAAGATGACATCGAAAAGAGATTGTTTCGAGCAGTCGGCAAAGAGCCGAAAAGGCGCATAAAATGCACCGGCGCCGGAGCTGGAAATTAGCCTTTCCAAGCAGGCAGCAAACAGCAGATAAGGTGCGTAGCAATGCAATGAAAATCATGACGGATTCCCACCAGTAATGTTGCACTCAGTACATACGCAGTACATTTCTACAATTCTCAGTAAGCTTCAAGTGCCACATAGAGGAAAAGTATATGGGAATGACTTACAAATGCTTGAAACAGACCTAAAAATAACAACTAAGCAACTAATATTGTCCGTTAAGAATAACTCAATTAACACGTCTGTGGTCCAAATGTCAAAAGCTTATAAAAATCAGTACATTTTCTCCCTGAAAGCATATTTTTCGCTATCAGGACCACTAAAAACAACACTGTTGTATGCATTTAAAATTTGCTAGTTGCAAACGCTTTCTTTGGAGAAAACAAAGCCGCAGCAATCCGTCGGAATACGGACATTTCAGGTTTCCCATCAACTATTTGAAAAAGGTGTTTAAACGTCAATGATTTTCTAAATTTTCTAAAGTACAGGGATCTCACACTCCCTGGAAAATGAGATTTAAATAAAAATTAATGAATTAAAAATTATAAATAAAAATATTAAAATAAAAGGTATGTTGTGGCGGAGAGATTCAAACCTTGCCTACCACACACCGCGCTGAAGGTTTTCCCCTGGAGTACGGATTTCTGCCTTGAAATAGCGTTATTTTGATTGTATTGTAGTGGTGCAGCCTGTATACCACCTCCCTTTATTAAGTATTTTTGCGATAATAAAACGTTGCGGGCCATTTTCTCACGTTATTATGCAACAATTATTCACGAAAAGAGAAAATCAATTTATAATCTCTAGCAGTAAGCCGAAGCTCTTAATCTAAAAATTATCCAAACTAACCTAACCTAAATTTAGTGAATTACTGTTGTATTCCAGGACAAATTTGAAAATCGAACAAAAATATGCCAAAACCTACTCCAATCGGTTATATTTGTTTGGATTAGATTAATTTACGTTCGATTGCTTTACATTAGGTTAGGGGCATAAAAACTACAGTGTAAAAAACACAAACCAACTTGTGCTAGTCATTGGCGGATCCAGGACGGACTTCTGGGAGGGGCAGTGGGTTGTAATATTACTATTTTGAGCTACTTTTAAAAACTCCAAAGTCTACAATGGGTTTTATTTATATATAAAATAAGAGAGTTTCCTCTTTTGGCAGGAGGCAATTCTCCCGAAGCACCCACTGAATCCGCCCCAGGTGCTAGTTGGCAACTAAAAAGCACAAGTCCTATATAACTGAGTCATGGCAGGGCGACGCTGGTGCGCAAGCGGCGTAGCGCTGAGGGGTGTCCAAAGGAAGCAGATGCGTCAGCGACGTTGGGTATATGCGTAAGCGAGGGTAGTGAAAACATGTGGGCTTTGGTAATCATACTTATTTCAATATCTCTTGTGATGGTTTCATGCTAGTAACGTTTTAGTTGTAAACATAAAATACAGCTTTCGTACACTGTGCAGAAATACACTACCGTTGAGTTAGAAGCCACTTACCTTCAAAACTAAGGCTTGTAAACTTTTGCAATTTCAAGAAGAAAATCGTGTACTACAGTTTCATAACTGCCGCTCGTTATATTTAAATAAAAAATGCAATGAAATCTTTAAGATTTGCGTCCCATGTTTATGCCACTTAGGCTAAAGGAGACGGTGATGATGTGAAATGAATGAAATAGTGGAATGAAGAAAGTGGAAGGAAACAGGAGAACCCCGAAGAAACCCACGCACACAGTGTTTGTCCACCACAAACTTCACTTGACGGAGTTTGGCATCGATTCTGGGACCCCAAGCACCAGAAGTGAACGCTCTACCACTGAGCCACCGTGGCCTCTACGATTGTAATCGAGTTCTTGATATATCTTAGGAGGTCCGTGAAGGTAAGCAGAAAGGTAACAAATAGAATCGAAGTTAATAAACAGGTTGGGCTAGGTAGTATCATTTAAATAACTTTCTTTGATGCACCGCAAATTTTAGTTGCTAGATGTGCCAGTGCGCGGGAACATACTATAACCAAATCTATTTCATGCACAGCAACAATTAACATATGTAACACAACATATAAGATTTATGACATATGAAATGTATATGCATAATAGTAAATTAACTCACCATATGTATATAGCTCTTCCACTTCGTACGATTCCTCATGTTTCACATGGAATACTATTGACCGGTTAATATTTAGCTTATTCGTTGTCTCCCCCGCCAGGGGCGCTTACACATAATGTTTTCCAGACATTTGGTTAACCAGCAACTTGGTATAGTTGGCAATGAATTAACATTTTTATCACACACAATTTTTTCCTACTTGTAGACTCACCTTCACCTAACTATAAGAATCAACAAACTTTGTTTGAAGCAGTTCACCCACACTGAATCACCATGTGAAAAATGAAGAACGCGAACCGAGCATACCGACCAGATGACGATTTCTCCAATCAGGCTCTTTAGCGACAAAGGCGGATCGGCACCTGCTCAAGCATCTTTCCGAGATCGGTCCGTCCGCTGTTTGCCAACCTTCTTTCGACTTCTTTACTTGTCGGCACGCCGCCAGTGTTTTGGCATCTTTCCGACAACATTTGCTGGGGTCGGCTCGTCCGCTGTTTGCTGTCTTCTTTCAAATTGTTTGTCAGGGATCCTCTCATACTTGTATTTTTTAAAATATTTACTTCTCATATACCCTTTACGTGCAGTCCCTTTACTACATTTGTTTTCATACATTTACCTTTTCTATGGTCATCACGCTATCAGCGTCTCGACGTCTTTACATCCATCATTTGCCGCGTCGTACCGTCCGCTGTATGAAGACTTTTTGCCGACTCCGTTTTCACAAGGCATATTCAATGCAATTAGTGTCCACCCACAAGCAAAAAATCTTCGGACAGTATCAATTTTTACTTTATCATTAAAGAAGACATACGCTCTATTCATTTTCCAAAATTCGACTTGTTGCCGCTGGTACGCGATATTGAAACTTTCGCCGACGTCATTCGGACGTCGTTTTATAAGAAATTGCCGGCAGTGTCTTTTGGCCGTCGTCGTTCGACTGTCTGCCGACTGTTTCCATAAAGCTATATACGAGGGAAAGGTAAGCCCTAATTCGTATTTTAAAGGAACAAATCACCTTCTAACTCTCTTTGCTTTCTTTTGGTGAAAGACTCTTTTTTTTGCTCGTCGCGGTCGAAAATCGCGCGGAAAGACGCTGGTGTCCGGCTCCGGCAATCGTACCAAGGCATATGATTGGCATGTACAAATTGTCCTAGTATAGGTGGCAGGATCCTGATGGAGACAAGGCGATCCTTTAGGTCCCGCTTTGTTCGCTATTACAGTTTAGGATCAACACAGAATTACATGTTTCGTATTTAGATGATGGTACTATAGCAGACGATCCAGACATAGTTATGAGTGAGCTACAGAATATTCGAACAATGGCAGCAGACATTGGACTACATTTAAATTTCATGAAGTGCGAAGTAGAACTTTTAGGAATTTCGCAGGAGTAAATGGAAATGTATTCACAATTTCAAAATTCAGCACCGGGAATACAACTAATCACAACCACTTCAGCCTTTCTACTTAGTGCAGTCCTTCCACTTGAGGCAACACGTAATTTGTTAGTCCAGAAAACTAAAAAGTTGATTTTTTTCTTGTTATGTCTTTCCCTAGTCTAAGCACATTCAGATTTTTTTACCTTCTTCGTGCGTGGTTCTCCATGCCAAGATTAATCTATTTTTTACGATGTTTCCTCCTTGGCGAGAAGTCTATTTGCTAGAGAAGTTTGACATTTTTCTGAAAGTTTGACTATAATTGTTACTCAACTATAACATATAATAATAACGCATGGATACAGGCCTCCCTCCCAGTTGATTCTAGAGATCTTGATATTCGTCGGGCTGTCGATCTGGCGTATCCTGCATATTTAGCGTCGTTCTATGGATACCGGCATACCATTGAGATACTCCTCAATCAAGAAAATAAGCCTCATATATAATTGGATGTCCAAAACTGCATAACTGGGTGGTCTAGGCTAGTTGTTTTAAGTCCTCCTGAAATAACTGGCAGAAGTTCAGAATCTGTTTGGGAGAACACGATCGTCAAATTGCATCAATCAGTGATACTACAAGAAGCAGACAGCGAACAGGACAAGGCCATACTTGCCGCCTCCTCATTTCCAATTTCAGGTGCTTGTCTACAGGCATTACTTTCACACAACCTAGGACTGCATCTTTGAAACGAAAGTTTTCGTATTGCAGTTGCACTTCGCCTAGGAGTAGAGATCTGTGAATCATACAACTGCTGCAAATGTGGTACACCAGTCAAGCAATCTGTCTTGTAAAAGTAGCGCCGGAAGGCATTCGAACGTGAATGGCATTATCTGGAGAGCACTCACATCGGTGGAAGTTCCATCTGGTCGTGAACCTCCGGGATGTAAAAGATCTGACGGCAAAAGACCAGATGGCATGAAGCTGGTACCATGGAATAGGGGATAGATTATTCTCTGGGATTTCACCTTCTGTGACAGTTTAGCGTCATCCAACCTTACTCTTTCATCACAAGGAGGAGGTATTGCAGCCCACAGAGAAAGTGAGAAAAGAAGAAAATATAAAGAACAACTTGATAGGTACTTGTTTGTGACCGTAGCCATTGAATCGAGCGGAACTTGGGGTCTCGAAGTTCTAAATTTTATCAAAGAATAGCCCAATGTATTGCACACGTTACTGTGGACAAACAAGCTACTAATTTTCTGATACAACTTATCAGCATAACAGTTCAGCGAAGCAATGCGGCTTCCATTTTAGTTACGTTACCTCCTGGCAAATTTTTAGAAGAAGTTTCCCTTTTATAACTATGCAGAATTAGGTGTTTTCTTATATCATTTTCGCTCTTTCTTTTCTACGCACCATCGTTTTATCTCTTCTTTTTTTACCTTCTCTCTTTTTCTTTCATGTCTTTCACAATTACCATATGATTGTGTGTAAAAAAAATAATTGTTACCTTTTAAAATTTTAAAATTAAATACAACTGGTTTCTTAATTCTATGTAAATTGTGTGCAAAGGAATGTTGAAAACACAATCCTTAATTCTGTTATTACCATTATTTTGTTAAGGTATACTTTCTTACAATTTCAAATGTGATATCGTTGTAATGTATGATATTTTTTAAGAAATAATAATATCGTGTAATAGCAATAAATCAGTTTTAGGGGAGACCGGAGTATTCACGAACACTTAAGCTTTGATTATAAACAATTGTTTGTTTTTACAGATGAAATTATGATTTCTTGCGTAAAAATATAAAAATAATATATTTGAGTGGGTGGTTTAATTTTCCTAAAATTTCAGGAAACTGTAAGAATACAATAATTTAATTTATAAGAAGTGGATTCAGGATATTGAATTACTTTTAAAATTCGAGTTATAAATTGGAGTATTTGTTTATGGAACAGGGCTTAATTTATTTATTTACTTGATTTTTTAAAACACAAATATCGATTTTATTTAATTTGATAAAATACTTACAATTAAGAATTTTTAACTTTGGGGTTGAAGTTAAGAATATTTGAACATTTGAAGTTCATAAATACTTTTTTGACAGAATTTTGGTTACGAAATGGTTTTACAGACAGTATAATACTACTTAAAATATCCTTAGGTAGAATAGTAAACTTATTTATTTTTCATATATGAGGCGTTGATGGCCAAGTGGCATTCATGTAAGACCTTTGTGACATTTTGACTTATTGAGACTTTTATCAGAATCGATATAGAAAAATCAAACAAAAAGAACGAAGGTCTGTTGTGAATCCTTTATCTTGCTAAGGTATGTTGAAAACTCGGAAAGTGTAAAGTATAACAATATATACACACAGAGGTTTCGTATATTCAGCGAAATAGCACATAATTCAGGGGTTGGAACGAAAAGTAGTGCCGATCATTTCTAGATATGAGATACATATTAAAATAAATACAGCAAATTTTGCAAGTATTAGACATTTATATCCCTATATAAGTATATGTTTAACTCTGAAGACTTGCTATGTAGCTAAAAGTTCATAAGTTTGTAGAATTGCCTGTATTTACTCTCATAAACACATCAATATCTAAAATGACAAGTATTATTGAGTTACGCCGCTTTGCCATGGAATCTCGTGTGTAATAAAGCAGTATGTGGAAGAAAAGAATGCACAACAGTAAATAAAGGTCCAAATAAGTCATCAAGAGTCTTCATCCCGGCGAAATTAAAATACCGCTAATTTTACAGTAATTATGTGATATCTTCAAGCAGATAAAAGATAATTAAAATATGGAACAAGAGCGCCCTAGACAATATTATTTTGTGTGAGGTACCGTTATCACAAGTCACCTAGTGGCTTTCCGTTTTCAGCTGTTTAGAAACGCGAAAATAAATGCCGATTTTCAAAATGGCTCGAAATCGAAAGCAGATAAGTGAGTTGTGATAACGGTATCTCATGTAAAATAATATTGTCTAGGGCGCTCTTGTTCGACATTTCGATTATATTTTATCTATTTGAAGATATCACATAATTACTGTAATATTAGCGGTATTTTAATTTCGCCGGGATGAAGAATCTTAAAACAAAGTGAGAACATAAATGTAAACAGAAACATTAATAAGGAAAGCATACTGGAATATTATGCATCATAATTACTGTCACAGTACACGTCATCATCATAATCTACATTGTGTTCACTGTCGTTTAAAAGCAAGTAGTGATTATAGATAGGTGACGTAAATGGCAACAAGTCAATGGTAACTCGAGGTTCCTTGGAAAGTGGTTCTTGTCGAATGTTGCCTGATTTACGCCACTTTGCCATTCAGGGTAATCATGTATTTGAATTTACGACGTTCTTTATGTTTTCATCTCTTGGTCTATTTTTAATTCTGAGATATGCAACATTGCCATCGAACAGGTTATGGTTTCAAGTTCACGGAAATTACTTAATCTCATTTTAAAAATAAAAATGAGTTACGCTACTTTGCCATTGAACGCCTCACAACCTCGTTTAATCGAACAACCATTTATTTAATTATTTACCATCTCTCTGAATATGCTAATTACAATATATTATTCTGAATACATTATTTTGCATTTAATAATATTTATTACAATTTTTAGGGTGTTTTACTTTGTTGTTGCTTCTCTGCTTCGTTGCTGGGATGCCAATAATGTATCTTTTAAGTTTATGCTTTTCAAGTCAAAGATTGGCATTTGTGATTATTCCTTACATCCTTTATCCACCACGTAAGTATTATGTCTCGAAGATATTTATGAAACAATTATCATACAATTGTACAGTGAGAAATAATATTAAATATATGTTGGAGTTACAAGAAATGATAGATCTTTCCTTCAGAAAAATTATTTCACTATACGCCCAATAATTGGACAACGAACATGGCAGTACATATAAACCCCCCAAGAAAATCACATGAGAGGGTATACCTCAATTTGTAGCAAGAAAATATAAGCAATTCAGCATCACTTACTTACAGAAGCACGAGATAGGAAGGCATAAATTCCATTCATGTTAAGTTCTAAGAGACAAGAATTAATTGAAAATAATATGAATCATGGACTGAGAAAGCATGGAACTGAGCATGGCGACTGAGAAAGCATGAAAAGCACAACAGAAGTTGTGAAAACGAAAGAGGGAAAGATAAAAGCAAAACACCTAGAAATAAATGAAATTTTAATGCTTAAGGATCCACAGTCTCTGCTTCTACCCCTGCTCCCTCTCTTTGTCTTGATATTTTTCTCCCTTTGTGGGATAAATCGCTCTCAGTGACAATCGTTGGAATCATTTACAATGCTTAATTTCGTGAAAAACCTGTAAATACAGACTTTGATTCGAACCAAGAATGTTTAGATTGAAACTCGCACAACCCTGTCCACTTAGCTACAGAAACCATATTAGCCGTGTTGAAAAACCAGCTATTAAACTCGAAACTCTCGGCGAGATACCTTTGGTTCCGTTTGAAATTTGAATTTTATTTACGGCCTTTAGACAACTATGGCTCAACTACTGTTGGGATCATAAAAATGATTTGATCTGTAGATCAAGATCAAGCAAGAGCAAAGCCACAATCTTGGAAACTTCCTGTTCTACAAACATATATCACGAATTAATCGAGGACTATAACAATGATGTCGTAAATCTACGAAACTAGAACTAGTTCTTCAAGGAAGTAGTCGCAGGAGTGAATGACATCTTTTAGCGTTGATACGCAACACACGTGCAGTAACATAACACGGTTTCAAATCTCTGCCGGGGAAAGTTATTCTTTGTTTTCAAAATGTATCTATATGTTCATATTTGTTACTAATAACACAGTGCAACAAATTTCAAATTTCTGTCTTGCCTGGAAATAAGAGATAGTTCTCTTTACTAATTCACATACGCGGACTAAGAAAATGAAATCAGAAATGTTTCATCAGGTGCTAATTTTCCTGGATAGGTCACATATACCACTTAGCCTATACTGCACACAGTTAGCGTTACATTATAATTCATAAAAAGACGAAGTGGCAACGTGTTCACCAGGATTCGATTGCAGTACAGAAGGAACAAATAGATGGATAAAGTACGGATCATGTAAGACAATTCATTTGCTGTTACAAAACATTAAGAAAAATGAACATGAAATGTACAAAACAGCGAGAACTGTACTTATAAGCTAGAAACTTCTCCTGGAAACTTTCCGTTTCTGGGTGAATGGTGAAACTTCTTGTAGGAGAGTCCAGCAGTAATATGAAAAAAGGTTTCGTGAACATCTTCCGTTATATCGTCTTTCTATGGCACATATATCTTAGAAAAATCAGTAACCATTTTCATCTGTGACATCTTCGAGATTAGGTGAGAAAATATTCAAATGGGAATGTAGGAAAAGTATTTTGAGGGACGTGTTGCACCTAATGGATTTGTAACAATCCAGGATGTGTTCTATCAGTTCTCTGTAATTTTCAGACCTGGCAAACGTAAGTAATTGTTGCACAGATCTTTGAAGGCAAGCCATGCTGCCTTCTCCGTATTAGTCATTACATCTTAAAATGTACTGTGTTTCATCAGCTCACGAATCTGAGGCTCAACGAAAATACCTTCTTTAAATTTTTGATGCCCTAATCGCAGGAAATTTGAACATTAGAAATTGAAAACCTCTGCTACCTTTGTCCATTGGTTTTAAAAAAATCGTCATGAAGCTCAATTTCAGATGTAACAGCGGTAACAGCACCTTCCCTTTGTCAACCACTTGTTCATGTGACATTTTTTCACCAGGATTGAAGCTTTCTCTATCAGGCCAATGTTTGACTACGTAGCGGCCTTTCCTTGTTCCGCTGTCCCAGTGACATAAAAACAGCAATATTTTGTGTAATCAGTCTGCATTCCCAGCATAAGCCCCCAAAATTTGAAATCACCACAGACTTTCCATTTGTAATTCAAATAGCGTATATAGTTTAGAAGTAATCTTATGTTGTTGTAGGTTTCTTTTAAGTTGAACGGAACGGGTCACTGGTATCGAAGGTTTCTACTTTCTGCCATTAAAGAGGCAGCTTTGAGACTAGTTTCCGAGGAATCTGAATAGGCGCCATTCGTGAATTAATCCAAATTCTGCAAATAGCCCATTTATGTCTTTACAATATACTAGATTCTCGCTTATTGCGAAAAAGGCGGGAAGACCATGTTGTCGTTTACGTAATTATATATCAGTGTTCGGTTTTAGCAAGTGTTTTTGTTGAAGACGAGAAGCAAGTAATTCTGCTTGCCTTTTTGGAAGGTTGAGATATCTTACAAGATAGTTCAATTCTGCTTGTGAGAATGGCTGTGGTTGGGGCTGATGTAGATACCATGTACTCAGGATCTTCGTGATCTGTTTGTTTGTCACTACATCGTTTATTTTATCTTCAAGTTTCCATGTCGCTGGTGGTTTTGGAACTGGAAGAGAATCAAAATGCGGAACTTCACGCATTCCTGTTTCCAAATTTGGCTATGAAACTCTTTGTTGTGATTTACTTGCAATTCCTTTTACTCCTGTTAAACAAAAGTGGCAATATGTTATGTGATCTTTAGGTTCTCTTCACAACTGTGGTACAGCAAATGGCGTAGATAAGTGTGTTCCATGTAACCAGCCTCTTAAATAGCAGGAGCAACGTGAGCAACAGTCTTGTGGTTCCAGAATTTACCTTAATCTATCTTTGACTCAAAATACAACCCGAACGCTATTTTGACAAGCAAGGAAACGGGATATCACTCAGACTTCCTTGTAAACTCAAGAAACACTCACTAAACACATAAACAATAGCTTCAAGTTAGGGAATATTGACGCTAATATACAGGCATAAACACTGCGTGATTCCACTAGCAACTGACTGACGCAAATCACTTAAATTCCACCACCTCTTTACCAAGTGACTATCCTTCTCCGGCCTGTGATACCACGCAATGACACTAATAAATATTCTTATATACTTTCAACGCGTATTATCTTCTCCCAATGGCTGGCGCCGCGCCGTATAAAACACAAAAAGCGTAAAATTTAGTGGTGATAAACTTGACTTCCCGATAAAAGTTCACGTGGTAGGGACAACCGGTTTTCTCTATCGTCATCAGGTCACTAAACTTCATAGGAATCACAGGTGTTTGTTTTGCGGCAATTTTAATTGTCGCAGAGTGTAACTGGTTTTCTTCATTTTTAGATTAGATTAAATTAGTGACCATGAGTTACTGTACAATGCGTGTGGTCACATATGTTTGTATTTTTCTTTGTCAACATGTTCTTGAAATGAAATGAAATCTTTTAGTTTTACGTTCCACGCATATGTCGGTTATGCTAAAGGAGACGGTGATGATGAGTAATGAATGAAAATGGTGGAACGAAGAGAGTGAGAGGAAACGGGAGAACCCTGAGGAAACACACGCACAGGGTGTTTCTCCACCACAAAGTTCACTTGGAGGGTTTGGGATCGAGCCCGGGACCCAAGCACAAGACGGGAAAGTTCTATCACTGTGTCACTGCGGCCCTCAACATGTTCTTGAAGAAAAGGTGTGTATTACGTGTAGATGTTTTTACAAGGGAATAGACCGGCTCCGATGCTATTGGGAGAGTGAAAAATCAAAACGCAGGGTGCAGATAGAGTTGCACGGTTTCTATCAAGTTTTCTGTGCCAAGAAATCTCAGCTGGAAGTATTGTCGAGATTTTTGGTGGGTGACACCCCAAGGGATGTATCTGGTGGAATCAGTGTTGTACGTTGAACGATTATTGCCCTAATTAACATTTCGACCACATTACTCCCGCCTTCTGTCTCAGAAATGATGCAACACTTATGATTGCATTAATAGGATCTTGCTTCCGGTTGAAATATTATGTATTACCTCCTTAAGATTGTCATCAGCTTTATGTTTAATTCCAATTTACAGGAGTCTGGTTCGGATTCCAAATAGGCAACTCTTTATACCTTTTATGAAATAGTATTACATAATTTTCAAGGGGACATTTCTATTTAGATTCATTTCAGGAATCACATCCCGAAGTTTGTCCACGTCTTCCGGGTTCACTCTGTATATGAATGTGTGCGTTAAGAAGCAACAGAAAAGAAGAACATTGGAAACGTACAATATTTTATTCTCAACCTAAACGTGTTTAAGATTTTATTGAAAGTTCATATATTTTTTAATTATTACACTATATACTGAAATTATTTGAGAAATGGGCTCATTCACAGAACAAACCTTGATTTATGTTTCAATTCTTCTATCCCTTGCACATATGTTTACTGTGCACTGGACTTGACATTAGTAATCCAAGGAAGAGATAGCATTAATCATGCAAGAAAGAAGGGCTCATTGCATGTATTCAACCCAATTCTATGCAGAATTATGCAAAAATAAATAATTAACTTTTCTTCTGTGTTCGTAAAATCTTTTAAAACATTCCTTGTTTTTATTAACCGCTTTACGCTTTTGAGTTATAACAAACAGAGGTGTCCATTATTTGGAAGGGGCATATTCAGAGACTCGTGAAATTTTGGCTGTTCGAGGTTAAATTTGGGGGAAATAGTTCTCAAGTTTCGATGTTTAAGCAGTCCGTTTTAACATTTAGGTCCGTCTACTAAACCAAATCGAAGTGTCGATACTTCACACTGGCATGTAAATTACGGATAACCATATCTTGCTTATTTCATTGGCCCAAATGCTCGAAGTGGTTATCTTCACCAGCAAAGTGGCACACTACGCTTTACCCAAACATTCAGGGTCAACTTCAGACTGGCAAATAAATGTCAGACTCCCTTACTTGTCTCGACACAGAACTGTATGTGAGGACACAAACAGCTCAAAAAGAGTAATACCGAGTCCGGTTATAACCTCGTCTGGCCCAAAAATTTTAGAAAATAGCCTGAAATCGGTCCTAAATATTTGAACATCATTATCTCCTTTATTTGACTGGCTCGAAAGCACAATGCAGTTATTCCAACCAGCTCAAGAAGATTACAACGAAGCCAAACTACAGTCCCAGCTGAAGTCAGTCATGTTCAAATTGTACTAACTGTAGAAAAAGGAATATTTTGTGAAATACATAATAATATAGTATTTAAAAACTTCTATATGAATACAGGTAAACACATGTTTTGTTCGTTTGCTACATTTTCATACGTGGAAGAACATTTCCGATAAAAATTAGGACCTAAAATGATTCATCCATAGTAGAATGAAGAAGACAAAGAACAGAAAATAGAATACATTTACTACGAATACAAAAATCATTGTCTTGGAAATTGAGTTATATTTCGTAAGAAAGATTTTGTCCAGGGTAGGCATGTTAGGTCAGTGGTAAACCACTAGATTTTTAAATCGCAAAGTTGTGAGTTCGAAGTCCGTTTTGGTCGAAGCATTTGTTATGTAATTATTTTCTCTTTGATGCATGAATATTTAGATAAAATAATTACATTACATATCTCAGTTATATATATATAATTTTCAAGACATAAGTAATTATTGTGTTTAGAATATAACATCTGAGATGGGTGTTGGCGGTACGTCGATTATCAAATGTGAATGTTAAACACAAATTAAGAAAATCCTGTAATAGTAATATAAAGTAGTATGGAATAGCAATAGTTGTAGTTTGTTAAAGAAGGTAGAACGGAAATTCTTTACGTAAGTTTAAAGTTCAATATTCTGGATTGGAAGTGGTGACGCTTTTGTCGCTCTCTATCTATCTATCTATTTTTGAGTTTGTGTGTGTCTTATCTGTATATATATAAATCTGTGTGTATATAGAAATACTGTATATATAGATTGATGTATGTTTGATTTTATGTCTGTGTGTGTGCTCCAGCATAAATTTCTATGCCTGGAAAAAATTTTAATCAAACTTTACGCACATACAGTCAGTTAAAGAGCATTGTAGAGGTAAGTTCTCTAGCGTGCTTACAAGAAGTGGGAGGGAGATACAAATAAAAATGATAGAAAACGATCAGTATTAGTGTTCAATTAATAGTTTTCGGTGTCGCTTAGATAAATTGTCTGACTTCTGATTTCCTTTTACTCTGATTTAAGCTCCTATTTGTAGCCAGGTGAAGAAGGGTGAAGTAGTATCAAAAAATATCGGCATACCGATTTTACTGTCGAATTGTAAGTTTTCAGTGTCACTAAAATAATTGGTAAGAGTAGTGATGCCACTTAAGTATACATTCATAACCAGTAGTGGCAAGACACCCTGAGCCACCATAAGAAGAATGGAAGGGGCACACATAGTATAAAAAATAGCTCACGTATAAAATAGCAACTCACACATAAAATAGCCAAAAATAACCTTTTGTTCAGCAAAATAATAGAGTCTTACATTTATAGGCCAGTCTAAAGTGGTCCCCTGAATGTTTGTGAAGGGTGTGGTGTGCAGTTTGGCTGGTGTGGCTAACCACTTCGAGCTTTTAGTAGAATTAAATAAGCAATACATGGTTATCCGTAATTTACAGACCAGTGTGCGGTTGGCCTCCAAAGTTTCTACACTTCTATCTGGTTTAGTAGACTGACCTAAATGTTAAAACGGACAAGCTCAAACAGCGAAAAATGAGTACTATCTACCTCAAATATAACCTCGAGTAACTTAAACTTCACTAGCAGTGCGGGAATATGCAGCTTCCAGGCCATAGAACTTCTGTTTGTTCTAGCTCATAACAGTAAAGTGGCTAGCCAAAACAAGGAATCTTTTAGTTTTTGCGAACACAGAAGAAAATGTTAATTATCTTTTTCTGTGTAATTCTGCACGGAATTGGGTTGAATACATGCACTGAGACTCTATTCCTTGCATGATACAACGCTTTCTCTTTTTCTTGCGCAAGGGATAGAAAAATTAATGTTAAAACATAAATCAAGGTTCTTCCGGGGCTTCATTTCTTAATTTGTTCTGTGTTTATGCCCATTTCAAAATTATTTGAGCATATAGCGTTTCGTCTCATTAAAAATATGGAGATTATTTATTTTTTCTTAGAAATTATAATGTTAAGAATATTCAAATATTCAGAGAGAATGTTAATTTATGAATATTACTATTATTATTTACTATTGAGAATACATAAGTTTTGATGTGAAATGAAAGGGTATGGACTGTTAGTTAACATGTTTTATTGCATAACTACAACAAATAATATCACATTCTGCTTGTAGCTATTTCAAGGAACTAAGTGACCAGATATTTAATCCTATTAGTACCATTGGTGCTGTTAGCTTACGCACAATCATTTTAAATAATAAACACAACAAATTAATGGGAGCCTTAATGATTCCAATGATTGCGGGAACAAAATTAACAAATCTAATGATTTGGAAGTGTTAATGGAGTATCTGATTATTTTAGTCTGTCAACGGAAAACCTTCCAAAAATCTAGGAGTAAGTCCGAAGTCATCATAACTAGATCAGAAAGGTAAAGTAAAGGACAACTTACTTGGCCAGCAGAGGTGCTGCCATTCTTGTAGTGCTTCAATAAGCTCATCCGAGTTCATGTATCCAAATCTTAACTTGTTGCTTGAAAGAGAGGCTTTTTATGCTGTTTTGCGAGGACACTTTGCCTTTCACCAGAAGTTGTTTACAATCTCTTACAATGCTGATGAAATTCCTGACGTTTAAGGAATATTGCTATTTCTTTTAATCTTTTGAAATGAGACTTAAAAAGTTTTGATTATACTCAAATAAAATTATGACAATTCTTATTAAACAACACAATAGTGTAATAATCAAAAAATTTATCAACTTTCAATAAAAGCCATAAATGCTTTTAGGTTCAGAATAAAATATTGTTCGTTTTCAATTTTCTTCTCTTCTGTTCGTTCTTGTACACACAAGCATATAAATAGTGAACTCGAAAGATGTAGATAAACTTCGGGATTTGAATTTCTGTGGCGTTCCATGTGAAACTAAGTAGGAAGGGTTTCTTGAATTTTGTCGAATACTGCTGCATAAAAGGTATACAGAGTTGCCTATGTGGAATCTGAATCACACTCCTAAAACTTGGAATTGAACATAAAGATGTTGACAAACTTAGGAAGGTAATATGTAATACCACAACAAGAAGCAAGATACTATTAATACAATCATAGGGGTTACATCATTGCAGAAACAGTGGCGGACGAAGGCAAGAGTAATGTGGTCGAAATGTGCAGTTTCAATATAGTTACTATATGTACATCACTGATTTCACGAGATCCATCACACGGTGGTGTCACCACCAAAAATTTCGAAATCATGAATTAAAAAATTTGCAGTGGAATATTAATACAAACTATGCAAAAGTTCATTTCCTCCCCTCATAATTTTGTTTTACACTATCCCGATGGCATGGGAGATACAACTGAATCGTAAAAAAACATCTGTATGTTATACGTAAAATATTCCCTTGAAGAACACGTTCACAAAGAAAAGAGTAAAAATACATCACCACACATATTCCACATTATGGTCCCTAATGTAAGTTAATATACGAAAAATGCAAGAAACTAATTGTTTATAACCGCTACCAGGTTATAGAAGTACTTTTTGTCGACGCCCTGTATATTTCGTAAAGACAGTGATTATTATTTCCGATTTATACTTTGTTCTGCGACGCAAATAAGTTCTTTCTTCGTTGGGAATCGCTTCCTTCGCATACAATTGGACAAAGAAGTCTCTCATTGTTTTTCCTATATATATTTAAAACATTGGTTTTTGGTGAGAATATTTCTCAGCGACAAACATTCTCAGTGTTTCTTCCTGACTTACTATTATGCATAGTGTATATTCTGCAGTTATTTGGAACTGAATTAAGTGCTTTCTTTAATCGCTTATGAAAATATTGCAGTAGTTGAGAGAAATACTGGCTGACCAGATGTTCAAGTGACCATAGTGGCACCAATTACGTTGCTTTTGAAGCTCGAGTTATCTCAGTGTCTCGGGCATCGTAGCCAGTAGACTAAAATTAACATAACTTATTTCCTGTATTCCGTTTGCATGGTCATACTGTGGTTTTTGGAAAGAACTGCCACCACTCTTCAGTCGACCATTGTGGCCCGTACCTTGAGCTTTGGTGCTCAGGGAGTTTGACTCCAGTATTGTACGCAGCCACCACGCACGTTGCGTCGGGAACCAAGTATGATTTTGTGTTAAGGGGCATAAGTTATTAGCCGGCGAATAACGTTTTCTTACGGCTAGCCCCCAACTAGTGAAGACCCAGTTCTGCAGACCTTGTGCGTACATGTCAGTTATATACGCGTCCTCCAACATCAGCATTCTACTTTGGAGGCTCTCTATTTTAATTTGCTGAAGACTCATCTTTACGCTTCAGGATTGTTTGGCGCAGCAACTGGATTTCTACGCGGGATTGTCTCGGCAACTTTTCCCCAGTGCTAATCCTCCAAGTGCGTCAATGGTGTGAGAGAAGCATTTGCAGTGAAATCTGAATTATAATCTTATATATATATATATATATATATATATATATATATATATATATATATATATATATATATATATATATACAAAGGGCTACAGTGCATTAAAAAGGAAAAGTGTGATTTTAGAAACGAAAATTATTATCCATACTGTGTTAAGTGTTGTGTTCATTTCTCTTCGTTATTTTTTATATATTAGTATTCTAATAAATAAGCATAGTGTTATTTAATCCAAGGTGTTTCGTTGTTTGTGTGAGTGATGTTTGTGTGCGTTGTGGTCTGGGTGGCCGTCTGATCGTCCGTGAGGTTTTCGAGACGAGACACCTGAACCTCTCGGCGCCTAATGCTCATCTCATCATTGAGACCGACGAGCGATTTGGAAAGAATTTGTAACCTCTTCTTGGAGAGGTTCTTCATCGTCCTGTCCAGATAAGTTCCAGTCTCAGTAGAATACTTATTGGTAAAACCACGAACCACGAACAGCGACCAGGTTACAGATAAATGTCCGCCCAAACAGACCTCGAATTGAAATGGTTACATGTTAATAACAAATATGAACATATAGGAATATATTCTGACAGCAAGGAGTACCTTTCACCGGCAGATATTTGAACCCGGGTTCTGTTACTCAACAAACTGGTACAATCCTGATTTAACCAGGTCAGAGTTTGGTTAAAGAATTTTGGAAATTTTATATATACTGCACGTGTGTTACGTACCAACGCTAAGAGATGTCATTCGGTCCTGCGACTATCTTCTTGAAGGACTAAGTCTCGTTTCGTAGATTGACATCATTGTTATAATCCTCGATTAATCCGATATATATATATATATACATATATATATATATATATATATATATATATATATATATATATATATATATTTAAATATATATATATATATATATATATATATATATTTAACTATATATATATATATATATATATATATATATATATATATATATGTTGGTTCAATTGTAAATTTACAAGATTACGGCTTTATTCTTGCTTGATCTTGATCAACAGATCAAATGCTTTTAATGAAACCAGCAGTGGTTGTGCCATAAATAACGAAAGGCCGTAAATCAAATTAAAACTTAAAATGGAATCGAAGGGAACTTGCTGAGGGTTTCGAGTATAATAGCTGGTTTATTAACACGGCTAATATGGTTGGTGTAGCTAACTAGATATGTTGTGCGACTCTTATTATAAAGATTCTTGGTTCGAATCAAAGTCTGGATTTACAAGTTTTTCATGAAATTAAGCATTGTAAATGGTTTTCACGATTACCACTGAGAGAGATTTATCCAATAAATGGAGAAAAATACCAAGACAAAGAGACGGAACAAGGTCAAGAACGGAGGCTGTTTATCCTTAAGCATTAACATTTCATTTATTCCCATGAGTTTTGCTTTTATGTTTTCCTCTACCGGTTTATCCCTTTGTTGTGCTTTCAATGTTTTCTCAGTGTCTCTATGATGCATACTATAAGGGTAACCAAGAAAGTTCTGTCGCTTTTTCACCCAAAACTTTCGAACATCAATATGTCACCTAAAATGTACCTGGAAAGAAAAAAATACTCCCCATCATCATCGACGTGCTTTTGCCAACGTTCAGAAACGCCATAAATTCCATCGCGATATATCTTAGTGGAACGTGAATAGAAGAAGTAATGAAGTGCATTTTGTACCTGTACTAATTATTTCAACTGAGGTCCTCTAAGCTGATTGTCCAAGGAATGGGACAGGTGATAATCGGACGGCGCAATGCAATGTCCGCAAAATATTCCGGATGCAATATTGTTTCCCATCCAAGGCGTGTAGTAATGTCCCGTGTCATTCTAGCAACTGTGGGGCTTAGCGTTGTCCTGTAATACGATTACCCCCTTGCAATTCAGAAGTTCTGGATCCAGAGTTTGGTAACAGTACATATATGCATTGATTCTCTGATTTCTTCTGTTGTAGTGTTGGTTTTGGCTGCTTTGGAACCATTTCATTTAATGCTAACGTATGACGTCGGCGTCATTGAGCTTCATACAGGAATCAGGTTTCATCACATGTCAAAAATTTGTTCAGAAGTGGCTCTTTCCCCAGACGAAACAGCAAAGAAACACAGGTGTTAAACCACAGACCGGAGTCAAATCATGTGGGACCCATCGATCCAACTTGTAGTGCATTCCACGTTCATGGTGTTGATGCCGAAATGTTTCTCCACTGGTGTGGAAAAGTTTCTCCACTCACACTGAAATGTAGTCCTAGTTCCTCACATGTTTGACCACTGTTCGCCTCAACGAATGTCTGAAGGTCTTCATTTTGTACATGTATTGGTCTTCTGGCACATGGTGTGTCTTCGAGTCTTTCGTCACTGTTCTTATACTTGTTAAACCATCGCTGTACTGTCCGCCTAATCACGACACCTTCACCAAAGGCTTAGCATATCTCCTGCACTGCTGCAGCGGCATTTGATGTCAGTTTGAACTAGTACAGCATACACGCCCTTGTGACTTTCTGTGGAGGTCCCATGTTCACTCTGTCCTTACGCAAGTTCATGGTGTAACTAAACTGCCACAACCAGGTAGTATGTTGGATGTACTACCATGAGCAAAATAAATGACGCGTCTCTTTATTTTGAAGTTTTTTGAAAATATCTCCGTTTTCTTTATATGTTCGAAATTTCGGAAGGTTTCCCCAGCAGGACAGGTTAATAACAAACCCGTTTTTAATATTTGTGTTAGATATTAGCTTAAAATAAAGAAATTAGAAGCAAAAAACATTAAATCGACAGAAATCTCGAGAATTACCAACTCTGCTAAAGTGGGAAATTTTCAAGAACACGAGGGAATTCTGCATTTCAACACGAAGCAGCGACATCTATGTCATTGAGAGAAATGTGGATTAAATTTACAAACTAAACTTTTAACGAATATTTCTAGTATGTCTTATTATATGCATTATCTGCAAACTCCAAATATATGAATATATGCTAAGTATTAACATAAAGATAGAGCAAATAGTGGAAATTATCTATGGAAAAGGACGAATTGGTAGGACGATCGTAATGAAATATCGTCTTTACCGGAACAGGCTCGGTTCACGTAAAAAAACAAATAGCTCAGTTGGTTAAAGCAACGAGTCTGTATGCTGAAGGTAGCGGGTTCGATCCCGTGGAAGTGCCGTTATCATTTTTATCACTACACTACGGTTATTTTTTTTATTTTTTTATTTGGGAAAGAATCAAATTGTAACGTATGTGTAAAACTCATGACGATACCAAAGAAGAAAAAATGCTGTTGTCGCACTTGCATTAGCGTCCCTAATTTTGTTTGCAAACAGTTTCGTAATTATTTCCCCTGTGCTCACTGCTCACCATATGCTCGCTGGCGCATAACGAATGTTTCCCAGTAAATGTTAATTCTGATTTGGAGAATTTTATAAAGTTTCACAATATTTCTCACTAGATAGTCTTCTATCTACGTGTTTGGATATTTTGATAACAGATTTCCCTATTAAATGTTTAATTTTCCCTAGATGTTTAATTACGGAAAAGTTTTACAATGTATTTGTATTGAATTGAAATTGTTTTGAATTTACTACATAAGGTAAGTAGACCGAAGGAGGAGAACTCAAGTAATTGATATTCTACGTAAAAGCAACCTATTGTAGAATGATGATGCTTCTTACCTTCAGCACATAATCTTTAAGTTAGAGAGTCAGACAGAGAAAAATCCTGGTTTTTCCTCCTCTATGACCACCCATCTTAAACCTCTACATATCATTGTTCGTCTCACAAAATTTCGGTGCTCCAAAAACATTCAAATAATAATAATAATAATAATAATAATAATAATAATAATAATAATAATAATAATAATAATAATAATAATAATAATACTGGATATGCCATCCTTACATAATGTAGGATATCTTAGTTTCCTAGTTTAAATCTTAAATATCTTAGTTTAAAATGCTTTCTTTAGTACTTATTTGAGCAACCATGTAGGAGGGGGTACGACTTTTTATTTTGCCCCTCTCATTTCAGTAGCCTTCCAACAGAAAGTAATTTTTGATAAGCAGGACAGACAAAATGAATAAGAAATATATTTACAGCATCCTTTCCCCTTTCATGATTGGAATATCACGTAATATTTTTTATTCTACGAAAGATGGCCCTGTGCGGTTAGGGGTAGGTAACTAAAAAAATACCTAATATATAGCGCCCCTTGATTGTAATATTACCGCTTCTTTATTTGTACGAGGGAGCCCCTACACAATCAAGGGTGACAAAAAGAATAGGAAGAGTGTCTATTGATTCCAGTGGTGAATCCAGCACGAACTCCTGGGGGAGGGGAGGGGAAGTGAAACATTCTTTTGATGATGTGAAGCTGTCACAAATTACCAGTTAACTAAACTAAACAATAGTGGGGGGAACTGGAACCCAGTCAGTTTAAATTGATGTAAAAGTTTAATTTTTGGATTCATATTAAAGTTTTGGCTTCAAATGAGAATTTCAGTCCAAGTGGTCAATGATCAAATCTCGTGGGGCTCTTCAGTGTAGGCTAATACGGCCCCCTTATGAGAAAAGGCAAAATTATTAACATGTTTATAACTTTCGAATTTTTCGTCTATTTTAAAGAAATATTTTGCTTTGTATTAAAGTGTTGGTTCCAAATGACAAACTCAGTCCGAGTGGACAATGATCAAATCTCCGGGGGGTCTTCAGTATAGGGGGCTACGGCTCCCTTATGGGAAAAGGCAAAAATATGAAAATGCTTATAACTTCCGAATTTTCCGTCTATTTTAAAGAAATTATTGGCTTCATATTAAAGTCTTGGCTTCAAATGACAATTTCAGTCCGTGTGGACAATGATCAAATCTCGGAGGGCTCTTCGGTGTAGGGGTTTCGGCTTCTTTATGGGACAAGATTCACGTAGTTGATATTGCAAAATTGTTTTGTATATATAAGTGGAAACTTGCACCATTTGGTTAATTTTACCTCTTATGTTTTGTAGATTCATATTCCAAGCAATAGTTACTTCGCAGAGCTAAAAGAAGGCACTTACTAGTTTCATTAAAATGAAATGTCTTTTATGAGAGGAGCAGACGAACGACCAGGCACCCAAACGTTGGTTGAGTCGTACGGTTGAAACTCGTTAAGCTCGCTTCAATTATTATTATTATTATTATTATTATTATTATTATTATTATTATTATTATTAATAATAATAATAATAATAGTAATAATAATAATAAAGCATTGCAGGGACCTTTGGTGCAGGGGGTCCGTGGCTCGATTCCACTTCGTGCCAAGTGAAATTTGAGGTGGACAAATACCGTGTGCATGGGTATGTGTTTTCTTGAGATTTTCCATTTTCCTCCCACTTTCTTCATTTCACCATTTCATTCATCATCATTCTCCCTTAGCGTAGGTGCATAATCGTCTAACGTTAAACTAGATATTGCAATTTCAATAATAATAATAATAAAAATTAATTCAACTGAAAGGACTGTAATTTATGTGGACAGCAATTATCATAAATATGCAACCATTATAAAAACAATGCTTTGAGTAGAAAGATAATCCTTCCCAAGTGTTAACGAATGCGCACGAGATAAGACATGTCTCGAGAAAGAGACAAGACGCGCTTTGTGACATCCAAGATAATACGAGGCAAATGTTTTGGACACGAGATAGCTTGTCAAATGTCTCGTCTTGTCTGGAATGTCTCGAAAACAAAAGTCTAAGTTTTAAAATTATTTTTCAAGATCTATTCTCTCAGAAGTAGTTCTCTGCCTAAAAATTAATAACGACATTTGTGATTTAAAAAAAGATAAACAATGCCTAAAGTTAATAGTTAACTTTTCGAAAAGAAGCTTCATTAAGGGTGAACCTGAAAGATGTCCACAAACTTCGGGAGGTGATTCGTGTCATCAAAAGGAGACAAATGGTCCTCTTGCAGTTTTCGAATTCAGCTTCGTTGTCGAGATACAGGGTTGCCAACTGGTCGTGTTTGAGAAACTCACTGGGAATAAATTCAAGTCCAAGAATAAACTACTACTCATATATTTTTCAGGTCAATTGACTTATACCATGTTGTAAGGTCAAATATTTATTTATGAAGTGTGTACAAAATTCGCCAGGGTCTTTTCTGAGAAAATCGTCGAGAAAAAGTCACCTCCAAGAATAAACTACCCCTCGTAAATTTTTCTAAGAGAAATATCTGATACTGCAATGTAGGGTTGTTAATTAAATATTGATTAATGAAAAATAAACAAAATTGTTAAAACCATTTTTGAGAAAATAGCGTTTTTCGATTTTCGGCTGTTTGTAAACCACACTTATTTTAGGTGGTAGGAAAAAATGGAAAAGCTCCTGTAAGAATACTAAGTAAACTCTAAGTTTAAAATTTGGTGTAGATAAGTTGAACGGTATGGCCTCTAGGCGAGTGCATATAAAAGTTTGCCGAACGGACGGACCGGAAGGACGGGTGTCGAAAAGTCACATTTTCGGTATGTAGACGCCATCAAACATGTAAATCCGTTGAAATCTGAATTTGATATTATTTTCACAATCACTATATTTTCTTCTCTCTTTTGTCGCTCGAAAAACAAAAGCCTGAGTTTACCACAAAAAGCTAGGAAGTTTCTAAAAAAATATTCAATTACAGGGCCACCGCACTAAACTTTTTCAATTTAATTTCTTAACTGTGTTAGGCCGCAGTTGTTACTGAAGTGTGTATTTGGATAATACGAATAAAATTATCGTATTATTCAAATACATCGAATGTCAGATTATCGAATAAAAAACTTCGATTGAAGAAAATCCATACTACAAAACTAACTCACACTTTGAGCACATTTTCATTAGACATATAATAGACCAATTAATGCAATTATTGTTTATGAAATATGAAAAAAAATCAAATGAGTCACTTTGGGAAAGTCGTTCAAAAAGAACACGTCAGGAGTAACCTACCTCTTGTGAATTGTTTCGAACAATGAGTTAAGATATACTTTTGGTTATTAATGAAATATTTATTTGCGAAATTTATCGTTATACCCAAAAATAAACTATCCGTTGTAATTGTTTTTCATAGAAATGACTTATGCTAAAATATAGGGTTATTGATGAAATACTTATTTATGAATTATCAATAAAATTTTCCGAGTAATTTTTGAGAAAATCGTGAGGGAAAAATAACTCCCCGAATAAACTATCTCTTGAGGATTCTTTCAGGGTAAGCGAGTTATTCCATATTACTAGGTTTTTAATGAAAAATTTATTTCTGAGTACGAACAAAATTGCTTGACTCATTTTTGAGAAAACCGTGGAGGAAAAACACCCCCAAGAGTAAACTACTCCTCGCATATTTTTTCAGGACAAACGAGTTTTGCCATATTGTTCGATTATTAACGAAATATTTATTTTTGAAATATGAATAAACTCTTTTGAGTCGTTTTTGAGAAAATCGCCCAGACAACACTCCACCAAGAATAAACTACCCCTCGCATTTTTTTAGGACAAACGAGTTATGCCATATTGATAAGTTATTAATGAAATCTTTATTTATGAAATATGAACGAAAACATTTGAGTCCATTTTGAGAAAATCACTGAGAAAAAAGTCACCCCCTTAGTATAAACTACCCCTTGTAGGTTTTTCTCAGATAAATGCCTTATACCACAAAATAGGGTTGCTAATTAAATATTGATTTATCAAAAAAGAAAGAAAACAAGATCGTTAGAGCCAGTTATGAGAAAATATCCTTTTTTTATTTTCATCGTACAGGAAACTACCCTTGTTTTGGGAGTAGGAGGGAAATAAAAAAAACTATAGGAAATACTATGAAAATCTTAAACTAAAATTTGGTGCAGATAAGTTGAACATACCGTAAATTTTTCAACTAATTTACGGTATGTTCAAGTATGGCTTCTAGGCGAGGTATGGCTTCAGGTATGGCTTCTAGGCGAGTGCACAGAAAAGTGTAGCGAACGGACGGACGAACTGATGGACATGTATCGAAAAATAACTTTTTCGGTGTTAGGGGCTATAATACGTGTAAATTCGTTGAAATCTCAAATTTGACTTTTTTTTCGAACACCATTCTTTCTTCTCTCATTTGTCACTTCAAAGTAAAAGGAACTCAGAACTACAGATAAAAGACACCTACTTTTACACATAGACATTTATTGATTTAAAACTGTTTTAGTTTGTGTCATTTCACTTCCAATTGAAAGGTTTTACAATGATTAACGGCATACCAATGACGAGACGAAAGTTTTCAGGAAGTAAATGCATTCAGAAGTCTAGACTGCATTACAGCCTGTTTTTATTTCTGCAATTGTTAACAGCTGTAATTTCGTCCAAACGCTACATGAAATAATTTTTGGTTGACGTCATTGTATTACTATTTTAGTATTGTTCTCTTCAGACATGGTTGAAGTTTTGTCTTAACGGTTATACATTTTTTCTTTCTTATTTCATCGTTACACATAAGAACAAAATGTTATGGTGAGTGGATAGATTCGAACCTACGAACATTGAGTTTATATTCTTCCAACACTTTACCAATGGACCAAGCTTTGTCTTCACGTTAACGCCCGGTTACAGGGTTTACTACGATTTAAATAAAATGGCTGGCTGTTAGAATTCCCTGCTCACATATTTCGATAAATAATTTTCATTGCTTCGTAGATACGTAGAGCAATATTTAGATACACATTTTAGGATAGTGCATTTTAGTGTATATAATAATTTCATGCCAGGTAAAAGCTAGATAAGTTTTGATAAAATGTTTCATATGTAGTTCTCAATAATAAGCTTGCTGTTCGGAGTGAAGTTCCAAGGTTCAGCATTGCCTAGCAATTTTTGCTATTAATATCCCTTCTAACAATATTGGCAGTGGACAAAAGTTAGCCCGTGTTGAAGCTTTTTGCTCCTAATTTAGTTATTTTACTTATTTAACGAATATATTGAAAATTGTCAGCAGGCACGTATGCAGTAATTTATTTCGGGAGAAGTCCGACTTCAATATTAGGATAAATTATAATAAAATTTAAAAGATAATCCTTAAATTTAGGCTAAATTTACAGATAAGTTGGGATTTCAGAGGGGAGTCCGGACCACCTGGACCCACCCCTAAATGCGTCCTTGTTTGTCAGTAACGTTTCCTCATTTTGAAACCCTCAAAAACTTCGGATATATAAAGGAAAACGAGTTATTTTCGATAAAATATCACTTCAGAAGACGCGACAGTTTTATTGCACATGGTGGTATCCCAAGTTCACAAGGGCAAGAATTCATTAATTTTGATTCTCTGTCATTGTGCTCTATCGAAAGGTTAGGTTTGTAACATATTACTCATACGAACAAGCATGACTGGCAGATAGGAATACTGAACACAACTCCAGAGAAATGCATACTGAACTTACGTTTATAGCTACGCTTTGGTAATTTGCCCTCAAGGTCAATCGAGTGGTAATTCAGTTCCGTCCCTGTTCTTAAGCCATGTTCGTATTACTTCGAACAGTTTTGATAATGAAAAGCATGCCTCTTAATATAACAGACTTCTTTCGCGTAAGAAATCGAAACTCAGTTGGTCAGAGCAACTAGTCTGTAAGAATTAGGTTGTTAGTTAGTTAGGAGCCCAGTACGAGTAAGGGTTTTTATTACTATTGTTTTTATCTTTTTTATGTGAGGAAAAATCAAATTGTGACATCGCGATATCAAATGTATTTGATTAGGTAGCTTTGTCTTAGCTAAACTTTAAACATCAGTAACCGTCGAAATTATTTCACCAACTGATCACTTACTGAACATTTCAAACACGTCAAACCAGTGGCATAACATGAAGGTTAACCTCTCCTCCGCAGTCCTTAGTTATGCGTCCGTACTTTCAAGGGCGACTGCCCGGGGCGCCAGAGAAAGAGGGGCACCAAAACGAGCCTCAAAAAGTAAATTTTATAATGTGCTTTCTACTGACGTTTTTGGTTTATATTCTTGTAAAGTAGTGGCAATTATATGATCTTTTTCCATTTCACTATGGAAGAAGAGAGTTTCATAGTATTAAGGGGGCTGTATCGAAAAGTGAGAGATGGCATGTAGAATAAAGAGTGCCGGGAATTAAGTATTGTTTGTTTGTTTGCTTGAGTTTAGCGTTCCACGGTTATGCCTTAATGGGCAAGGGAGATGTGGATACTAATTATAGTGGAATCCGAACCACTTTTATCGTTCAACAGTAATCCATCGGGAATTGGACCCGGTACCACAGAAGGCAGGCGTGCTAGCCACTAGACCAGGGGGGGTGGGTGGAGTTGGTATTGTTTATAGCGGGCCATATTCTTTGTGAACTTTTCCTAGGTAATGGATTTCTTTTTGAAAATGGTTTTAAAACAGGGGCGTCATTTAGGGAGGGCAGGGAGGGGCATTTGCCCCCCGTGAGTTTGAGATGTATATAGATTTTATCATTAGAATAGTAGTAAATCAGTGAAAAACGCGAAATTTTACTTATATCAAGAGGTCTTGCCCCCCCCCCAAGCAAAATCTGAAATGACGCTCCTGGTTTAAACTATTAAAAACACTATGAGAAAATGTAAAATATAGGGTACTACTAGGGGAAGGGCGCCAAAAAGTCACTTTGCCCGTGTGAAAATTTGACCTGCTCCGCCCCTGTGTACTTTCTGTATATTTTTTGGCCTTGCAGCTTGTGCGGTCCCCACGCCACATTGTTGCGGGGGCGCTATTTACGCCTATCCTTCGAACGTAATTCAATAACTGTTTAAGAAATTCTACCATCAGCGTGAAAACGGGAATATATTTTTCTAATAGCCCCATAGAACTTTCACTCAGAATGCCAGATGCAATTTTTCAGAGTGGGCTCTGGCTAAGTAGAAGGAAGATCTGTTTCCTAAGTAAATTCCTTTCAGAAAGTTTGCTATTTCTTTAACAGTGATGTAAATAAATATACTTATCGTTTTTAGCTCGACACCAAACCATCCTGGACAAATCCCTCTAGAACAATGATCAGCAGTAGCGTAGCGTTTACTTTCGCAACGGGTAGACAGCATAGGCGCACCCACGGGGTGGGGGGGGGAAGGAGTCAACCAAGTTCCGACATTCCCAAAACTTCTTAAGTCAATATACTTTTTTTCACTTTCTTAATAAAACTATACTTATTTGTTAGCAAATAACTGATTGATGTAGCGTGAAAATTTGATCTTACATATCATCTGTACTATTTCTCTTATAAAAACAATCTAGTTTCATATTTTTTTCTGAAAATATAGATGAAAGTACTTTACAATTACTTGTCTTGTCGAGTACAGAATAATATCCGTTCAATAATACATAGACGTAGTGGTTTGGATCCCCCCAAACCCTGGATACCTCCAGTTAGAAATTGTCTGCTGGGGCAGACCTTGTTTGGTCAGTCTCGGACCTGTGGAACACTTTCTAGACAAATGTTGAGTTAGGCTATATGTGGCATTTTATTTTATTATTATTATTATTATTTTTGTCAAAAAGTTGGAGGCAATGGCCCCATGTTCCCATAGTTTCGCCCATGCCGTCAGCCCTCCCAACAAAAAATTTGGTGCGTGCCTGGTAGATATTATTATTTCTTCTCGAGTTCGGAACCAACATTAAGTTGTAGGGCCATGTCTCATACAGCTTCGCTGTTGTAAAGGAATATGAAACTCCTGACCAAATTTCGCTACAAACAGATTTTTGCGAGGTTGCACTACTGTATATAATATATGGAGACTTAATTTTCATCAACAAAACCCTTAACGATTAAATCAAACAAGCATACCAATATTAATTCATTCTGAAGAATCTTAGTGTATAGATTGGATACGTTAAATTGAATTAATAATTTACTTCCTATGTATGATCTTACTTGCTTAGCCTTTGCAAAGTGTGATCTCTGATTCAAAAAGTAAGCTCAGAAATTGGCTATTTTTTAAAAACTTTATACTAATTTTCATTCGGCAGCTTAACATGCCATTTAACAACAACTGGTGCAATAAATCTATATCTAATCATTTAGTTTGCACATAATACAAAATTAACACACACATCCAAATTCACATAAAGTTAGCTAACAATTTTAAATGCAACAACAGAATAGCATACTATAAAACATCTTGCGCTCGCTTTTGCCTTTCGCAGTGTTGATACACTGATATTGCGATTAATCAGAAGCCGAAGCTAGATCATGGAAGATTTATATGAATTAGTGGTATTCATAAAAATTTCAGCAATTGTTCCGGTAGTTATTAATTTAGTTTTCTTTTTCTATTTCTTGAAATTTTCTTTGAAATATGATTGAATATCTAAAAAGAAGAGTAAAAGGTGTGTTGGATTTATAATAGTATAATTGCGCTGAGTGTGGTATCACTGCAGCTGAAACATGTCTCATTGCCAGGTTCTTTCAGCGAGCGAGAACCCCACACAGCCACATGCGCGCGCCACTTTCAAGTAGGAGCTCCACTGACTTGTTCGGCTGCGTTGAGACAGATTTCTTGATGTCTCTCTGGCGTTTTTGACGGAGACAGAACTTTAATTCCCCAGTTTTGAAAAATAAAATTATTTACAAATTAGGTCCTACCACTATTGTTATTAGCCAAGCTATCACGGACCCTATTGTTTCTATATTTTTCTACAACATGAAATGTATATTGCTTCTTATTAATTAAGAATTTCTAAAACTATGTTCTTTTAATTTGAAAGGGTAGACACTGTCTCAGTGTCTCATAGCACACTACGCTACTGATGATCAGCAAAAGTTATTCTGCATAATTTTATAAGCGACTCAAGGGTGAAACACTTGTTAACGAAAGCAATGTTGTGTATATACTGCCTTGTTTCTGACAAAATATAAAGTCTTTTGTAATCTTTAGACACTTTTCCTATTCTTTTTGTCACTCTTGGTTGTGTAAGGAAGCCTCGAACAAATAAAGAAGAGGTAATATTACAGATAAGGGGCGCTATAAATATATTAGGTATTTCTTTTGTTACCTAACCATAACGGCCTAGGGTCGTCTTCAGTAGAATAAAAAATGCTACGTGATATTACATTCACGAAGGAGGAAAGGATGCTCTAAATATATTTCTTATTCATTTTGTCTGCCCTGCTTCTCAGAAATTATATACCTTCTGTTGGAGGGTGCTGAAAAGAGAGGAGGGGAAATAAAACGTCGTGCCCCCTCATACATTTTAAATTTTGTGACGTGGTTGCTCAAATTATTACTAAAGAAAGCACTTTAAACTAAGATGTGTAAAGTTACAACATTATGTAAGGGTGGCATATTCATTAATAATAATAATAATAATAATAATAATAATAATAATAATAATAATAATAATAATAATAATAATAATAATAAATATGAATGTCTTTGGAGAGCCGAAATTATGTGAGACGAACAATGATATGTAGAGGTTTAAGATGGGTGGTCATAGAGGAGGAAAAACTAGGATTTTTCTCTCTCTGACTCTCTAACGTTAAGATTATGTGCTGAAGGTAAGAAGCATCATCATTCTACAATAGGTTGCTTTTACGTAGAATATCTATTACTTGAGCTCCCCTCCTTCGGGCAACTTTGCTTATGTAGTGAATTCAAAACAATTTCAATTTAAGACAAATATTTATAGAGAAAATTAAACATTTAATAGGGAAATCTGTTATCAAAATATCCAAACACGTAGATAGAAGACTATGTAGTGAGAAACATTGTGAAACTATAAAATTCTCCACATTAGAATTAACATTTACTGGAAAACATTCGTTATGCATCAGTGAGCACAGGGGAAATAATTACGAATCTGTTTGCAAACAAAAATTATAGACACAAATGCAAATGCGACGATATTTTCTCTTTTTTTTTTTTTTTTTTTTTGGTATCGTCATGAGTTTTACACATATGTTACAATTTGATTCTTTCCCAAATAAAAAATAAATAAAATAACCTTAGTGATAAAAATGACAACAGTACTTCCACGGGATTCGAACCGTCTACCTTCGGTACACAAACCCGTTGCTTTACCTAACTGAGCTATTTGCTCTCTTACGTAAACTGAACCTGTTCTACAGTAAAGACGATTTTTCATTACGATTGGGCTAACAATTCGTCTTTTTCCATAGGTAATTTCCACTATTTGCACTATCTATACGTTAATACTTAGCATAGATTCATATATTTGGAGTTCGCTGATAATGCATATAATAAGACATACTAGAAATATTTCGTTAAAATTTTCGTTTGTAGATCTAATCCACGCTTCTCTCAATGACATAGATGTCGCTGCTTCGTGTTGAACTGCAGAATTCCCTCGTGTTCTTGAAAATTTCCCACTTTAGCAGAGTTGGTAATTCTCGAGATTTCTGTCGATTTAATGTTTTTTGCTTCTAATTTCTTTATTTTAAGCTAATATCTAACACAAATATTAAAAACGGGTTTGTTATTAACCTGTCCTGCTGGGAAAACCTCCCGAAATTTCGAACATATAAAGAAAACGGAGATATTTTCAAAAAACTTCAAAATAAAGAGACGCGTCATTTATTTTGCTCATGGTAGTACCTACAACAAATAACGTTCGCCTTATGTCCATTCGCGTTTAACTTACGGTCTGAGGGCCAATTGAACACAGACCTCGACAAAAGACGAGTGAACTTTCTTGGTTTCTCTGTTATTTTCCTTTTCTTTGCATAAATTTCTGGATTTTAGAACTTAACGTGATGGTATTTATGTCTATCTATGTCTTCATTTTCGCGGTGATGGTGAACTAGCGATTGTTTCCTGCTCCAAATAGAGGAATATCCTAGCATGCCATGTTTTCGGGCATATATGTACTGTCGTGTTGGCTGTTCAACTATCAGCCCTACAATGAAACAATTCTCCTGGAGGAAAGAACTCATATTTCTTATATCTCACACCTATACTTAATATTTTTTAGCTGCATTATCCCATGTGAAACATTTTTTTCAAAATCTCAAAAACGAGTGGTCTTCATTACTGTTCGCTGGCACTTGATCACTGACAATAGTAATTTGATCTTTATATATAACAAATGCAAATATCTACTAAAATGTTTACCTTCATTTATAAATTACTATTTACTGACATTGAAGCCTCACTTTCAATAACAGCACAAATCCACTTTTTAGCACTATATGAGTTATTCTTGTAATTCTCTAATTAAACTATCATTTCACTTTCAAAACAATACAGGTTCTCGTATCTTCGTATGTTGAGTTTCATTACCACACAAGTCCATGGACATGTCTTTTTCTGCATATCAAACATCCCAAGCTGCTAACGCCAGGGATATTGATGAATTCCTCTTGTTAATATTAGGGTCGTCCTATATCGGGTAGGGCCTATACGACCCTAATATGTATTAGTATAAATTTGATTGCTCCATTTCCTTCCATTTTATGGATAAAAATTGTAAAATATTCATATTTCGGAGTTTATTGACCCATTTTATTCCCTTTCATGCGTTATTATTACCTTATATGAATATATGAATGTGTTCAAGAGTCTATGTTCTTTTATATGGCATGAACACATCGATGCATTCATCTTGAAATTTGATAGAGATGCATTGTCACCTTTAAAGTTAGGAAGTTGTCCAATTTGGTATAATAATACAGGTTCTTAAAATATACCACTATAAAATTGGGTGGTCCATATCGCTCCCTTTCACGGGTAAAAATTACAAGGAATTAGTATGACCAGGTGTTCGATTATGCGGTCAAAAAGCGGAAAATGGGTCAATAACCTAAGAAATTTGATTTTTTAGAAATTTCTTTACCCATGAATGGGAACTGATAGATAACTCAAAATTTATATTTATACATATTGGGGTAATATACTATGATACCAAATTTTTAAACTAAACAAATTTCAAAATTTAAATGCTGGGCCAAGGTTCCCTCCCACATTTCCAATGTACCCATATCTTAGGATAGTGAGATAACCCCTGTTCATGCCCATGTAACCATATAGGGCAATAGGATCTCATCAAACGGAATAAAATGGACCTGAAAAGTGTACAACGTATTGCTTACCCGTTTATATTTTGGCAATTTTTACCCGTGAAAGGGAACGAGGTGCACCATCAAAATTTATAGTGATATATGTTAGTGTCCTATACTATTATATCAAAAGTTTAAATTGGACAATTTCCAAAATTGAAGATGTGGGCCAAGGTACCTCTCCCAAAATTTAGAGGTTTTTCACCACTGTACCCATGTCTTATAAAAGGGAATGGACCCCTGTATACGCTCATATAACTATATAAGGTAATAAGACGTCATCAAATGGGATAAATTAGATAAAATCTCCGAAATTTGAATTTTGGACAATTGTTTAGTCATGAAAGGGAAAGAGATGTACCCCCAATACCCCCAATGGAGGTACCCTAGTGCTAGGCTACGATACCAAAATTTAGATTTGGCAATTTCCAAAATTTAAAGGGGTGGTTCTAAGTACCCCTGCCAAACTCTAGGGGATGGTCCTAAGTACCCCTAGGTCATTGACTCCAGGCCACGGACATTGACCTTTGACCCCGAGCAAAATCGGGCCAACGCATGCTCCTATTACTACATTATTGTGAAAATAGAGACTGGGTTTATGCAGAGTGACTGTTTTTTGTTTCAGTTCCAAACTATTGCTTAAACATCAATATATACTAGTTCCAATTCAGAGTATTAGTATTTGAAATCAATGTAACAGACGAATGAGTTCCATAATAACACAAGTCCAATTTTATAAATGATTTTATTATAGACAAATTACTTGTAATACTCATTATGTTAATATTTAGTGACATTGGTTATTCAGCAAAATGTAAGGATGAAAAATCTAATTCCTAAGTTCGCACTTCAGGATATCTTCATTTTTATTGCTTTGCTCAATATCTATTCAGCTGGACTTGTGTAGTTATGAAAGTCACGGCTTCAGTTAAGGTAGGTGTTTAAGATTGATGACTGGCTGACTAACCCACTGGTCAACACTTTGGGCAAACTATGTAAGATATTAAGTTCAAATGTATAGTTAGAAATATCGCAGTGTTTAACTATGAATTAAAGTACCATTATTAATGTATGTACATTGAATTGGAATAAATTTTGAAGCCAAGCACACGATAGTAGAATTATTAATAAAAAATAGAGAGAGGAAACCCAATATATTTCATACTGAACTGTTTAGTCTTCCAAACGCATGTTGTGAATGAAGAAAAATGCTATTTACTTTTAAGACGAGGATATAATCCTACGCACAGTGTTGGATGTACGTATGTTTTTATATATATTTGTTTATAAATACTTACAAGGAAACTACTTGGGCTAGAACTGGTGAATACGCGCAGAAAGGATAACATGTGTAATGTTAGAACCCCGGAAGCACACAATGATGTCTGTTTTTCTGCAAAACGCTGTAAACGTCTGCAAGAGCAGGACAAAGTAGAGTTTGTTCCATAACTACAGGACATCTAAAAAGTATGACCCCAGGCCATGTTTTTAGGAAAAGAGTAGGGTAGATGAAAAAATCGGCTAACATGCATATCGTTTTAGGGGCACACATTCTGAATGAAGAAATTGTGTCCGAGGCTCCCAGAACGGTCTCAGACAGGGTCCAGCCAAAACTTTCAAATGGTAAAGGGATCAATTAATATATGATTAGAAAAATATTGCAAAAAGATTCAAGATGAAGCAAGTTCCGAGTCCCTACGCTCGCCTGTAAAAAATGGTAGGCAGTGGAAATGTTAACAAAGTTTTCATGAAAGTGTCTGTGACCATCATTTTGCATTGGTTGTGCATTATAACGTGCCCGTAAAGATTCCGGTCAGTTAAAAAAAATAATACAAAATTGAACCAGAATTCATCAATAGGGCGCTTTGTGTGCGGGAAGTCTGAAAATCCTTGTGTAAGATATCTCAGATCAATCCTCCAACCACCCTTACCTTTTATTGCTTCAAACAGTGTCAAATTCCACCAACCTTCAATTCAATATAACGTGCAATTAAATAGCTGAAATAAAATAACGTATAGATACATGCATATAATATGAGAAATAAACAGTCGAAATTTATTCTTTTATAATGTTATTGAACTCCAAAAAGGAATAATTCGTCGAGAGTAATAACAAATATAATAATTTAATGCCGTTTCTGAATGTGACGTGAACCTTCAAAATTTCACCTTTTAAGTATATATTTTTTTTAAATATAATCTCCTACTTATTATAGAACCTTCTATAGTTTCAAAGCTATCTGAGGTTACAATTATTTATGCACTCTCAAATGTTACTGATATAAGAAATCTGGGAGGGTATCTCCACCTAACCTTAATCTTAATGCAATTTTTGTTCTTTTTCTTTCTTTCTTAATTCCTTTTAAATTTAATCTAGATTAGATTAGTGTCAATTATAATTCAAACGTTACAGGTGGTCACGCCACGTATTCACACTAATGTAACACTGGGATTCATCCCGTTAAAATTCCAACATTAATTTCGGTTTTTAAATATTTGTTCATACAAATAAATAATTTAGTATTTCCAGGCAACAAGCGATCTTCTCCTCCTTTGACTGCTGCAAAAATTCGTTCTTAATGATTGAACTGAGATTTTGTCAAAAACGGCTGAGTAATTTAAATGCAGTCTAAATAGTTCTTTTTTTTTAAACTTAACGAACTACGGAAATTAATACCTTATTATAGGAAGCGCACTACGAGACAACCATTCATTTGAGAAAAATATTCCCCAACATTGACAAGGGACACAGGGAGATACAAAAATTAAACTGATTGTTACCTTATAATGGTGGTCAAATACCTTTCCTTACCAAACTGCTTCTAGTCGTCTCTCTCCTTTGGACGCAATAGTGACCATCGACTCCTACTAAACCATTCCATTAACCACAAATAACAATAGAATTCGAAAAGATATCCTCTCAAAAGAAGTGATAACGTAATCAGGAAAGACGAAATAAAGTGGAGTGATCGATTTTTCATCGATCATCTTTCAAACAAACGATCTCGTAATTGCCGTGATAATCCAAAAATCATTCACTTTCTTAAGTCTTTTTTCTGTACCAGAATCGATTATTCGTATTGCAATTAAACTAAATCCCTTGGCTTTTAACGACTCCACTTTTCTACCCCACTTTCCGACACTCGCGAGAATATACCGATTCTCACTTTTATAATTTTCTTCCGACAGATTCGTAACTGATAACTATAAAAATTGGTCTCCTTTATACGCACTAAACAAAGGTTAAACGAAGTACCTAACACTCCGAAAGAACAAACTCGTGATCGTGCAGCGAATCCACGTTTCCTCGTGGTCACACAAGTTTCAAGCAGACATCCTCACACCGTGGCTATGCCATACATAACTCAGCGGCTGGGAATCCGCTTCGCTCCAAGGAAGAAGGAAACAGTGTTGCCGTCTGGAAATACTAGTCACAGTTTTTTAACTTTTTCTTACAATTATTATTAATCGATATGATTTTAACTTTTACTTATGTTTCAAAAAAAAAAAAAATAAATAAATGAAAAGAGTGTTACAATATTTTCTCTTTTTTTCGATATTATATAGTATAAGTTGTTTTTATAATCATTTTCTGCTTCCATATTTGTAATAAAAGTCGTCCTGACGATCCTCTTCCAAATCCAAGATTCAGTGGCGGCTTTTGTTACAGCATACAGACTCGGGACTTCTCGTAGCTTGTTTATTTTCACAATACAAACGACATACTACTTGACCCCCATTACCATCTGAAAATTGTGAGCTGGACTCTCTCTGGGACCCTCCGGGGAATCCTTGAACATAACTTTTTCATTCAAAATGTGTGCACCATAATAATAAGATTCGTGTACCCCAATTGTTTCCATCCACTCAACACTTTTCCTCAAATACGGCCCGGGATCTGACTACATAGATGCCTGTGGTTATGGCACATGCTCTCATTTGCCCTGCTCTTGAGGACGTTTACACCATCTTGCAGAAAACGGACATCACTGTTTGCTTCTGGGGTGTCAACATTACACATTCTATCCTTTTTGTGTGTTATTCACCCGTTCGAGCCCAAGTACTTTCCTTGTTAGAGAATAAATTGTTACATTGTATTTTATATATTGATTTTATAATTGCTTTTAATCCGTTTAAAATAGAATTTATATCGTTGATCTTTATATTGCAGTGATTCTACAATTTTTTCTGTTACGAAATGATTCAAACATAGCATACATCACATATATTTCACCATTTTGCGTTTTTACTGGTGGTTTTCTAAAACTGTTAAATCTTATGTTGAGTAGCAAAGAATGTAAGATTTTACTAGGTAATTCTAAACATCAACTCTGCGTTGAGGATAGAAATAGTCATGTTTGGAAATGCTGTGGTAAGTTATTTGGTAACCGTATGAACAGAATAAGCTGAATAAATACATGGCTGGTTCCAGTGAATAATTGGCTAAGTCGGGAAAAGTAAATTTTACAAGAAAACAGTTTAAAGGTAAATTTTACAGCAGTTACCAGGCTAATTTTGACATAACTAAATACAGTAACTTCCTAAATTTTATGAATTCGTCTCATCCGCTTCTACGCAATGTAGAATTAATCAAAAGAAGCTTATGCTTGTAAATTCTCAATTTTCAAGAAAAAAAGTCCACTTAGCCGGTTATTTACTGGAACCAGCCAATTATAAATAACTTAATACTGGTTTACGTTTATCTTGCTAACTGAATGATTATAGCTGTCTCGTATTAATTAGAAGACGGTAAACAATAAATTATGAAACACATTTTTCGCGATCATGGAAGATTTCTCATAAGAACGAAAACTTTTATTTGCAGTGCCTATTGAGGGTTTTGAAAGAGAAAGAGACAAAAAAACAGGCAATGGAATCTCTATTCTATTTTATTCCAGGGAGTTATTCAAATATCCTAGAGTAGAAAAACGTAAATTTGTGTTGCGACCGCATTTTTATGAATTATTTCAAATTAAACAAAACGGTACACGAAAAAAAGGGTCTAATTGAAAGTTCTGCGAGATCCCGATATGGACACCACCTCTTGGTGCTCGTTTGTACTTCTAATTGCACTACGAATATTTCCATGTGTGAAAAAAGTGACTCTCTGCAGGGAAACGTACAATTGAAAGAAGAACAACCATACATGGAAAGAAAGGGTCCATCAACAATTTAAATTGCTTCTCCTGAAAGAAATGTAAAATACCGATTAGACCCTTCTTTCCGTGTACCCTTCAACTGTATGCAGGCCCGTGCTGGGATACTAACGAGGGCGGTGGACAAGTCTACCGAGAGGGCGCCCATAGAAACGTGAATACTTTATATATATCGGGTGTTTCAAGACAACACCGACAGGGTTTGAGAGGTGATTCCTGACATCAAGACAAGACGAAAAATATAGACAAACCTGGATGCAGAAATGCTTCCTTTCGGAGTTATAGACTGCCGAAAACATTAAAACATTAACTTTAAACGTTCAATAGTATGAGACTTGACATAGTTGGGTCAAGACTTTATTTAGGAACTAGTATGTGCCCCATCCAAATAGCCATGTTTCAGAATCCTGCGGTATTTCTGTAACAATATTTATCGAGGTAGTTGTTGAGCACTTCAAATTATATGCCTGTAGCCAAACTCACTCTACAAAAATTGTTGCGTAAGTACCTTAGGATTCTGAGACATCTTAGGATAGGGCACATATTAGTTTGAAAGTGATGTCTTGACCCGACTACAGTAGATCTCAGTTTTGGAGCTGTGAACCTTTAAAGTTCATTTTTTCAGGTTTTCGGCTGCCTATAACTCCCAAAGGAAGCATTTTTGCACCCGTGTTGGTCTATACTTATCGTCTTGTCTTAATGTGAGGAATCAAGTCCCTAACGTTGTCGGTGTTGTTCTGAAACATCCTGTATATACATACATATATATATATATATATATATATATATATATATATATATATATATATATATATATATATATATATATATATATATATATATATATTGTTTGAATCATTCTTGGAGAGAACGATCCATTGAAATTTTTACTGTATTTTCTATGAATACATTGCTCTGTCCTGATCATACCACCCTGTCTGGATTCCACATTCATTAGTGTACTGCCGGGTTCAATCATCGAAAACTGCTGAATTGAACCTAGGAAGTGACGTCTGAATAAAATCCACACTACACTAAGGCTAAGGATTATTCGCGTTGGAACCTCTATCCGACGTTTTGGTGATCCTTAAATGAAAGATGTTATTTAAAATGATAATTAGTTGGCCCGGTGTAGACAGGAAAAAAGGTATGTACACAAAGTCTCTCTCAGTATGATATGACTTTCATCTTAGGCCAATAGTCTTATTTGCCAATAGGACGGGAATAAAGGCATATGTAGAAAGTATGAAATTGAATTTGTTCATGTAATTCGATCAAATGTTAGTTCATCAGTGCATCCCCAATTTCTTATTACTCCCTCATAAGACTTGTTACGATCCAAAATAAGTATGGTGGAGATGCTGGTATTATGCCCTTATTTTTTTCCCTCTCTTCTGATTTTTTCTCACTATTTAGGAGTGCTTAAAATGCATAAATTTGGTAGAATAAAACATGAATTTATTAATATTCCATTTTATGATTGGCATTGTGAAGGTTATTTTATTTTGTTTTGTTTTTGAGGAATCAGCATCTGCTACTTGAACTGTCTCGTATGTCGTGTTATTTTCGAGTAATATTCATTGTATTTTTATCTCTTTTTTCTTATATGCTTAGTAATGAATTCTTCCTTTGCTTTGTGTTAAAGGCCTCGTTTGCCAACGCTATTATGAATATACTGAGTTGAAACTTCTTTTTGTGTGTATTAGCGGAAAATTCTGTTTCAATAACCACGGAGGTGTTTCATGGCGTACGTACGAGGGGGCAACTTCGTAGGCAATTAGAATCACAACGTAGCAAAATAACTAGTGAAAATCGGAATAATTTTGTGGAATCTATAGAACAGTTGGTGAAAATTCCGTCTTATACAGGCTACGAACCTCATAAACTAGATTTATTTTTTGAACAGTCAGGAATCGCCGGAAGATATTATAAGTGGAATAATGACAAGATAAAAGAGGTTTTACCTACTTGTTTGACAGATTTAGCTTTAGATTGGTTCTTAGATTATAAGAAGGAAAGTACATATAATGGGAAAACTTATGACGATGTAAAGAAAGACATGATTTCTACCTTAGAGGTATATCTTCCCCTTTAACAGTAGAAGACACGTTACGTAGGGCTAAGCAATCTATTAGTGAATCTCTACAAATGTATGCCATTCGGAAATCCAGATTAGTAGCGTTATATGTATCCACTACTACCGTTCAGCAGGCAATTGTATATATTATAGATGGCCTTATTTCCAAGTACACTCATGTCCAAAATTATAGTCGCATATATGTCAATATGTTGTTCTAGGAATATAATTTGATAACGAATTCGCCCGGTATTTTCTATAATATTAGTATGTGTATAATAGCCAAAGATATGTATGTGGCAAATGTCATGTCAAATGAGCAGTAAATAAGAACGATGAAATTAAAATTTCTTGTCCATTTAGCATCAGTTTGTTTTACTCATTCTAATTTTCGTATTGATAATTATTTTCGTATGAAATGTACCACAAATATACATTTCGTGATTATACACATAGTACCAATATTAAAAGTAATCTGGAAAGTCATTATCAAATAATATTCTTACAAGAAAACACTTATAGATATACGACAATAATTTTGGATATGAGTTTACATGAGTGTAGTTGCCGACAATCATTTTGGCTTAGTGGATGAATTGATAAAGCAGAAGAACAGTGTAGATCCAAAAGAAATAATGTTAAGTGAACTTATTAGGGACCAACAGCAGGAAATTTGAGTTTATGCAGGAGAATCTCCTCATACCACAGGGTATAATTTACATTTCTGCTAGTAGCTCTTGGATGACTGGTCAGGCACCAATGTTCCCTCATGTTCAAAGGAATTCTCATTCATTTCCGCAGACGCAGTATGATTCTTCATTTCTTTCTTCGTAAAATTTACCACCTACTTATCAACAGCCACTACTAGCGCCAAATTCGTTTCATAATAATGAAATACAGAAACTTTTTAAAGAGTTAGGGTATTTTAACCAAGCTTTAGCTAAAAGCCATAATGAGACGTGTAAGGGTGAAGTTAGTCCCTCTAATTCCCAAACTGATATTGAGAAAGTGTGTGAAAATAGGCAGAATCTTGTGTTAGCTCTTGAATCGCCCATGAAGGATAAGAAAAAATATAACAATTATTACAAGAAAAAAGCCGCAAACTCGGAATTACTTTAACCGGGAGAACGAAGCACAGGGTAGTTCAGCCAGTAAGCAGAACACAGATCAGAATAACTCTGATTCGTACAAACCTATAATATGTAGGGCTTGCAAAGGAACAAAAAAACATTGCCAGATTTTGTCGAGCTCCTAAATAAAATTTAAACTAGAAACATCTACGGATCGAAGGGGAATCTGGTAGATATTCAAAAGAATCAAATCCCCATAACAGTAGAATCAAGGTTATGTCTTATTACAGCTAAAGTTAATGGAATAGAAAAAGATTCAGTAATTGATAGATTCAGTAATTTCGGTTTGCCCTGAGCACATGGTTCCAGAAAACGTGAAACGTGTAAAAATTACTAGTAATCTCACAGGAGTGTCTGGTGCTAGAAATATTTCAAAGGAAGTGATACTTTTATTTCTTTCTTAGGAAATAAGTCTAGCGGTCATTGTTTTCGAATTATACCTTTGAATTCTATACCTTTATTGGGCATTGATTTTCTGAGTCATCAAAATGTCTCCATTTACTTTTCCGACATTGGCATTGTATAGATATGGTAATTCTTCGAAATCAAATTTTACGAATTCTCAAAATATACAGTATGTTTTCTCAGATAGTATTTTGTGAATAGTCAATGTACAAGGACAACATCAATTAATATTAAAGGTCAAAACAAAACTTTTGCCTCATACACGTACATTTGTTCCTATAGACTTAACAAATGTTCAGAATGTAGAGGGATATTCGTGTTTTGAACCAAAGAAAAATACGCATTTCTTACCTTTAAGTCTACTATCTGCATCCATAGTTTGCTCGAAATTGCTTGTACCCTTTTCCGATTTTGGCGTCTGTCTTTATTTTTGGAGATATTTGAATAGAGGCTGTTGCTGCTCCTGCAACCATTTCCTCACACAAAAGAAAAATCCCGTATTCCTTAATTTTCTATCTACATGTGTATACGCCTTTTTCTGCAAATTATTCCTGTCCTTTTGGAGATTTCAAGGTTTTTTGAAAATAATTCTGGAGGGGCTTAGACCCCTTCATACCGTTTTTCCGCAGAAACGAAAAAATAGTATTTCTTGCTTTTAAGTATAGTATCTGCATGTATGGTTTCCTTGGAATCGCTTGTACTGTTTTGTCGAATTTGGCCTTTGTCATTATTTCTGGAGATATTTAAATAAGGGCAGTTCTTCCCTCTGCAACCGTTTTTTCACACAAAAGAAAAACCCGTATTACTTAATTATCTATCTAGTATGAGTATACTATACGCCTTTTTGTGCAAATTACTCATGTTGTTTTGGAATTTTCAAGCTTTTTTGAAAATACTTCGGGCGGGGCTTAGCCTCCTCCAAACAGTTTTCCGCACAAACGAAAAAAATATGGGCCACTTTATTTTGTGTCTATTATCTATCTGCAAAATTTCGTTGAAATCGGCGTGCAACACTTTATGGATGTTCCATGTTAGTCTCAAAAGGACACAATTTTGAATTTAATTTTAAAATACAATGGTACATTTTCTTGGGATCAAACTTGTACAGGTATTACTAGTCTTCTTAAGTGTGATATTCCTACTGATGGTCCTGTTGTTAATGTAAAGCAGTATCCTGTTCCATTGCATTTGATAGGTCAAATCAGAGATCAATTACAAACATTATAATCTGAGGGTGTGATACGTAAGTCTAGGTCTTCAAGATTTAATAATCCTGTTCTTGTTCCAAAGAAAGCTCAAGGTGGTTAACGATTTATATCTGATTTTCGACGTTTGAATTGGATTGTGCGAAAGAATAAGAATTTTGCAATACCGTCCATTCAGCAAATATTTACGAATTTAGCAGGTTGCAAATGGTCCAGTATTCTTGATTTAAATTCTGGATTTTTAATATTGAATTGACGGAGAGCTTTAAACCTGAAACAGCTTTTAGTGTTCCTAATATTGGTAGTTGGGAGTACAGTTGTATGCCCCAGAGATTGTGTATTTCTTCCTCATTGATGTGTCGCTTAGTAGCTATGATAACTGCAGGTATTTCAGCCTCTGAACTCTCCACATTTGTGGATGATTTCATATTTTATTCTAAGGACTTTTCCTCTATGCTTAATATAATGGAAGAAGTATTTAAGAGACTTCGTAGAGTTAATGTGAGATTAGGAGTTAAGAAAACTGAATTATTGTATAATGAAGCGTTGATTTGGTCATCTTGTATCCGAGCGCGGAATACAAATTCCGCTGTATTTACTTAATGCTGTGAAAGATTTTCCTCTTCCTACAACAGTTCAGAAAGTGAAGTCATTTTTAGGGCTTACTGGATACCTACGAAAGCACATAAGGAATTATAGTAACATAACATTACCTCTTCAGGAATTATTGAAAAAACGAGCGAAATTAAAATGGGACGAGCAAAGTTTTCAAATGTTGAAAAAGTGAATATGATCTGCGCCAGTTTTAGCGCTCTTTCACACCACGCGTAAGACCTTTGTAAATTTAGCTGCAGCTTATGACGGGCTTGGTGCTTGTTTATTACAAGAAGGTAAGAATAATGAAATACATAAAGTTGTATTTTGCAGTAGAAGTCTTAGACCACAGGATAAAAACTATGATATTATATCTCTCGAAATTGCTGCTGCTGCTGCTTATGCATTTCGTGTCTTTAGATTCTTGCTGTTGGGATGTAAGAAATTTACTGTTATCACCGATAATGCTAGTTTAAGTTACTTACAAATATCCAAGAATTTTACAGGAAAGCTAGCTCGTTTGAGTAATTTCTTTCAAATGCTATAATTTTGTAATTTTGTACCCTAGGGGCGTATCCAATAAAATAGCAGTCGCATTGTCGAAAAACCTTGCAAATGAGCCAACAGAGGACGATAATGCAGTTGATATAGTACGTAGACTTTATTTTCTTAACGACGAAAATTTCGATATTTCTGTCTGTCGACAGAGGAAAGATAGTTACCTATCTCAAATAATACGAGTGTTAGAAACGGATGGATTATGTAGTGATGTCGAACCGAAAATTCAACGTGCAGCCTATCATTTCTCTTTGAAAAATGGTATACTTATGCGCAGGCAGAAAATTGGCGAAGAAACTGTATATTTGATTTCTTTTCCCTTTGTTTTTGAACGGTATCATGTTTCTCCATATGGCAGGGTCATATGAGTCCACTCAAAGTTTATGAGAATAAGAAGTATCGATATTATTTTCATGGTTTAAAGAGATATGTGTGCTCTATAGTGCTATCGTGTATAACTTGTCAACTTGTGCGTTCGGTATATGGGGAAAAACCCCACACATTACAAATGTGAGAACAGTCCTGTACCATTTACTTCGATCACTTGTAACATTTACGGACCGACTGTACTAGACAAAAATAAACATCGTTATCTTTTTTGATAATTGATGATAAAACTAGATTTTCGGTGACCACAACATTTCAGAAAGTAGATGTAGAAACAGTGGCAGATGCTTTAGTGAATCATGTTTTTCTAAGGTACGGCACACGTAAATTTCTCAGATTGGATAGAGCTTTAATTTTCAAGTATGTATTGCTTAACCCATTACCCGCCAAAACTCTTGTATCGTTGTTAATGTCATAAAGTGTTTTTATTCATAACTGTGTGAGATATAAAGACGCAAAATTAGTGTTAAAATAGAAATAGCCGATATAGTTCAGGAAATACAACCCGTCCCATTTTTAGGACAATGGCAGAATACGTAAGCATTTTATATTTGTATTTCACAAACGTCCTTGAAATTGGGAAATTTATGAAATTGTTCCTAATGAATACACATTTGCACACTTATTTGTTTTACATACATGTAATTCTAAATTACTTTATTGTTATCCTAAAGGAGTTTGTACACTTATATTGCACTTATCTTTATGCATTTGTTAGTTCATCTCCGTTATGATTCCGTTTCACAATGAGAATTTCATTTTCTTTATCAAACCTATGGTCCATGAAACCACGTTTTGTTTCTTTCTCCATCTGATTGCTGTTCATCAAAGAGCAGGGGTCGATCTCATCACTATGTTACTTTTCTAATAAATTCAAAATTTCACGCACTGAGGGCAGGCTTATACAATGTCAGTATTCTACGAAATACAACCTTCGTTACTTACCACCAGCATCTAATAATATCTTTAGAATTACCAATATTGGATAAGACTAAATAACTCACATAGGAAACAATACTATCGTAACCAGCCAATGTCCCAATTTTGGGACGCTTGAAATAAATATATGAGAAATTTAACTAAATGTACTTATGTTGCATAGCAGACGATCATATTACTTTGAGATACATGTTGTCATAGAACAAACGTTATTTTATTGAATATGCAATACAAATAATACGCTAAAACGGAAGAAAGTTTGCACAGCTGAAAAATGCAAATTTGACATAACGTGGCGCCGTATCTTGGCCATCGTGTTATTAAAAGTTTGCAAGTAACTTCTGTATCATGCAGAAGAGACTGTAAACAAATGAAAGGAAATGAAATATTTGAAGAATATCTTTCCAAACACTTTCAAAAAATAGTAAAAAAGAATCGTCCCCAAAAAGGGACAATGGCTAAGGAGCAGACTCAACGGCTGGGATTACTTTGAAATTTGCAGATACAATGGTCCACTTTAGAATTGGTGTTGCTAAGAAGGCTGTATAAACAATTTCTATGCTTCTCAAAGCGTATGTGTATGATAAACAAGAAAAGTGGTCTGATTATTTTCAATCCATCACATTTTCTTATAATACTGCTGTCCATTCTCGAATGATGTTTTCCCCTTCTTATCTTTTTATGGGCTTTAATCCATACTGCGAGTGGATAAAACCATGTCTGTACCTGTTCAGTTTCAATCTAATGAAGATCGACTGAAGAAGATTGAAGAGGCGCGCCGTGAAGCATATATGAATCTTTGCAAGAAATTTGAATGTCAGAAGAAAGTATCCGACGCGAAAACGTCACACCCACAATTTTCAGGAAAATCGAAAAACGAACCAGGAAAATCGAAATTTTTCAGTCAAATATACAGAGGCCCTGTTATAAGAACTAAAAAGAACGATGAGAATAGTTATGTGATGCAGTATTATTCCACACGTGGTAAACTTGTCAAAGATTCCATAACTGAGTCCAGATTGAAGAAATTCTTTCCAGAAGAAAAGTAAAGAAGAAGAAGAGGAGGGAGATAACAACAAAATAGAAGTAGAAGAAAAGGAAGGACAAGAATCTGAAAACAGGAATATAAACAAACAAGAGGATTTTGAGCAACAAGTAATACCCAAGTTGAAAATACCTCTCAAATTACGACACAAGATGAACATGCGGAGCATGAGCAACATCAAACCGATGATGGTCCGAATCTTCGAAGAAGATCAGAGAGACTCCGTCAGAAACGAATGGAAATGAAGACTCTTGTGTGATTGTTAAAGAAAGACAAAGTAGATAACAGTAAAGGAATAATAGATTAGAGGCTAACGTAGATAGTCGCCTCCAATAACGCTGTTCATTACAGTAGCATGGGCGTGTGGTGAGCACCTGTGTGTTCCAGTTCCTCATATCTAACCCGATTGTCAAACTACGATTTGGGGAAACACAAATAACTTAATCGTCCTTTTATTCTTCTACAGTATAATGGAGAGTGTTGTTCCTTCTTTTAAACTATTTAGAATCATCTTTTCTATTATTTGGTTAGATATAGGAGGGCGAATATAAGCTTAAACTGCAATATCTTTCGCGTTTTAGATATCTTTTTTTTTATAATTAGATATTATATATTTTAATTTGTTGTTTCAGCGTTTTCTTAGTAAAACTTGGTAAATAGGTCATACTCCTGATATCTTTATGTTTGCTGGGTTTTCTTTTATTGTTTTGTTTCTGTTGGTCGCTTTATCGTTGAATATCAAACGTTAAATATCGTTGAATATTAACGTTTCCGTTGGTCTGTATATTTATGCTGTAATCAAAGTACAACATTCTCATTTGTTCCCGATTTTTCTTTTTCCTTTTTTGGTAGCTTTATTAAGCTGAGTTAGTGTGTGACGATAATCAGAGGGTTTTGTTGTGCATCATCGTTGAGGTCTTATTTATTTTGAAATTATTGTTCGATTACAGATTAGCTGTAATCTAAGATGTAAGACAGAACAAAATAGTATATGTACGGGTAGTAATGACGCTATTTGAATGCAGAATAATAGAAGTATTAGTTTGTCCTTTTGTTAGGTACCAGGGACTTTGTTTAGTATAATTTTATTTCAATTGCATTTCTAGTTTTATTTAGATAAGAAAGGATCTATTGAGAGCACTTCCAGTAGTACCTTGAGGTATAATTCGTATCTATCATTCGTCTACATTGACCGCATCTATTTTTGCATGTTAGCTTAAGGGTTAAGGGTTCGATTCCATCGGGTGACAATTTTTTATTTATTTATTTTTTATTTTTTTGCTTCAACCAATAAAGCAGCCACTTGTAGCTACAAGTAAAATGTTAATTCTCCATATGTTTATAATGAACTAAAACAATAGAAATATTCAAATCAGTTGTAAAATCTTTCAATATTTCATTGTAACTGGCAACAAAATACAATCTATTTCGTAAATATATTGATATCACGAGTTATATTATGGTTACCACAGTCGTTGTGTAAAAAATGTTCTTATGCTTCGTGTCTACATTTGTTGGCAGTGTGTGTATCACAACCACTGGCAAATGGAATGGGGGATGAGGGGACATGTCCCTTCCAATCTTGAAACTGAGGGATTGTGCCCCCAATAATCCGATTTGAAATGTGTTTCTTGGGGAGAAATGTTAATGAATTGTGTCCTATTCCCACAAAGAAAAACGAGATGAAATTGATATTCACCCAGAATAAGCCTCAAATCTGCTCACCTCACAATTTTGAAGACAACTCTGCTCCCGTGATCCTCCACAGTATTGTTTTTCAACATCATAAATATTTTCAACATCGCATTATGGGAACGGTCTTACCCGTCCGCCTCCCCCTAACAAGTGCCTAAAGATCATGAAGAGTTCCAACGAATATGTGTGTAGGGACAGGACGCAAAAAGGAAATGAATATTTTTTTTTTAATTTTCAGCGGAAAAACTGTTCTAGAGTTGTAACGCCCCTATCCACCTGCCTCCACATAAGAACCCGAAGCAATTAAACAAACCAAATTTATCAAAAAAAAAGATTCCTCCGGACTCATACAAGGAAACTAACGTCAGACGGAGCATTGAGGGAAGTACAGGTCTCAGCCGAGTTCTCTTTCGATATACATCTATGATCCAATATTCGAAATTTGCATAAATATTTATCAATAAATATAAATAAACCACAACAATTCAGATGTTCATATAAATTTTATTACAAACTGGGGTGGTGAATATGCAGTCAATCGTTAGTTGACCATATATACACACCGTTAAAACCAAGCAGGCAAAATACACTAGAAAGCATACACTAGAAATTCGGTTTAGTAGAAATTTAAAATGAGAATCCAGGCTCTAACTTCTCTCAAAAATTTCAAAAAAGCTATCGATTGTAATCTAATTCCAATAATTGATCAACTAAGCAAAAATGTGAAGGAGATAATGCAAATACTAATCAACTTTGTAAATACCGACCAAAATTTTTCAAAAAAAGGCAAAAACAATTCAAAATTACAATAATCTCGTAATTCGCAAAAAATATATAAATCCGAGCTTTTACTATCTATTACTTTTACTAATCGTGATTCAATTTTCAAAGAATAACTCAAACTCTGAAAAATTCATAAATTTCCAAAGCTACTTGACTGAGTTATAACAAATTACAATTAATACTTGGAAATTCAGAAAAAGTTACAACGAGGTTACCTCAGCAGCCGAATAATTCAAAATTAATTCAAACTTCGATATCTCTTATCAATCAGGTGAAAAATAATCCAATACTAGCATTAATAAAAAAAGTATAAGAACTTTTGAAACAACCTACGAATTTATATAATTCATCGGGAGAAAGAATAATCTTCCAATCAATTTACTAATTTATCAGTCTAAAGAAATTCAATTCTCGATATGTTGAACTATTTAAAAAAATGTTAATACTACAAAAATTCAAAACAATATAGAAAAACACAAGTTGTATTAAGTTTTAGCCTTAAACAGTCATATATCCTGCATTTCTAACTAATCTGAAGCAAAAATACAGCAATGAATGATTTTTCAATTTTTAGTACTAACATTCGAGTCAACCTAATATTTGTTCTGAATTTCACTTAAATACAAAACCACTTATACCAAGAATTTCCATTCCGTAAAGACAAAAAATCGGATTAGTTTTACATAATCAAAGAAAGTTATGATTTTAAACTTACTCGTTCAATTTCTAAATCCTGAACGATCAAATAAAGAAACTGGTGTTCAGAGCATTAATTCGCTTTTCTCGGCCAATTCAAAACTATCGCCAAAAGTACAGGAAAAAAATATTCTTAAATTAAGCAGACAGGAAGGTGATCAAGAATACTGGATCATAAAAGCACGACTCGACATTCTTCATGGGGGGGGGGAATTCCGTAAAGAAAAGATATTTTAAAAAATTGACAAAACCACAAGAGATAAGCTGAAAGACCAACCAAAATGGACTAATCTACAACCCACTCTTCGGTAAAGCATTTCTACCCCTCTACATATGCAGTCAAAATAGGTCACTTACCATTAATATTATAGACTTAACAATTTTTCTCCTTTTCGTTTACCTATCCAGGACTTCAGAATCTGCACCCTTTGGTCTCTTTGTAGACTTGTATGTTTGACACTACTGACCGATTAATGGAATTACGGCAGTGTAACATAGTTTTTGTCAAAGCGAGCCTACTGATCAAAAAGGACTCTCGACAAAGATAAAGAAAATTTCGAGAAAAATCCAAAGCAGCAAAAACCATTAATATTGTGCTATAAAAGGCACAAAATGAAAGCACAAACTTCAATAAAATAAGTTTGTAACACACTCATTACTATTGGTCAAACAGACCATGCTGCCCACTTGAATCACACCCGACCATTTTAAACTTTTCTTCCTTTTTAAAAAGAAAGAACAAAAAAGCACAAAACAAATTCGTAATCTTTTACTCGTATTTAACAGAATTTAGCAGCACTGAAATACGTAATATTGCCTTTCATAAGCCACTCACTTTCAAAACCACGCTACACTGTCGATCCACGTCAACCATAACCACTACACGAAGCACAGCCAAGAGGCAGAAACAAGCAAAAGAACAGAACTCAAGGCTAAGACATGTTGTCCCCGAGGAATATAAAAGTCAAGTCATCGCCGGGAAGCTTCCTCCCACGAACGACAGCTTGAATTCGAACACAAGGTTGCCAGCTCTGAACACCAATTTTATTCTCTCGTTCTTTCTAACATTTTTTTTAAAAAAACTACCAAATGATTAATACATTTGAAAACCCTAGTTATCTTATTTTTTAATATACAAACAATGAAATCTTTTAAATTTTAGAAGTCGGCAATTATGAACCACTCAGAAAAAGATAGAAAGTACATTTCTTTACAATAACAATTCTCCTTTCACTCAAACCAAAACTGAAAGAGGACATCTAAGATACAAATGTAACAGATCGTTACATCTGCTGCCTCCTGAAGAAAAAAAATTCACAAACAGGGAATTTTTTATACATAGATAACCTGAAAATAAACAGATGTACAACATTATAAGTATTAAAATTCCAATAAATATAAACATTTAAATGGTTATTCACAAATTATAGTTATCTTATCAAAAATGTCACCAATTTACTATTATTAAATTCTAACAGCCTCAAAAATTTCATTTTATATTACTTTGTAATTATTCAAATTTTAATATTATCAAAATATGTATCCAGATCATCTAACAAATTCAAGTTAATAAATTTAATTACATTAACTATATATACTTTAAAAATGTTACAAATTTTTACATTCGAACTACCATTAATTAACAATTATTCATTTTAGAAATTTAAAGCTTTTAGTTAATGGATGAGCACAATAATATCAATATTTACAATTTTCTACATAAAGTTAGAGAAAATATAATACCCTGACAAAAATTTTAATGTATATTACAAATATAAACTCGCAACAACAGAAAAAATTTTTAATTGATGGCCATCAATTAAGAAAATCGTAAATATAACAATTAAAGAACATTGAATGAAATTCTTACATTTTTACGAATAAATTGCAAACAGTAAACAGAATAAATTAATTTTCCTTTCCTTTCCAGAACCAGACTTTCCCAAAATCAATTGTGACGAGGCTCTTTATAAATTTTAATTTCCGAAACGTGACTTCGGCGGTATGAACCCAAGTTATCATTTTCGTCTGAGACCAAAACAGTATTGGGTGTTAAAAATTTTGTAATAACAAATGGTCCATGCCATTTATCGCTCAGTGACTTGGCTAACTTATCCTTCAAAGAAGATTTTATATGAGTCCTTAAAAAGACCTTATCACCAATACTAAGGTTAATATCCCTTCGACGTTGCAACATTAACTTTCGTCTACGATTCCAACTTTTTTCCATATTTGACCATGCAGATTGCCAAATATCATTAGATGTTTTTCCAGCGAGATCTGACTCAACAATGTCCCATCGGATTTCTAGAGGGGTGTAATTTGGACGTCCGAAAAAGGCTTCGATAGGTGACATCTTGAGTCCAGAATGCTCGCTCAGATTTAAGGTATATTGAAGGTCATTAATGAGAGTAGACCAAAGATGCTGTTTGTCTGAAAAGTACGTTCTCAACGATGATTTTAAGGTCTTTATAAAACGTTCAGATATATTCCCACCTGGATGGTATGGGCTCAATTTAATGTGTTTAATACCTAATCCAAAAAGGAAGTTCTTAAAATTCTCCGAAACGAAGATAGAAGCATTATCAGTAGAAATAGCTTCTGGGAAGCCTAATCTACTAAATATCTCCGAAATCTTATTAGATACACTTACAGAACTAAGAGTTCTCAATTTTTCGAGAACAACAAACCTGCTGGCATTGTCCACACCAATTAAGATGAATCTATATCCTCTTGAATTAGGCAGAATTCCAATTACATCGAACATCCAGTGGGCTCCAATGCGTTTATTGTATTCAGATACTAGCTGACCCATCTTCTTCTGATTTTCTTCTTTAGATAGTTGACATCGATGGCAAGATCGAACATAATTCTTGACATCATCTGATATATTGTCCCAAGTAAATTTTTTCATAAGCTTCTTTAACGTTTTATAAATTCCAGAATGACCACCGACTAATTTATCATCGTGGTGATATTCCATCATCACACGACGTAAATCTTTCGGTATTACTACCTTATAGGGATTTATGGCTGAATTAGTTTTTTTCATCAGAACATGTTTATTCAAGACATACCCGGGACAAGATTCCCCATTTTCTATCTTGTATATAATAAGCTTTAACATTGGGTCTTCTCTTTGTAAAACATCAATAGCCTCTTTTATCAAAGGGTAGACGCCAAGTATGAGCAATTTTTAAATTTTTATTAAATGTTGCTAAACCAACTGGACCATCAATAATTCTAAATTCAAAAGGGTCATGAACCCGGGTCAATACTTCGGCAACAAGATTGTCAGCTGACCTTACATGCCTAATTCTAAAATTAAATTGGCAGAGAGTCTCTACTAATGGACCATATTTCAACACCCTTTTGGAATTTCCCAATATCCAAGTTAAGGCCTTATTATCGGTAAGCACGTCGAATTCGTTGATCAAATACTGACGAAATCTAGAGATTGTCTTTACAAGACTTATAAATTCGATCTCGTAAATACTTCTGTGCTTATCGGCTTCAGACAATTTTTTTATTAAAATAGGCAACAGGTTGCATCTCCCCTTTGCTATTTTCTTGGGACAAGCATCCAGCTATACTTTTCCTGCTTCCGTCAACGTTAACTACAAACCGTTTGTTTAAATCTGGGGTCTTAAGGACCACATTATTAATCAAAATGTTTTTTAACCTATCAAGGATTTTTTGATGATCTTCGGTCCAAACAAATTTTGAATTAGTTGACTTTAATTCGCTAAGCGGTCCCATAATTTCTTGGATCTCTGACGCAAACTTAGCGTTGTAACTGAATAATCCCAGAATCTTCATTAACCCTCTTCTATTCCGAGGAGGAGGAATATTCTTAATAGCGGACACTCTTGAAGGGTCAATTTCCATTTGGTCACCGGAAATAATATAACCTAGATAGTTTATGTTTTTATAAAAAAACAGACACTTGTCTGGAGAAACAGTTATATTATATTCTCTAAATCTTTCTAAAACTTTAATTATCGTTTTCTTATGTTCCTCAATACTATTGGAAGAGATCAGGAGATCATCAAAATAAGTCTTAACACCTTCTCCTTCCAAGTCTCCAAGTACTTTTTGCATCGCTCGAGCTAGAAGGCTACTTCCGGTTTTGATTCCAACAGGCACCCGGGTATATTGATATAAACCCTTCGGGGTGACTATGGTCGTTATATCTCTCGAGTTTTCATCTAGATATATCTGATTATAAGCTTTCTTGAGGTCTATTTTTGAATGAAAGAGCTTATCTGCTAAACCTATAAGACAAGCTTCAAGATTAGGAGCCGGAAAAGCATCATTTACTATTAACTCGTTAGCCTTAATGTAATTTCCGACTATCCTGAAAGTATTGTTCTTATTTTTAAGAAGGAAGCAGCTACTTGCAAAATTAGAATCATCTACTTCTATCAATATACCTTGCCTAACTAGCTCCTGAATTTGTTCATCGAAAATTTTTGATTTATCCCTTGGAACCGGAAATGGATTCTGTTTAAACGTTTTATTTTCTTTCAAATGAATATGACCTACAAAATTCTTAATGCAACCAATTTTTGTTGAAACAACATCTGAATAATCATTCTTTATCGAGTCAATGAAATCTACAATGTTAGGACTCCTATAACTCCAGGACTCATTTACTGAATTTGGTTTTTCAACCTGAGTGTAAGGCTGGTTTTTCACCTGACCCGACCGATCTTCAACAATTTTTGAAATCGAATCACCATCCGGCAAATACTTTTTATTTCGTTCCAAAAGGGCATGGAATTTTTCCGCTTGCTCCACGTCCACGTCTGAGGTTTCTGAAGAACTGTCTTTTAAGATGTCCTTCCTTGGCACTAGTTCTTTATAGTTTTCATGACTTTTCGTATCACTAAGATGTTTATCTTTCTTCTTCTGATCTAAATCCATTGCTGGAACACAGCCTTCTTCATTGAGTTTGTTTTCGGCCAAACTTTTATTTTTCTTCTTAGTTCTCTTCGTTTTCTTCTTCTGATTAGCAGTAATTAACGAAGCATCAACCACCGAAGACTTCTGATGAACACAATGGGACTGATCCGTTAACACTTTTTGATCATCATTATCCATCAATAAAGTCCTTGAATTTTCACTTGACGGAGAAGCAAGCTCACCTAATTGTTCATCACAATGCATTGATGAAATCCTAGCTATATCTGAAGAAAATTTAACACCACCATCTTCTACCGAACTCTTCATAAAGCCCCACTTTCTATTATCCTGAACCTCAGGCGCCTTTGGTACACGATCATCAATCATAGTTCCCAATAGATTTTCATCAGCACCACTACATGGACTAAATCCCGTAACCACTAATGGATCATCTTTATTTAAATCGCACTCAATCATATTACGCAAGTCTAACAATTGAGTAGGATTAGGAGCGTTGATTTTCAAAATTCTTGATTCGAAATTATCATAGTCTAAATCGCATTGCACTTCTTTATTAGATCTTCCCACTGAATTTAAATCGGCTCGAATGAAGATGGAAGTCAATCCAGAATGAAGAACAGAATCAGAAGCACCATCTTTTTTACCCATGCTCGAACAGTTTTTGTGGCCGACACGATCACCAGTCCTAAACTCCAAATCTCGCATTCCTCGGTGGTAACTCAAGCGAATTCTTTTCTTTCCATTGTAAAGAATTAAACTATTATTATTATAGTCAACCACTGCACTAGTTGCTCTCAAGAAAGACATTCCCAAAAGACACTCGCACGGTAGTTGTTCTACAACTCGAAAATTCACCCTTTCAAAATGTCCAGACAAATTCACGTTGAGTGATATTTCTTCCTTCGTAACGAAATTTAGTCCCGAAGGAGCATTAACCACTCGTTCTTCAACTACTCGAATGTATTTCTCGGCATTACAACGTCTCACTAAGTTATGGGTGACGAGATTAAAACTTGATCTACCGCCAATGCAAATTAAAACCGAAACACCATTAATTTTGCCATAAACAAACGTAGCCACAGCACCATCTAATTCGGATGGGATTCTTCGATCAAAATTCGATAATTCACTCTTAGGTCGGTCTTTATTTTTCTCTAAATGCAATCCTGAAGTCATCTGATTCCGCGACTTTCCTTTCAATTGACTCGATTGTTCATTCGGAAATAACTTAAAAGTATTCTGATTAATTTCGGATTTATGACCAAACTTTCGGTTATCCCGACTATTAGATAATACTACATTCTGTTTTCCTTTATTACTTCCCATAAATTTATTATATTCAAGCTGATCCCTATTTCTAAGTACATACTGTTCAGCAATACTAATCAGTTCAACTCTATCACGAGGAACATTAAAGTTAAACATACGAAACCTTTGGTTAGGATGCATTCCATTCAAAATGATTTTAACAAGCTCTGATTCTTCCATCGTCATACCAATAACATTCATAGATATCACTATTGATTTAACATAATGATCCATTAATTCGTTAAGTTTTTGTTTCCTGTAAATACGCTCGGAAATGATAGTATGAATACATACAGGAGTGATAAACTTCTCTAACAAAATACGTCTCAGAGTTTCCCAATTCATACTATCATTTAATGCAGAAATAATATTCCGTAATACAGCCCCTTCGCACTTCGAAACCAATACTGTTAAAATCATTCCTAATGAATAGCTTGTTTTCAGCAAAACTTCTTCAATCCTAAATAATAACTCAAAAATCTGCAGGCTATTATTGCCATCAACATTCCTAAAATCTCTAAATTTATTTTCCAAGTACTCAGAAGATCGTTGAAAACAAAGTTTTACCATAAATTTATGTTCCATATCTAAAGTCATACTCTCAGGAATAGAATGTGACACTGGATTTACTAAATTTAATCTTTGTCCTTGATTATTTGGATTTCTACCATCAAAATCCAAATTAGGATTTAAATAACCAAAATTAGTATTTCCTGCTTTAGGGGTACTGTTCCGAATATAAGAAACCCTTCTGTAATAATTACCAAGGTTTAAATACCTACTGGCAAATCTATCATTTGAATCATTATTTTGACACGGCCTAGTATAAAAGTTCTCTGGAGATGGCTCAGCAAAACTAACCTGACGATGATCTCTTCTATTTTCATCTAAACTCGGAGCATTCGCTACTCTACTATAACCAAAATTATCATCAGATAAATGTATTGAATTATTACAATCATTCTGTACATTGGAAGGAAATCGTCTAACATCAAAACTATTTTGACCCGGGGGAGTCAACTCCATACTCATGGTTCCGAAACTCGACCGTTGGTCTAACTGAAATTGACCAGTTGCATCTAAAGTCACATAATCTGATTCGGGTATTTCAATACTGACATATTCTCTACTTTCCATAATGGTAACAAAGAAAAAGCAAAAAATATTAAATAAAATAAAAGATTAATATTCAGAAATATCTACTATGACTATTGTAACCCATATATCTACACCGAATGGAAACTGAACCACCAAGGTGGCAAAACCAAATCAAGTTCTGGAAGTGAAAGATTTTTTTATAAAACTACAAAAAATAAACAATATAAATCTCAGGAGAAAAATTCTTATCAGTAATTAATATTAATCTTAATAAATTAACATCAAATTATTAAAGAAGAGGCAGAGATGTACTAACTAATTTCCAAATTACCAATAATGCAAATTACTTATATTATCACAATTAAACATGAGGACAAATACAGAAAGAAAAAAAAATAATAAGTAGACTTGACTTTTATTATATGTAACGCTCCTATCCACCTGTCTCCACATAAGAACCCGAAGCAATTAAACAAACCAAATTTATAAAAAAAAAAAAGATTCCTCCGGACTCATACAAGGAAACTAACGGCAGACGGAGCATTGAGGGAAGTACAGGTCTGAGCCGAGTTCTCTTTCGATATACATCTATGATCCAATATTCGAAATTTGCATAAATATTTATCAATAAATATAAATAAACCACAACAATTCAGATGTTCATATAAATTTTATTACAAACTGGGGTGGTGAATATGCAGTCAATCGTTAGTTGACCATATATACACACCGTTAAAACCAAGCAGGCAAAATACACTAGAAAGCATACGCTAGAAATTCGGTTTAGTAGAAATTTAAAATGAGAATCCAGGCTCTAACTTCTCTCAAAAATTTCAAAAAAGCTATCGATTGTAATCTAATTCCAATAATTGATCAACTAAGCAAAAATGTGAAGGAGATAATGCAAATACTAATCAACTGTGTAAATACCGACCAAAATTTTTCAAAAAAAGGCAAAAACAATTCAAAATTACAATAATCTCGTAATTCGCAAAAATATATAAATCCGAGCTTTTACTACCTATTACTTTTACTAATCGTGATTCAATTTTCAAAGAATAACTCAAACTCTGAAAAATTCATAAATTTCCAAAGCTACTTGACTGAGTTATAACAAATTACAATTAATATTTGGAAATTCAGAAAAAGTTACAACGAGGTTACCTCAGCAGCCGAATAATTCAAAATTAATTCCAACTTCGATATCTCTTATCAATCAGGTGAAAAATAATCCAATACTAGCGTTAATAAAAAAAGTATAAGAACTTTTGAAACAACCTACGAATTTATATAATTCATCGGGAGAAAGAATAATCTTCCAATCAATTTACTAATTTATCAGTCTAAAGAAATTCAATTCTCGATATATTGAACTATTTAAAAAAATGTTAATACTACAAAAATTCAAAACAATATAGAAAACACAAGTTGTATTAAGTTTTAGCCTTAAACAGTCATATATTCTGCATTTCTAACTAATCTGAAGCAAAAATACAGCAATGAATGATTTTTCAATTTTTAGTACTAACTTTCGAGTCAACCTAATATTTGTTCTGAATTTCACTTAAATACAAAACCACTTATACCAAGAATTTCCATTCCGTAAAGACAAAAAATCGGATTAGTTTTACATAATCAAAGAAAGTTATGATTTTAAACTTACTCGTTCAATTTCTAAATCCTGAACGATCAAATAAAGAAACTGGTGTTCAGTTTCCCTCTACATATGCAGTCAAAATAGGTCACTTACCATTAATATTATAGACTTAACAATTTTTTTTCCTTTTCGTTTACCTGTCCAGGACTTCAGAATATGCACCCTTTGGTCTCTTTGTAGACTTGTATTTTTGACACTACTGACCGATTAATGGAATTACGGCAGTGTAACGTAGTTTTTGTCAAAGCGAGCCTACTGATCAAAAAGGACTCTCGACAAAGACAAAGAAAATTTCGAGAAAAATCCAAAGCAGCAAAAACCATTAATATTGTGCATTAAAAGGCACAAAATGAAAGCACAAACTTCAATAAAATAAGCTTGTAACACACTCATTACTATTGGTCAAACAGACCATGCTGCCCACTTGAATCACACCCGACCATTTTAAACTTTTCTTCCTTTTTAAAAAGAAAGAACAAAAAAGCACAAAACAAATTCGTAATCTTTTACTCGTATTTAACAGAATTTAGCAGCACTAAAATACGTAATATTGCCTTTTATAAGCCACTCACTTTCAAAACCACGCTACACTGTCGATCCACGTCAACCATAACCACTACACGAAGCACAGCCAAGAGGCAGAAACAAGCAAAAGAACAGAACTCAAGGCTAAGACATGTTGTCCCCGAGGAATATAAAAGTCAAGTCATCGCCGGGAAGCTTCCTCCCACGAACGACTGCTTGAATTCGAACACAAGGTTGCCAGCTCTGAACACCAATTTTATTCTCTCGTTCTTTCTAACATTTTTTTAAAAAAACTACCAAATGATTAATACATTTGAAAACCCTACTTATCTTATTTTTTAATATACAAACAATGAAATCTTTTAAATTTTAGAAGTCGGCAATTATGAACCACTCAGAAAAAGATAGAAAGTACATTTCTTTACAATAACAATTCTCCTTTGACTCAAACCAAAACTGAAAAAGGACATCTAAGATACATATGTAACAGATCGTTACAGAGTGTAAAAAAACTACCCACAATTGTAAATTCTTTACCCACAATTGTTGACGCCCTAGAGCCAAGAAGTAGTCGATTGAAGTGAAACATATTCTTGACGCTTCGTGCCTACATCTGTTGACAGTGTAAAAATTACAAATGGTACGAGAAGGAAATCCTCTTTGGTAATACTGGATGTTAGTATAACCAAAGATTTCCCCTTATTCCCCTTCTATTAAGCGGCGAAAATTTGTCTCCAATATTGGGGAGGACTGACGAGTAAGACCGTTCCCATAAAGCGATGTTGAAAATATTTATGGTGCTGGAAAACAATACTGTGGAGGATCAGGGAAGCAGAGTTGTCTTCAACATTGTGAGGCAGGCAGATTTGATGTTTATTCTGGGGGAAAATCAATTTCATCTCATTTTTCTTTGTGGCAATAGGACACAATTCATCACATTTCTCCCCAAAAAACACATTTCAAATCGGATTATTGGGGGCACAATCCCTCAATCCATGATTGGAGGGGACATGACCCCTCATCCCCCATGCCATTTGCAAGTGCTTGTGATATACACACTGTCAACAGATGTAGACACGATGCATAAGAACATTTTTACACAACGACTGTGGTAAACATAACTCTGATATCAATATATATACGAAATACATTATATTTTGTTGCCAGTTACAAAAGACGCCGATTTCTCTGTAATTTTCGGGCGCCCATTCATAAATGAATACACACAATAATATACATAAAAAATACATATTCACAAAAATATATGAAACCCACATGAGCTTTTGGGGGCCAGGAACGGCGCCCTTGCCAGTAACCATGAAATATTGAAAGATTTTACAACTGATTTGAACATTTCTATTGTTTTAATTCATTACAAACATATGGATAATTAACATTTTACTTGTAACTACAAGTGGCTGTTTTTTAGTTGAAGCAAAAAAAGTAGAAAGTTGACAGCCGCTGGAATCGAACCCGTAACCCTTAGAACGTGAGTAACAAATGCTTCTGATTCTGCCATCCCATACGTTATTAAATTTGCGCAACGCACGACATATGCGGTGAGTCGAAAACTTTAAGTTAGTAATATGAACACTTTAAATGTTCACAATCACCTTGCAAACATGGCCTCGATGTTAATTTACCAAAGTCTGCTTTACCCTTATAAGTAAAAAAGAACTTATAAAGAGCATTTTTGGATATTGATATTTGTAATTGCAATAATAGCAAGATACGGAGATACTTTCGGTGAATCAGAAACGAAAATGGTCTGAGGTGCTATATGCAAATTTTTATTTTCTAATTTAAATTTGAAGTCTCTCGAATATAGTATTTTATCATGTCAGAAATCAGTGTGTCTCGTCGTTATCGTAAACGTGTGCAATTTGCTTCATAAATGAGTGCTTTTTGACTCATGCTTAACAAAGATATCTTAGCGTAGTGGCGTTGTCGTTCATTTCGTATTTCAGGGGTTTCGGGTTCGATTCTCGCTGCTCTAAGTTGTTTTAATGAACTACAATATGCATTCTTCTGATGTGTAATAAAATGAAAAATGCTCAAATTCTTTCGATCTTACAAGTTAGAGTAGAGACACAATTTCAATCGCTTAGATCCACTCCTTCCCGTACTTTTACGATAATATTTACTTTTTGCGGAAGAAACCTTGTTTCTCCGCACAAGTTAAAAACACATGGCTTCTTACTTTTGGGTATTGTCCCTACAAAAGCTTTGTTGCAATCCTCCATTTCTTTAGGCACATCTGACATATACTTATTAACACTTTAGTTAATTTGTAATCAAAGTCTGGAATTTTTTAAAGGAAAATACGAAACACATATTGCCTCATTTTATATATATAATATCTGTGCACAATTACATTCACTTCAGTCCACTACTTCTTGCCTTTAGGGCGTCAACGTTCACAATTTTGGGTAGGGAATTTTACACTCTAAAACAGTTTTTTCCGCAGAAAATAAAAATAAATCATTTCCTTTTTGCGTATTGTCCCTACAAAAGTTTCGTTGCAACTCTTCATTACTTTTAGGCACTTTGGACATACTGTTATTAGCAATTTGCATATTTCATGATCAAAGACTTTCAGGAATCCATGCCCACGCAACCTTTTGTTTCTTCGCAAAATATGAAACACATATTACCTCATTTCGGGTCTAAATATCTGCGCACAATTTCGTTCGCTTCGGTCCACGTTTTGATTTTCCGGCGTCAAATTTCAAAATTTTCGAAGGGATTTTTTGTCTACTAAAACCATTTTTTCCACAGAAAACAAAAAAACACATTTGTTTATTTTTTCCGTATTGTCCTTGCACAAAGTTTCGTTCCAACTCATGTCTTTTAGGCACTTCTGATACTTTTAGGCATACTGTTATTAGCACTTTTGATATTTCGTAATCTTTGTGTTTATTGTCTCACGATTATTCCTGTTAGGGTAAGGGAGACCATGATTAAAGGAAGTGAATTATGATGGGCAAATTAGAGGAAGGAGAAAATGGAAGGAAATTGGATTGTCCCGAGAAAACCAACAAGACTATGTTTTCCACTTCAAGCCTATTTTCCTTGAACGAACCAAGGAACGAACCAAGTATCCCACCCTCAGATCAGAGATGGAGTGAGTCGGTGTGTCAGTAGGTAGAGTTTTCTATGTGAATTAGTGGGTTGAGGGTCAACAGCATGTGACCCACTGCGACACACCACCCACCATGACCCAATGCGACCCACCTTGACGGACTGCGACCCACCATGATCCACTGCGATCCACCGACTGACTCTTATCTACCGTTCCATCTACTTACTGCATTGTAGACAGTATCTCCTGAACAGTATATTTTTATTTCACCCTCGATCCTAGCCAGAAGAACTAAATACACTTTTCTCATTGGTTGCAGTTTGCGATTGTCCAAACCTTCTAGTGTATGTATTGTGTATTCTAGTAATAGAAGAAAAATGCCACTTTATTGGAATTAAAGAAGAAGAAAATTCAATAGTCCAAGAGGTTAAATTAACATGACAGTCAAGCTGGAACAAAATGAACCTGCACGGCTTCTGACCCGTTGTTACTACTACTACTATTACTACCTATACTATGGATTTGTGTAGCAAAACACGCGTAACGTAAGTAAATCACTTTTTTGTAAGTAACATTCTGCAAGATATTTCATTTACTTTAATTTAGTAATATTTCGGGGGCTTAAGCCTGGAAGCGACCCCCTTAAATACGCCACTAGTTACGATAGTCGTTGTGTAAGAAATGTTCTTGACACTTCGTGCCTACATCTGTTGACAGTTTGCGAATTACAAAGGAGTAGAGGGGGAAATCCCCTTTGCTAATACTGGATGTTGCTATAACTAAAGCAGATTTCCTCCTCATTCCCCCTTGTAATTCGCACACTGTCTACAGATGTATACAAGAAGCGTCAAGTACACTTTTACCAACGACTGCGGTTAATATAATATTTACGGAATAAATTAAATTGTGTTGCTATCGTAGTTAACATGGAACATTGAAAGATTTTACAAGTGATTTGAAAATTTCCATTGTTTCATTCATTATAAACATATAGTGAATTAATATTTTACTTATAGTTACAAATGGCTACTTTATTTTTGAAGCAAAAAAATGTATGATTGAAACAGGAACCGAAACCGGAACCTTTTACTCACGGGTCAATGATTTTCCTCAAAATGCCTTTCCAACACTTGGTAAATGTGTGCATCGTGCAATATATGCAGGGAGTAGACAACTTTAAGACTGTTTTTCTCCGTTATTTTTTTCCATTGCGCTCTCCCGTTTTCAATATTAATTCTTTAAATGTACACTACCGACTCGCAAAAAATTGCCCCCAAAGTTCACTTACCAAAGTCTGCCTTCTCCTTGTAAGTGGAAAAAGAACTTCAGGCATTTTTGGACATCGATGTTTGTAATTGCAATAATAGCAATATGACTTACACTACTATTTGGCTTTCAATTCACACAGCCTGTGAGATTTTAGAGGAGCTAACTATTGGAAACATTACATTTTTGAATCACTATAATATATAAATTATTATATAAAAAATGGATGTAACTATGTGTGCCCTATCATCACGGCCAAATTGCAAAGTCAAATGAAATTACTTTTGGTATATAGTTAGGTCTTAATCCAAACTGGGATGTTATCATATCACTTCCATTATAAAAATATCTTAAGGAGTAGAGAAGAGGCTGTGTTGATAACGATATGTTTTGGTTGGTGGTGGGTCGGAGTGAGTCGGTGGGTAGTGGGTCAGAGTGGGTCATTGTGGGTATTGGGTTCGAGTGGGTCTTAGTGGGTGGCGGGTCCGACTGGGTAATGGTGGGTTGTAAGTCCGAGTGGGTCATGGTTGGTGGAGGGTCGTGGTGGGTCAAATTTTCATTGATCCATGCCATCACTGCTTCAGATAGTTCAGTGCTCGCGGTCCTGTGTTCAATTACCGGTGTTTCTTTCTTTGAAATTTTATTGTCCTTGATGTATCTGTGTTCGTGTCCCTGTTGTTCAAAGTTACTGGAAATAGCTTAAAACGAGTATTACTAAATATAATAAAGACAAGATACGGAGATACTTTCGGTGAATCAGAAAAAAGTGGTCTGAGGCACTATATGTATATATTTTTTTTAAATTTAAACTTGAAGTCTCTCGAATATAGTATTTTATCATGACAGAAATCAGTGATTCGTCGTTATCGTAAATGTGTGCAATTTGCTCCATAAATGAGTGATTTTTGACTCACCCTTAACAGAGAAGTCTTAGCGTATTGGCGTAAGCATTCGTTTCGTAATTCCAGGGTTCCGAGGTCGATTGTCGCTGCGGTAAGTTATTTTTATAAACTAGAATATGCACACTTTTGATGTGTAATAAAATGAAACATACTCAATTTCTTTCGGTCTTACAAGTTATAGTGGAAACTGCTTTCTTCACTGGGGAAATGCCAGCAAAATGATGTCACATGTCTCTTTTCAACCTTGATTCGTACTGTGGTGGAAAACGTAACGTGTTTAGCAATCAATTCATGAATACGGCCCGTGCGAGTCATGCCTAGGGCCTAGTATGATTCATAAATATGACTGAAACAATATTTTTTTCCAAGCAATTATTCCGAACGTCTTTCACTCTTACTTCTACTGCTAGAAATAATATTTTCGTTCGCCATTTTCAAAATGAAATGAAATCTTTGAGTTTTACGCCCCACGCTTATGCCGGTTAGGCTAAAGGAGACGGTGATGATGAGTAATGAATGAAATGGTGGAATGAAGAAAGTGGGAGGAAACGGGAGAACCCCGAGAAAACCCACGCACACGGTGTTTGTCCACCACAAAGTTCACTTGGCGGGGGCTGGGATCGAACCCGGGACCCCAAGCACCAGAGGTGAACGCTCTACCACTGAGCCACCGCGGCCACCTCGCCATTTTCAACACGTTCTATATATCCATTCAACCAAAATTTGTAATTAGGAACTATTCTTCTTTATATTGGTATGTATATTTTGTTAAAATATCAATATAACGCATACATAATCCAAAGTCTTTTAGCCAAAGAAAGCGTGTTACTATGTATCGTGGTGAAGACAAATCCGACTTAATTTCTGTTTAGGCATCCGAAGTTTCATATTAATCATGTCCAGGAGCTGACACCTTCTTTCTCCCTTCTTGTTTATTTTTGGACGCTAATCGCTTTCTCTATCACTATCTCTTATCCTTTCTTTTTCTTTTCTTATCAACTTCAGTACTTTTATTTATATTGCAATAGGATGTAATAGTGAGGTCTTAAATTTTCAGTATAATAATAATAATAATAATAATAATAATAATAATAATAATAATAATAATAATAATAATAATAATAATAATAATAATAATAATGTCATTAAATTGTTTAAAGTTGTCCTAAAATTAGGCAAAACTTACAGATAAGTCTGGACTTCGGGAGAGTATGTGGACCTCCAGGACACACCTCTGCAACTACCAAAATTTTAAAGCAAAGCGTTCCACTGAAGTTTCATGTTAAAAACGTTTTTTTTTTTACGTTTTGAGGAAGATAACTGTAATAAACATAACTGAATATCACTGAACAGTAAGGCATAAGCTTTTCTACAAAAATACCTACACAGACCATAATAAATTCAATGAGCTCCGAAATACAAAGTAACAGAATAGCGTTTAAGTATTAGTGTTTTTATTGATTTGGAAGAAGTATGTGTCCACAGTTTTCTCCCATAAAGTTTCAATTACAATTATCTGTACATTTTTACAAGTATTTTATATTATAAAAGATTTCATATTAATACTACTTCATGTACAAAAAATATAAGGTTTATTGCCCATAGAAGATCTACAGGTCTGCTCCATAGATTGCCCTCGATGTATATAATAACAGAAAATACGTAACACTGTTCTACTTTTCTTCTTGAAAACCCAAACGCAAGTTGTAGGCACGAGTAAAATATCATGTACCACCGTTGGCGCACGTCGAGAATTAAGGAAGAATGTCATGCACGTCCAGCGGCTCACGTCGCGAGTTTCAAACGCATAGCTTCTTCATTAGATGAAGGCCTGAAAGTATTAAGTTCAAAACTGTTGATAAAACAATTGTCATAAATGCTATGCTATGGAGTGTTAAAAACATTCCAATTGAGACAGGTCGTCAAATCAGTATGACAATTAAATCGAGTGTTCGGAATGTCAGTGCGGATTAACACGAAATCGACCAACTATCTACCAAATATTCACCATTGGACAAATACTCGATTAGAAGCGTAAATACAATACCCCGGTACATCAACTATTTATTGATTTTAGAAAGGCTAGCTTACGAGAAAAACATTTATAGTTTTACATAATTTTGAATACTGAGAAAGCTAATTAGATTAATTAAGAAATTTTTAAATGAATTTTAAAGTAAACCCCGGGTAGGAAAACTTTTGTTCAGGAGCTTTCACGTCGAGAACGGCCTGAAACAAGGAGATGCGTTGTCACCATTATTATTGAACTTTGTTCTGGAATACGCTATTAGGAAAATCAAAGATAGCAACCAGGGCCTAGAGATGAATGGTGTTCACCAGGTTATGGCGTATGCTGATGATGTAAATTTAATAGGGTATGATAGATGATAGGAGACAGTATAAAGAATGTCAGAGGTTTTATTAAATGCATGCAGGGACATGGATTTAGAAGTAAATGCAATGAAAACTAAGTACAATGAAGTTCCTCGGGATCGTAATATGGTAAATTATACTTTTGATAAAGTGGAAACTTTCAAATATCTAGGATCAATGTTAACAGACAAAAATCATATCCACGAAGAAATTAACTGTAGACGAAAAGCAGGCAATTGTTATTATTATTCAGTTTAAAATCTTTTATCGTCGCGAATTCTGTCGAGGAATTTGAAGCTTAAAATATATGAAACGATAATTCTATGGTTGCGAAACACGGTTACTTACTCGGAAGTAAGAACATAGAGTGAAAATGTTTGAGAACAAGGTCCTGAGACGAATATTCGGACCTAAGAGAAACGTGAATGGGGAAAGGTGGAAACTTCATAACGAGGAACTACATAATTTATACGGTTTACCAAACCTTGTTAGGGTCATCAAGTCTAGGAGGTTTAGGTGGGCAGGTCATATAGCCAGAATAGAAGAAAGTAGGAACGGCTTCAAAGTCTTAACTGAAAGACGAACCGACAAACGATCATTAGGGAAAACTATGCGCAGAAGGGAGGACAATATTAAGATGGCTCTCGCAGAAATAGGAATACAAAGTAGAAATTGGATCATGTTTTCTATGGACAGAAGTGAGTGGAGAGCTTTTGTCACCGCGGCATTGAACCTCTGTGTTCCATAGGTCATAGAGGTCTTTCTTCTAGTATTCGTAATGTATCGAACTCAACAATCATGTAATATCAAATAACAATATACATACATAGATTAAATAAAAATATATAGGTAGAACAATAATAAAAGAACAGACACAAACATTCCGGTCTTATACATTTTTACTTCGAAATAACGAAAATATTAAAAATAATAAAGATCGAAATAATCCTTTGCTACGCGAACGGTTATTTCGGAAAACGGTGTTATTTGTAGTTGTTTTCACTTCGACTTCTCAGTTTGGTTTGTAAAACAACTTGGAAAGTTCATATCATATGCCCAAATGCTTTGACTTCCTCATTGCAGCGTTCGACGCTTGTCATCTTTCCTTAACTGCTATATATGCTATAATGCATATTTAGTGTTACATTTTCTTATTAACTCAACTGTTCAATAGTTTGTTCACGGAGGTTAATTCAACAATGTTTTCTTACATGCCAGAAAAACTTATTATTCTATCGGAGATTGAACACTACTTGACCAGTCTTACTAGGGAACTTTTTCTGGTGACACACGAAATGTGGAACAAGATTATGGTCAATCCATTTGTGTTAGTGAACACGAAAATCGATAGGCGAGAAAAACCCTCGATCACAACCCTTCCGTATTTATGGGGGGAAGAATAGAGCCACTGCCAGCATAACACGTTGTCAATAATGTGATTAAGTATGGCACCAGTTCGATAAAAATATGCATAGAAGCGCAGTTAAACATATACTACAATGTGACATGACATTCGGCAATACTCGAATAAGTGAGGGCAGAGGCGTATCACGTAACGACAGAGAAGGGAGGGTATAGCGTAGGAAAAACATTCTATAGAAGGTATGAACACATACGAGCCGAACTTGAGGGGCATAGCATAGTAATATATCATGCACATGGTCGAGTACATGGGTGGAGAGTAGAAAGGCAAGGGGGTCCCACCTTTCTTAACTGATCTTTCAATGTATATTGGTGTATTAGATTTGCAGTGCATTCACACAGGGACGTATATTGTTGTCTTCAGGTTCAGGTTCAGGGTATTTTCCTTCCATCCTCATCATGATAAACATATGAAAATGAATGCCTAAATGTATACAACACTCTATACACATTGGATGTTACGAGGGGAGGAAATCCGAATACAACGGATAATCCCTTCCATGGCTATCTTACTTCCATTTCTGATTCACGGTATCGCCTACTGGCTGTCTATTATTTGTATTTGATTACCTTACCATGTATTATTACTGTGCTATTTCCCTGACGTCTTGCTTCTCCGTTTTCCTCAATTATATGGCCACTTTTAGTTGCGCTTATCCACCCCCATTTCTGTCGTTATTTGCTACGTTTCAGCCCTCACTTGCCAGAGTATTGTCGGATATCACATTGTACTGCATGTTGTGCTTCTACGCATATTTTCATCGAACTCGCTCCATATTTCGTTTCATTATCTACAACGTGTTGTGTTGGCAGTGCCCTACTCCTCCTCATAAGTACGAAACTGTTCCGATTGATGGTTTTTCCCGCCTATGTATTTTCGCGTTCACTAACACAAATCGATTAACCATAGTCTTGTTCCTCATTTCGTGTTACACCATTCAAAGTGTCCTTGGTAGTGGTAGTCGATTGTGTACTAATTATTAGATGCCACCAAAAGTCTCGTTTTGCCAGATATTTTTACTGATAACCATGGGTGTTGTGTTTTAAACTTAGTATTGACACCGTAGTATCCAAACTTCACAAATTAAACGTTATGTTGGATAGAAACAATATTAACTAACTAACTAACTGTATGGCCTATGGAACCCTGAGGTTCAATGCCGCGTTCACAAAAGCACTCCACTGACTTCTATCCTTAGCCAATTGGATTCAGTTTCTACTTTGTATTCCTATCTCAGGGTCATCCATGTAGAAACGATATTATTGCTATTAACTTGCGTTTAATTAAATCGCTCCGTCGAACAACGTTGCAAATGCAATAATCCAACTTAGCAGAAATCGGAAAATAACACATGTTTATTAATATATAAGCTTTAAATTTACTTTTTCAGCTTCACACTTGTCTTTTTATCAAATGATATTACATAGAATTGGAACTTCTATTACGGTACCATTTAACGGAGGTACTGAGCTTTTAAATGTATTTATTCCAAATACAACATTGCAATCGTCGTCGCTTGCAAGGTTGTTTTGGCAACAGCTATATTAAACACTGACCGCAAAGGGGCTGGAATAGTAACGCATGTCGGTTTGAAAATAGGGTCAATTTATGAATACATGAACCTTAGTAAAAAAAAAAATGCAATGAACTGTTGGACATCGTTAACAATAAAGGGGTTAGAAAAAGAAAAAAACGCTTGAGGGATGGTTTAACATTGTTCTGTAATTCTTCATAAAATTCCACAAAATCTTTAGGGATGTGATTGTATACTTCTAATAAGTCATTTTTTGCCGCTTTGATTGGAACTTTGTCATCATACAGAGGTGGGAAATTGGGAATTTCACCTAAGGCTGTCGTTTATTCCCGAGACTCGTCACATTTGTTTTTGCAATGTGTGCGTAGATCAGCTTTGAAGGACGTTGTGAGATATTATTCCACGAAATATTTTTTGTTTTGGGACAGAATATGGACGATAAGCAGCTAACGTTAGTAGCATTGTGAGTGAAATAACAAACATTTTCGCAGTAATACTGCATACAAACTTAATGTACTTCGGTTGCAACGTTGTTCTCTTCAGGTTGTAGTTTGCCAGACACATGCCTCTTTATATTATATATATATGGATTTCCATCAGCTCTTATAGTTTATGAGATTAATCTTTCCACTCACACACACATTAAATTGTTTTCTTCTTGCCATGAAATGAAATCAAATCTTTAAGTTTTATGTCCCACGATTAGGCCGGTTAGGTTAAAGGAGACGGTGATTATGAGAGATGAGTGAAATGGTGGTATGAAGAAAGTAGAAGAAAATAACATACAAAACTAACATTCACTGTATCTACAAGCATATTAGTATCCCACGTTAATCTGCACAAGGTAATCAGAATACCTATACCTCGTAATATTTTACCTGGGATGATTGCAAAAGCTGTGACACTGAACCTATTGTCATTAAATAAATGCATTTTATTTCTAGAGATGCAAAAAGGCTGGCTTTTTTGAATCGATGGTTTTTTTGCACATAAAAAACAGGGTTTTTTGGGGCGGGGGAACGAGGATTTAGGAAATGTTGGCTTTTTTTCAATGTCATGATTTTTCTATTTAAATAGCTTTCTTATAGTATACTCTAAAGTTAAATAACATTTCATGACCTAAATGCTGCATTTCGTTCTGGAATTCACCATCATGATGGACGGAACACATGTTTGTATGTAGTATTTGAGGGCAACTGTAGAAGATATTTAACTTTATTTTAACTTCTGAGTTATCGAAATTTTTTATCGAAAGTATACTGTAGCTGTGCAATGATTTAGCAATAATCTTCCGGATACAAACTTGAATACCATTTTATACAAATAATCAGATGCGGATCCAGAAAGGTATTTTGAGAGGTGCTTCTCTGCTTAATGTTTGGTTTTTCTAAAATTTCCTAATATTTATTTGGGAGATTATGAGTACAAGCATAACTAATATTTCGTTTTGTTTGTATGTTCAGCAATAACCTTCCAGATACAACCTTGAGGACCATTTTATACTGATAATCAGTGACGGATTTAGAAAAGTATTTGGGAGGGGTTTTTCTTATTAATGTTTAACTTTTCTTAAAATATCTAATTTTTATTTGAGAAGAGCTTGAAGTTTATGAGTAAAGGCATAGCAAATATTTCGTTTGTTTTAGAAATTCTGTAATTTCAGGGTACAAGCTTCACCCTTAAAACATCCCCACCCTAACCCCCTTCGCAAATCCGTCATTGCTGGTAATTAGTAATAACAACGATTTAAAAACGATAAGAAAGGAAGTCGGCCAGAACTCACAGTACACGTTATCTCTACATTCACAGATACAATTCAGTAAAACTGTTGTCAAAATGGTCGAATGCGGGGTTGAATCCCGGACTTCCCGATAGAAACGCAAAATCTAACCACTCACTCATGGTTGTTGTGCAGTTTTGCTTAACTTAAATATATTCTCTCTCTCTCTCTCTCTTTCTATGGCTTATAGAATGGGAAGGTTCAATTCCGCGTTCACAAAAGCTCTCCACTGACTTCGATCCTTAGCCAACTGGATCCAGTTTTTACTTTGCATTCCTATTTCTGCGAGATCCATCTTAATATTGTCCTTCCATCAGCCCCTAGGTTTTCTTAATGGACGTGTTCCGATTGGATCCAGTTAAAACTTTGAAAGCGTTCCTACCTTCTTCCATTCTGGCTGCATAACCTCCCCACCTAAGCCTCCTAGACTTGATGACCGTAACGATGTTTAGTAAAGTGTATAACTTACGCAGTTCTTCGTTATGAAGTTTCCCCCATTCCCGTTCCTCTTGTGTCCGAATATTCGTCTCAGGATTTTTTTAAATACTTTCAGTCTGCGTTCTTCCATCAAGCGACCATGTTTCAAAACCATAAAACACAACAGGCATGATTATCGTTTTATATATTTTAAGCTTTAAATTCCTCGACAGAATTCGCGACGACAAAATACTTTGAACTGAATAATAACACGAATTTCCTTATTTCAGTCGACATTTAATTTATTTGTGGACATGATTTTGGTCTGGTGATATTGATCCCAGATATTTGAAAGTATCCACTTTGTCGAAAGTATTATTTGATATTTTAACGCTTCCATAATTTGCCATATTACGATCCCGGTGAACTTCCATGTATTTAATTTTCTCTGCAGTTACTTCTCTGCAGTTTTCTCTGCAGTTAAGAGCTGCAAGCGTTTAATAAAGACTCTGCATTTCTTTCTATTGTTCTTCTATCATCCCCTATTAAATTTACATCATCAGTATACGCAGTGGCCTGGTTGCTATCTCTAATTTTCCTTATAGCGTACTCCAGAAAAAAGCTGAACAATAATGGAAATAACGCATCTCCTCGTTTCAGGCCATTCTCGACGTGGAAGCTCATGGACAAGAATTTTTCTGCTCAGACTTTACTTCGGGATTCATTTAAACACATTTTAAATAATCTAACTAGCTTTTTCGGTATTCCGAATTGTGCAAGAATGTCGTACAATGTTTCCCCCTATGCGAATCGTAAGCCTTTTTAAAACCAATAAACAGCTGATGTACTGGGTAATATATTCCCATTTCTTTTCGAGTATTTAACGAATAGTAAATATCTGGTCGATAGTTGAACGATTTTCCTAAATCCACACTGATAATCTCCAATAATTTCATTTGCGTATGGAATCAGTCTTGTTAGTAGAATGTTAAGAGAAATGCCTCGATAATTATTGCATTTAGTTTTGTCGCTTTTCTTGTGAATTGGAACAGTGATTGATTCTTTCCACTCTTCTTAAATGTATTTCATAGTTTTTCTCTTTTTATTAAAGAAAGTTTCGTATTGACATGTTGAATTCCTGTCGTAAAAAATCCAGAAACCTTCAGGGCTGGGTAAACCGTGATGGTGGTTATAAGTCTACAAAACCGCACGATCAGATGAATAGTCTCTTACGCATATGATACATTAACAGAAAATTTGGTGCTTTCCCGATTCTGAACAAGCTTATGGAACAGTCAATGCATTATAGAATTCGAAATTTTACCGATTTTGCAGATTCCAAGCACCTGATAGGTGGTAACATCATTACGTATGTGATCAATGAATGAAAATTTTGTTCGAATATTCATATAATGTATATGAAAGTTAAAACTTAAAAATTTCAAGAATGTACAGAACCACCCGAAACCAAGCTCTTGATGTGCAGCTTTGAGGTGTGTGATATTTTGAAGTAAAAATACTACATACATTTTGCTAGTTATTTGTGTATCTTTTTTTATAAAAAAGTACTTATTTTGTGTATAAGAAGTTAAAAAAATAGTATGTATATATTGGTTAATCCTTTGGAATTCATAATGTAAATATGTTAAGAATTTTAAAAAAAATTTTCGAAATTCATGGTTTATTATAGAGATTCTATATTATTATCTACATCAGCCACTAATCAAATAAGTTCTTGTGCTGTAGAAAAGCGAAACAAAGTTTGCTTTATCAATTTAAAGCAAAATTTTAAAAAAAGCCCAAAATTTCCCAAGCAAAAAAGGGGAGCAGAAAAACCGAGTTTTTTTTCAAAAAAGCCGTTTTTTTCGAGCCCTTCATCTGTATTTATTTCATCCTTGTTTTATCTAGTTTCTTTAAACTTACGTTTCAAACGTACTGACTGTGTTGATTATCATACTTCTATACATAATCTCAGTTTTGTGCGTGAATGCGTCCTAAGTGCTGAATATTATTACACATGTAAAAAAGGTAGAACACGGATATGACTGTAATTAGTATTTTTAAAATGTGAGCCAAAATATGATAAGTATAACAAGTATCAAATACAAAGAGTGAAAGTCATTTCTGTATATATACCTCGACGAACATCACGTATTGTATAAAAGTATCACTGTTCCTTAAGGAATACGTTGATTGCATAAAAATACCTGTACGTGAAAACTGTAGTTCTCCTTAAAGGAATTGAACATATTACAAATAATTACTTATATTCAAAGTACTATGAAAAGGGTCGTAGGCTTAAAGATACGAGGAAATCTATAATAGACGTACTTGGAGAAAGAAAATTGTAAGCATCACTTCCAGCGAAATTTAGTTATTAGGTGGAGTGAGTTTTAATCAACCACAGAACATAATATATACAGTATAAGATTGGATAGTACCATTAAGCAAGGCATTGCATTACATTTTTTCTTTTATTCAAAAATTAGAAAATGACACTTGTCATTGTTTTCATCCGATCCGCTCAATTAGCAACGTAAGTACAAAATGATCTATATATACTTATTTAAATATAATTTAGTCACGCTTTTCTTTTGTTTTAAGCTTATCTTCATTTCTAGATAACTTATGTGAACCCAATTGCTGGAAACCAGTAAATAAGTCTTGCCTTGCCGAGATCCAAGTGGAAATAATTTCTTTTATTTTACATATGCTTTTCTTTATGACAATTCTATTTGTGGTGGAATTTGGTTGCTGCAAAAGTACTACTGAAGGCGAATCTGTTTCTGACACTCCTTCAGATATTGGCGTGAGATTTGGTGTTGATGAGGAAGAAATGAGAATAGAAAGCCAACTCGCAGGTAAGGCAAAATATATGTTTAATTGTGGTTCATAGAATACTTGACTGATAGTTAATAAACAACAGGGTGATAGGAAAATACTGAGAGAGACAGTAGTTTTTCTCGTTTCTGCATTAATGCACAATATTATACCATATATTACAAAATATTGGTTGTTCAATAGTAAATCACCTAGACTTTTCAGATATAATTTTATAGTGTAAACTTCTGCTTGTGCATAAATACGTAGAACATAGGTAGGGCAAATTACATTCAAGAATCGTTTTTCCCGTTACGGGCTTTAATTACAAATATCACTATGGTGTAAATCCTCCTTATTGCGTAACAGAAGGGTGAAAAAAGGCTCGAGCAGCCTGGGGAAGGATATCCACAGAGCTCCGAAGCAAGCTAGGATTTAGTGTTCCCAATGCTCCACGCAAGCAGAGAGGAACAGAGAAGCATATGTCTATTGTTGTAAACACAACAATGCGGGATATTACGTTATGCAGCATTTTCTGTTCTTGAATGTGATTTCATATAACCTGATTGTAGAAAACATTATCAAGTATATTTTCAAAACTTGAAATTACTGACAGTCGTAGCAGTAAATGATGCCAAGGTGTGCTTTACTCTGCACTTTATCGAAATAATTATGATTTAATTAGTTTGCTACAAATAATGTTTCTACATATATAATTCAACACCGCTAGACGACACAAGGCGGTCAACAAGTTTTTGTCCTCATTATGAATGGTTTGAGAGAAAAGGGCTAAATGCAGACATATGGTTAGTCTATCTCTATATAGTCAAGCAAAGTAACACATATCTGCAACCGGACTCTCAGCTTCCAAAATCCCTCTTTGTAGAAAGTGTCACATTGGCTGGAAAACCACTGCTTAACTGCAGCAATGACCTACAGATCTGAAGAGAAACGCCGTATTTCGAATACTGTTTCTTTTTGGGAAGTAAGAAGAAATCTGACGGCGCTATGCCATTCATATATGGGGTATTGTGAAGTAATTGATACCCTACGCGTTAGAAAAGATTCATTATTTCCTTAGAATTGTGGGTGGGTGCATTGTCAACTAAGAGGCGAACACATTTGGTGAGGATGTCACGGCGCTTTTTCTTTCGGACAGCGCGCAGTTTTTCCAGCAGACCTCTGTAATATGTTCCAGCCACTTTAAGCCCAAATGTTGGTTAATCCGTAAGAATAACTCCCTTGCAATCCGAGAAAATTGAAAACATTCCCTTCTTACAATGGACATCACCAAATTGTCCGGCTCCGATTTCAATGAAATTTTTCCAGCTGTTAGAGGACATATATGTATTATTTGTGATGACAGAAATTTTTGTCATGGTGCATGTTTTCTATTTTTTTTATATAATTTTTAACAGTTGTGATGTAGTTGCATTAGAGATTACTGCAGAAGTCCCTTACTAACCTTTGTAAACGGAGCGTTAATGGAAGAACAACCATGTATATACATATAAGGCCTAGAAGGAAGTTGTATGGTATGTATGACCTTGACGGCAGCCATCTTGAAATCCGCCATTTTGAATTAACGTATAATTTTTTTAAATGGGAATAGGGTAATATGTTACATAATTTCGGGCTAGAATTTAATTAGAAATACAATGGTGAAGCTAGTTTTGAGATACACCCATTTGCGGAAAGTCACAGGCATTTAATTGTTCACTTACTCCGTGCGAAAGTCCCATAACTCCGCTTCTAACCTGCGTATTAATGATAATAAGTGGATAAAAGCTTTGGTAATGCATATGATGCATAGAGGAAAGTGATACGGTAAGGCTATCCTTGCCGGCAGCCATCTTGAAATCCGCCATTTTGAATTAAAGTGAAGTTTGAAAAATGAAAAACATAGCATGTGACACCTCATTTTAACAGCAAATTTTGCCAAAAAGCCAATGATGTGCTTATTTTTGTTCTATAGTTAACCAGTATGAATTTAAGACTGCATCTAATTTGCACCAAATACCCATTATTCGATCTTTCAAATTGAAAACACTCCTAATTTTCACCGCATCTTTTAAGATTCCAACTGGCATTTTGTAATTGTTACCATGGTTCATGTTTTCTAAATTTATTACATTTCTTGCAATTTGTCAGTTCGTGAATAGTGTTGGGATAAGCATCCAGCAATCTTTCTGAATTTTGAAAACTTGCAATGTAATTATTTCTTTTAAACGAGAATACATGAAGAACCTATGGACCTATGTGACGTAAAGAAATACAAATGAAATTATAACAAATTGGTGTTATACGAAAACAAAATTATCAGGACATGTAGCCTGCATGTTGTGCAAACGGCAAACAATAAAATATTTTTAATAAATAAAACTTTAAAAGAACAGCAGTAATGATAGTAAATATCAAAGAGGCATAATATGATTGTTCCCAAAACATTGTACAATGAACATAATATGAAAACAGGTAACTTGTTTATAAAGAGGTGTAACTAAATTGAGTTCCCGATCAATACTTATTATCAATCTTACAAACATGAATCATCGACAACAATCGGTAGAAAACGAATGACTTTTTTCAAATAAATAAATAAACAAATAAATATACAATAAAGAAATAAATATAAAACAAAACAAAAGATCCTTGATTTACACAACAATCGTATTTCGTTTTTCTATTTGAACTGAATTTTCATTTGATTTTTCGTCTCATCTACTATACAAGCTACGTCTTCGGTATTATCTGAAAGCTGGAGTTGTTTCGTTATGCGATGATTCATGTCAGTAAACGAGTTTTTGAAGGGAAGGTATAGGAAATAAATAATTACATGGCAAGTATTCAAAATTCAGAAAGATTGCTGGGTGCTTATTCCAACACTATTCACGAACTGACAAATCGCAACTCTTAAAAAAATGTAATACATTTAGAAAACATGAGCCATGGTAACAATTGCTAGGTGCCAGTTGGAATCTTAAAACATGCGGTGGAAATTAGAAGTGTTGCCAATTTGAAAGATCGAATAATGGACGTTTGGTGCACATTAGAGGCAGTCCTAAATTCATACTGGCCAAGTATAGAACAAAAATAAGCATACCATTGGCTTTTCGGGAAAATTTGCTGTTAAAATGAGGTTTCACGTGCTATGGTTTTCATTTTTCAAAATTCACTTTAATTCAAAATGGCTGCCGGCAAGGATAGCCTTAGCATATCACTTTCCTCTATGCATAATATGTACTACCGAAGCTTTTATTTACTTATTATCATTAATACGCAGGTTAGAAGCGGAGTTAAGGGACTCTGGCACGTAGTAAGTGAACAATTAAATGTCTGTAACTTTTCCCCAAATGGGTGTATCTCAAAACTAGCTTCATCATTATCTTTCTGATTAAATTCTAGCCCGAAATGATGTATCATATTACCCTATTCCCATTTAAAAATTTATACGTTAATTCAAAATGGCGGATTTCAAGATGGCTGCCGTCAAGGTCATACCTACAATACAACTTCCTTCTAGGCCTTATATATATCTACATTGCTGTTCTTTCATTAACGCTCCGTTTACAAAGGTTAGTAAGGGACTTCTGCAGTAATCTCTAATAACTACATCGCAGCTCAAAAATTATATAAAAAAAAAATAGAAAACATGCTCCATGGCAAAAATTTCTGTCATCACAAATAATACATATATGTCCTCTAACAGCTGGAAAAATTTCATTGAAATCGGAGCCGGACAATTGGGTGATGTCCCTTGTTAGCAGAAGGCTATACACGGTTTTTTAAGGGATGGGAAGCTGCTATTTTTCCACTGATTACTCATCACTTTAGTCTCCGGTCGAAGCTGTCTATTTCATGTTTGAATAGTACTTAAAAACAACTATATACTTTTCACCATAAACAGTTTTCATCTCTTCATAGATGTCCTTGAATGGCATTTCGTTTAAGTAGAGGAACTTTATGACCGCGCGATATTCAACTTCAATGTTCACAGAAATAACATAGATGATATTACAGTCACTTTAATCAATTACGTATCTTCAAACAACTGTTTTAATTAAGCTCCCTTCTCATAAGAAAACTTCCCGTAAAAATCTAGGGAATCAAGGTTACTTAAGATTGAAAATTTGCCTCAATATGTGGTAGCTTATCTAATGCCACTAAATACAATGTAACGAAATAGAGAACCATCTTTATTCTAATAGGACTTGAAATTTCGATATATAAAACTTTGTGACCTTTAGCTGTAAATTGTTGAAGTTTTTCTTAACGGAAAAACCGAATCTGGTAAAGTGGTTAGTGTATGTTTAGTACTCTATAAAGCGTTATGAAAATAGAAAACTCAGTGTCTAATTGAGTGTTGATCGATTGAATTGAATTGAATTTGTTTTGCGGTTATGAAGATCCTTCAGACAGTTTTACTTACTGTACTGGAAATTAAAATTAAATTTGTCCTCAAATTTAGTTTTAATTTCACCTTTCCTCAAAACAAATTTTTAAACAATTTCCTCCATATTCAATTTTCCGCCCTTAAAACTGTAAAATAGAAGCTCGATACTCAACTGACATTTCAGTGGTTTTTCACTATCTCAGAAATATTTCTGGAGTATCATTTCATATATAGCTCTGACCTCAGTCAACGATTAAGTATGTGTCCCTTAAAGTAAACTAAAGGCAGTAACTTGATTTTTAGAAATATTTCGAAATAGGAATATGTCAAAAAAAACTATGCCCGGCGAAAACAATGGCTGGTCCGTTGTAACGGTCTTGATTCATCCACAAAATAGTCACGAACAATCACTAAATTGTGTTCAGCAATTTCTGAAGTAATTTTGATGCAATTGTTCTCATTTCCGAAACATTAATAATTATTGCTATGTGACACATTATATATATCAAGATCATTATAGTCGCAACCTATTTGATAGTGACTCTACTATACTTTACTATAATATTTTCCACTGCCTTGACGTTCTCATTGATTGTTGACGTGCTGCGATGCATATATTGATTATATCCAACGCTTTTAGGTCCTTATTTAAAATGTTTGTATGAACTGTAAATGTATTTTTTATTGGATCAATATATTTCAATCAAAACTTCTGTTGAACACCTTATATATGGAGAACTACATAAGACTTAGAGTGGAATACTATTACATATGATTGTTTGGACTTACAATTTCACATTAGATTCTAATGATACAATGTAAAAACATCGCTCAGTGATATTTTTGATCTCTCAATAGTTTTTAAGGTAGATTGGTCTAAAAGTTTCGAAATATGAATAAGGCTTTCATCATGAACTATTGAAAGTCAAAGAATACATCTTGAATATGAGAAAAGAGTACTATGATGTATAACAACTATAAATTGGAATATTGTTCTGAGGTAGTTTTTAGGAAACAAAAAATTAGTATGTTTATGTTAAGTTCCATACCTAAGAACGAATGGTGTAAAGAAATGCTCATCCACTCGGTAACTATGACATCCAGAATTTCTTCTGAACCAATACACATTTGTCAAAATAAAATGAAGGAACAACGAATAATTAAAATGGAGGAACAAGATAAATCGATATATCTACACGCCCTAGATTGCAGAGTTCATTTAGTAGCAACCCAAATTGTAGAAGCTTATCTATTGTATCCTATTTAAATTATACATAGACTATCCGGTACCCTTCTCAAAAGGTGGGGCATACATTTCTGCCAAGCGCTCAAAGTCAATGAATTGACAAGGCAAGCGAAATCACAAATAAGTCAAAATTTAAAGACAGAGATAGTGCAGGAAAAAAAATTTTTATTTTCTATTCCAAAAATTAGGAGTTGGTATGTACTTTTCAACAAGCTTTCTTAAATCTTAAGATAATATTCTAAATATTCAGGCAGTTCATACAACTCATTACTAATCCAAAATAACGGACTTATCTGTAATTCATAACCCATAATATAGGAACTTCTACTATATATGATATTGCTCTAGTTTGGTATCCTAAGTGTGATGAGTTGGTATACAGGAAACAATACTTGAACCCATAGTATAATTTCATGTTTTCATTAACGGTAATAATTTGCAAGCAAGTGTCTCTAGTTTCGAATATTAATAATTCTTTTATATATATACAGCATGATTGAAAATATCCTTATAACTTTTTTATTAATCATCGAAATGGCTTCAAACCTTACAGTTAAATGCTAAAACTTTCGAAGTTCTTGTGATAAAAAAAATGAAAGTAGTACATCACAAATGTTCTATATGGGCCCCCTTTGTTAACCTGCATACATCTATTCGGTATTCCAATTCCGCCCATACTCATTTCAACATGTTAGCATCAACAGTTTACACTGCAGCAGTAATACGATCTTTCAGTTCATTCACATCTTGGGGTAGAAGGGGGTTTGTGGACAATGTCTTTAATATATCCCCACAGAAAAAACATCACAGGGGGTTAAGCCCACCCCCAATCCAGCGGTGTGGCAGTCTGTTGTTGAGGAAATTTCTGACATTGTGATGAAAGTGACATGGAGCTCCATCCAATTGATAGATGAAGTCTGCAATGTCATGTTCGAGCTATGACATAACCCATGTAGTAAGCATTTGTAGAAATGTTTATCCAGTCATAGTTCCTTCGTCAAAGAAGCACGGACCATAAACTTTTGAAGATGAAATTGCACAAAACACATTCGTCTTCATTGAATCACGCACAATTTCACAGATTTGGTGAGGCTTCTCTTGTTTATTCACTCTTCCTGTCACACGGAACGCAGCCTCATCACTAAAACAAAGTTTGCCCAAAGATCATCATCAACATTGCACAACTCTTGAAACGATTCACAAAAAGTCTTGCGACACGTGATCATTAGGTGTTAAGTGTTGTAACAACTGCAGTCGATACGGATACATCTTTAAATGTTTACGCACTACACGCCAAACAGTTGTTTGAGGCAATTGAAGCTCTTTGCTAACTCTCCTTGTTGACATTTGTGGCCTGTGTTGAAAACTGGTTCTAACCCTATCGACATCTGCCTCAGAAGTGGACGGCTTACCGGGCGATTTTTCTTTACAAATGCATCCCGTTCTGTTGAATTTGTCATACCACTTACGTATGGAGCTCTTTGATGGTGAATCTTTATATTTTTTGTGCGAAACTCGCGTTGAACACTAACAACAGACCAACAAACGTGAAACTTTAAAACGCAAATGCTCTCTCTGCACCAAAGGCAGCCATCTTGGACTAATCACTCCGCCACCTAGCGGATAAATTTTAAACTACTACGTTCGTTCCAAACAAAACTTGAGGATAATATTGAAAGTATTTGCATAGAGATTTCATTGTTGATAGAGTATTATAACTTAAAGAACGTTTCCTTATCGTTCAAATCATTTTGAATCACGCCGTATATCTATATCTATATCTATATCTATCTATCTATCTATCTATCTATCTATATATATATATATATATATATATATATATATATATAATATGATGTTCTTGTTGAACCATTTATATCTAAAAATATATTTAATGTGGCATCCACTCTTTTATGACTACTTGTACGGTCGTCGTATCATTTTCCATTCCTTCCCTACTCTTCATACTTCCAACTTGTAGCCACCGTTTGTCTACAGTGAACGTATACATTCGTCATTTTAAATTCTGTTTCTCATGCTCTTCATCTCCCAAGTTATCAAAAGAAGCTAACTTGCAAAAGTTGAACTGCTAGCCATAAAACACATGATATGTGAAAACGTATAAATTTTTAGTTCGCGTATATTCCGCGTGTAGCGTTTCGATGGAAAGCTATATACGTATATCGCAGACTGCGAATTCATAGTAGCGGCAATGTTGCAACCAACGCTGCTGTTGGTACTTTTAGCTGGATGCTTGAAATGGTTTTTAATTGTTTCATAGGAGGGAACCGAGAGAGCCAATTAAAACCCTCCCCGGCCACAAGTGATTTATGATTCTCTCTCTTCATCTGTCGTGGCTCGTGTGTGTGATTTCATTCCACGCTAAGTAGTTGTTTCATAGGTATTTGTGATATCATACCTTGGGCGCTGAGCACGTCAATCTCTGATTCACAATATATAAAAAATTGCCAGAAACTACTAAACCGATTTAAAAAATTATTTTCCTGTTGGAAAACTTATCTATTACCAGTGAGCATACCATATATTTATCCAGAAAAATGGCTCCCGGGCGCTAGGGCACTACTCTTGTTTTTACATATATTTAATAGAATTTTTTTAGAAACTACCAAAACATTTTGAAGAATTCTTTCGTATTTGGAAGGCATACCTAGTGTCGCTGATAATAAACTACATTTTATCCCGAAAGATAGTTTCACCAGTAGGAAGACGATTTGACGTAGATTAAGATAGATTATAGTTTATCCCGAAAAATAGGCTCTTGTGCGCTGAGAGCATATTTTTTCATTCATTATATAAAATAAATTTTCAGTAACTACTCAAAGGATTTTCAATTAATCGCTAATGGAAAGCTGATTTAATGCCAGTAAAGATACGTTATATTTTACCTAAGTAAATGGGCCTATGTCCACTGGCTGCGTCATTTTTCGATTCATTATATATAAGAACTTATTTCAAAAATTCTTTTCCTGTCGGAAAGAATGTCTAATTCCAGTTATGATACGCTATATTTTGTTCTGGATAATGTACCCCAGGGTTCTGAGACAGTCATATCTTGTTTCATTATATATATATATATAAGGAATTTTCATAATCTACTGAACCGATTCCAAAAATTCTTTCAGCTATGGTACAGCAACGCACTATACATAAACTGTGTGGCGTGTGTTAAACTTCCTTTCACGGCTTATAATTCAACTCAACTATATCTGATAGATAAAATAAGTGTCAATCTTTTCTTTGGTCAGCGGTTTATAGCAGAGCATGGTATACTACAGTGCATCATAGTTGGTCGTGCATTAGAGTGGGTCATCCTGAGAAGTGACTTTGTAGTCACGCTACTTAAAACTAAATATTAGATTCGTATTCAGCGCTTTCGAATCTATAAGGTCAGCTTGCTTTCAGTTTTATTATAACTCCCCAGGAAGAACTCTCCGGTCATGCTCTTTGTGGTGGACAAACACCGTGTGCGTGGGTTTTCTCGGTGTTCTCCCGTTTCCTCACACTTTCTTCATTCTACCATTTCATACATTATTCATCATCACCGTCTCCTTTAGCCTAACCGGCATAACCGTGGGACGTAAAACTCAAGGATTTCATTTCATTTTTTCTCTGGTCACACTACTAAAGAGGTTTACAATCGTGATCATCGCCTTTGAAACTATAATTCGTGCTTAGATTCGTACACTCCTCAAATGGTTTGTAAACAGGGGTTTTGTACGAACAATGAAAATTACCATAATTAATCACTTTGCTCCCTTAAAAAGTGATTCTCTAATCACGCCAATGAAAAAATAAGGTTAGATTCATAATCGGCGCCTTTACATCTGTAAGATCAGCATTGTTTCAACCTATCCAAACTTTCCATAGACAAAGAGCTCTAAAACAATGTTAATTATCTTAAATTTTTTTGACCCCCTCCAAAAAAGAAACTTTCTAGACATAGCACAGAAAAGTGACGGTCATACTTGTAATGAGAGTACTCGAAATGTAAGATATAAATTAGTTTTCAGTTGCCGGAAAATTGTTTTTATCGCCGTTACAATTTATCCTAATTTTACTCTTCCCCTCCCTCAAAAGTACCTTTCTAGTGATGTCAATACAAAATAAAGATTCGTGATCAGCACTTTCAAACTTATAACCTCTGTCTCGTTTAATGCACCCCAAAAATTTTTTACAGACAGTGATCTCTAAAAAAATGGAAATTACAATAATTTATCACTTTGTCCCCTCGAAAATAGTTTTCTACCATGCCACTGAAAAATATATGTAATCAATGTCTTGGAATCTATAAAATCAGCTTATCTTCATTCTCCCCAAAAGTTATTTGTAGTCAGGGACCTCTAAAACTTGTTAATTATCGCAAACTTTCGCTTTGACCTCTAAAAGTGACTTTCTAATGGCGCCTCTGAAAAATGAAGAACTTTCATATTTATAATCAGAGCGCTCGAAAACGTAATAGAAGTAGGATTTCCGTTGCTGAAAATGTGTTTTGCGGATACCATAATTTATCGTGATTTTTCATTTCTTCCCTGCTCAAGTATTTTTCTACTGACGCCACTGAAAAATAAGGCCAGAATAGTGAGCAGCAATTTCAAAACTATAACATCCATTCGGTCCCAAACGCAATGGCTTCTCACTTTAGAGGGGCCGCTAATAAAATATGTCGTAATTTTTATGTGTTCTGTCCTGTTGCAAACATAAGATTTTCTATTGCAAAAACTAGATTTCAATTGTCTGGTAATGAAGTTAATTTTGTCTTCCATTCCGCGATTCTCCTATTGATACGGTTATTATTTACAAATCCGGGTATAAAAAATTATAAGTTACACATTCGGAAATTCACAATTTATGAAACCACATATTGTTATCGGAAACTAGGAAAAGATTTAATTGATTGCGTTTGACTGCTTTATATTATAGTTGTTTGTTATCGTATACTGAATTTTATTCATGTAATAATTTTACGTTTTAGTCTCCTAACTACTCTGAAGATCAGATCTTACCCGACACGCGATATGTTAGTAAAATCCTTTGTAGGGGAGACCGGATCATATTGTGACAATTGTGACATTCTAGTTTCTTGTGACGCTCACGTTCGGCCTAAAATTATAATTTTTAGCATGCACATACTTCGTTCTCGTGTGCATAACGTATATCTCTCTTTCCAATGTAACTTGTCCTGAACTGGAGGTATGAACTGTGTTTTATGATCAATACAGTTTTAGCAATGTACACATATGCGGGTTAAGCTGTCACAATATATGGAGCAAGTTGTCACATGTGATTCTAGTGGCAGTTTCCAGATATAGGTAGATATTATGAATGTATAGTACGCGACAAAACATAGCCAATTTTTTCCTCGAAGGTCAGGATCTAAGGGTTTACTTGTCCCTACCATAAATCCTTCATTGCAACTAGGTTTCGGCGTTGCCGCTCCATCTCAGGTAGAACTGTATAAAGCTCTCAGTATGGCTAACCTCATTACGGTATTCATAGTAGCATCGTACAGCGTTTGTTCCGTCTGGCATCTGTAGCTTTTACAGCGTGATTGAAGAAATAGCCAGGCTTTGCAATCAGCCCACTTCATGTGACAATATATGAAAGCTATTATATTCTACTTTGTACAGCTTAAAACACAAATTACTTTGATGTTTATTATGTCGGGAAGTAATGTTATCGAATAGAGCAAATCTTTAAATTTTACTCCCGATCCCAGCCTTTGCATTATGTTTTCTTCCATAAATGACGTAAAGGCAATGCTCTAAATAGAAGAAGGGGAGTATGCGGGGTATACTTTCTTAGATCTTCCACGTTGGGCACTGCATAAAGAAATAGCAACACAGTTTAAAAACAGAGACCTTGCATTCTTGAATATTTTCAGTGCGTAGCTGATGCTTGTTGTATTGTGACATTCGGTAGGCACTGCCCCTTTATGTGAGATTGATTCTAAATTGCATGAAGGGCATAAACAAGAAGTAATAATAATAATAATAATAATAATAATAATAATAATAATAATAATAATAATAATAATAATGCAATTTATAAAAGACTAACATTAACGCATCACGCTAATTCCTAATAGTAAATCACGTTCATGCTCATTGCAATAATATAATGCAGTAATTTAGATTTCAGCAATTATATTTATAGCAGTTCGTTGGTCTGCTAACTAAACAAAAAGTGTATGCAAACAATTTAAGCTCTTAAGATTGAATTTAACCTATAATTAGTGCTTCAACTTTTCAGGTAAACATTATCCGCCCGATAACCATTGCGTTTGGTTTACACGATCCTTAGACCTGATAAACCCGTTTGACCCATGTTTCGCCTGCTTGGGCCGTTTGACCCGATAGACTCGTTATAAGTTCCTAACACACTATTTAAAATCATGACAGACTAAGTTTGTTTTCATAAAAACGGCGTTACCAGGCCAACCCTATTCATACGGTTCAATCGGGCAAACCCGATTCATACGGGTAAAAATAGAATATCGGTCCAACGAACGGTCCAGGATCGATTCTATTTTCCGAGCATTACGAAAATGCACAGTAACCCGAAAGGGCTCGGACGTAAAAACTATCATATTATTATTATTATTATTATTATATTAAAATTACTTACTTGTCAAATGACCTGTATATATTTTATTCCTATTTTAAATGGTTATTCTTGTTTTATTTATCTGCTTATTGGTTTGCAACACTCAGAAAGAATAGTTCGAGACTTCATTATTTACCCTGGCGACGGGGAGAGCGGCTAAGCTTTTGTAATACCGGCAACATCCAACTGGTTGACAAACTGCACGTGGCAGCTAAAAAATTTTATGACTTTTTTACTGCTGATAAAGCAAGTTGGTTTAGCTTTGAAAACCACTATAACTATTACTAATGCCCAAAGTAACTGTAAATGTTACCAGCATTAGCGTCTGAAAGAGAATAAGGACAGAATTAAATGAAAGGTAAAATTATGCTACTTAAAAGGGAAATAAATAAAATACGCCATTGAAAATTATGCATGCGTCATATGACTGTGTCCAATGAGCAGTCAAGTTAAAAGGATTTCTTCTCAACGAGACGGTCGGGTACTAGAGGTTTAGACACCTAAACGGGGTTTCATGGAATGCAATATATCCCATTCCTCCTACCATTGTTGCAAAACACGAGATGTGAACACCGGGTGAAATTCTGTGCAAGGGAAAGGCGTCAGAAGTGCGACTCCAAGGGAGCTGCATCTTTTGCCACAGGATACGCTTGCTCATTACCAGAAATGCCAACTTGGCTAGGAATCCAACCAAAGTGGACAACTGAGCCGGTACCGTGTAGAGAATAGCATCTTAACAAAACACGCTGAACCAGAGGATGCCTCGTGTAAACATTACTAAGACTAGTACGAAGTGAGAGCACTCTTAAAGTCAGAAAATATGAGAATACGGGGACATAGCATAGTCGACGGCTCCAAGAATAACCAGCAGCTTAGCACTTAAGTTCGATACAAACCAAGGGAGTCGCTAACCAAAGCGCGCAGGGCCAATGACAAACCCACAATTAACAGTTTCGTTTCCTTTCGAGCCATGTGCATAAATTGTGAGAAGTCAGCATAGTGTTGTGCAAAGAGCAAAATTCCTGCTGATGGCCGTAATCAGTCGTAGTACACTTACTGAAACACGCCAACTGAAATGAAACATGAGTACTGTGGAGGTAGCAAGGTGGAAAGGGAAGAAAACAATGGATAACAATGGGGTACATCAAGAGCTAATTCATCCAGAAGTTCTAATGAACAAACACAAAACGTCGTGTGATATGAGGTCGTACCACATAGCGACGATAGCGAGCATCCGCTTTAAGAACGAAAGAAGAAGGGTGACTAGGAAGGGGTTTTAGACGTGCAAAATAACGGAGGATCAATTCCTGAGATGATGAAGAGATTGTTCAAGTGCTTGAGCATCAACATACAAGCTAGATATAGGGCTAGCAGGAAAGCTCCTATACACAAGAAAATACCAAGATAAGGGACTGTATCCAGCTGACGTAGAACAGATGGCCGAGCGAAGGGGTAAACTACCCAACCATAATCCATTTTGAAGTGGATTAGTGTATGGTAGAATCGTAAAAGTATTGTACGACCAGCACCCCAAGAACGATGAGAAAGGATTAGCAAAATATTGAGCGCTCTCAAAAACTATATTTCAGATTGCACTTATGTTCACACCAAGTTAGTTTACGATCAATTGTAGGTTAAGAAAGCGAACAGTAATAGCAAACAAAAGGTGTGTTCCACGAAAATAAAGGCCAAGATCTGAAATACAGGTACATAACACAGAATAATGAACACACTTGATTTTCTCAGCGGAAAAAGGAAATTCAGCCTATGTCCTCCCCATGTATAAACGATTCAGCGTAAGTTGGAGCTGGTGAGTATATGTATGGAAGTTACGGGAACGACAATAGATGGTAAAGTCATCAACATAAAGGAGTGCAAGAACAGGTGTGGTAATATGAGACACGACATTATTCATGGCAACAGCAAATATCGTCACACTACCTTGAGAGACACAATTCTCTTGGGTGAAGCGATCAGAAAGAGTAGAGCCAACCCGTACCGTGAAATATCGCAAACCTAGAAACTGTTCTAAATTCATGGCCATAGCGACCACAATCCTCAGAAGTGAAATCTTTGCAGAATTCAAAAGCGCCAGGTAGTGCCATACGCTTTTTCGAGGTCAAGAAAAGGTAGCCACTAAATATTCCCTATGACGAAAAGCCTCTTGAATATTGGATTCCAGATGATAAGATAGTCGGTGGTGGAAAGAAATTGACGGAATCCACATTAGAAGATCGAAAGGAAGAAATTCCGCTGCAAGAACCACGCCAACCAAGATCTACCAGCTTCTCAAAAACCTTGAAAGCAAAGCTAGTAAGAATAATAGGCCAATAGCAGGAACTGCAAGTTGAAATCTTACCTTGGTGTAAAAAAAGGAAGGATATGAGATTCTCACCAAACTTCCCGAAAGTGACCAGTAAGCTGGACATGATTAAATAGAGTCAGTAAAGAAGCCTTCAAAGATGGGATAGATGGCATAACATATCTTAATGAATGTTATCAGGACCTGGAACTGTATTGTTGGTGGTGGGTAGAACATAGTCGAGTTCTGCAGTTAAAGAAGTTAAAGTAGTTTTGTAGAAGTTAAATTATATGGTTCCACATACGTAGCGTAAAATGATAATAGTTACGTTCAGCGTGTTGTTCGTAGCGACTGAAATCCACTGAGTAATGGGTAGAGCTAGAAATAAAGGCAAAATTACTACCTTATTCGTTCGCTATTTGCTTTTTATCAGTGAACAATACGTCATCGACAGAAGGGTTGGGATGGAGTGTGGTTCATCAGAGCCCGGCAAACGGAGGATTATCAACGAAACAGTAGCCATTGAACAAGATATTGTTAATGTAGATCCATTGTCTTACCAATAGCGACATTTTGCTTGTTTGATCAAATAACGGGAACGATCACAAACCTGACGATAATGACCTAAATTATCGGCTGTTGAAAACGTGTAAATAGACGAAGTGCACGACGCCGAGCAAGAAGACCATGATAGATTTCAGGGAACCACCAAGGAACTTAGTAAGAACCTAATCATCGGGAACAGGGAATAGAAGATTCATCATCTCCGAGAATACTTTGCTGAAATAGTGTAGTACTCTCGTCAAGAGAAAGACTAGAATCATCATTAAAGGTAAAAGGTTATAACTAAGAGGACATGTAGCGAATACTTTCTCAACGTAAAAAATTAATTTTTACATTAAGCTTTGTAGGGAAACCAAAACAACTATGAAAACTGCACTAGTTCATACCTAATGAATGAAAACAACAAAGAGTATGGTCATAACAAAATGAAAGAAATCATCAAACAAAAGCCTACGTCTCCAAGCAGGAGCACTGGAGACTTCTTACAGCATTTGCAACAAAATGTTTTAAAATTGTAAAAAATTTTCTTCCTTCATCCATCCAGATAGGTGTGCACATCCAAAGCTGCTCGGTGGTCTTCCCCTGGTTAAATGGTATTTGTAGTGAACTCTGTGTGAAACGAAAAAGGGGGCACCGTGTTTCCCGTTGCTGATACAGCAAGTGCTAGAGTTAATAAACTTCTTCTTTCAGCTCACGTAATAGATCCTACCTATTTGAAACCTTTGCGAGCAACAACACGGTTTGGATGTTGTAATGTTGAGATTCCCGTCTCAACCATGTTATAAATATCTGAGCGACGAAACTTGTAGCGTTCCACGAGAAGCTTTAAATGTTGAAGAATGATTCGACGTTTATTTTGTTGAAGCTGGTTGCGCGTGCAAGGTTGGTTACTTGGGGAGTTCTTATAGCAAGATCACCATGTCTTTCTAGAAATTCTGAACACAAGTCTGGGCCAACAACCGCCTTTTCGTCCCACGACTCCGGACACTTCTTTCCTAGTGCTTTTGCATTGTTGTGAAGCCGAATCGCGAACCTGTTTTGTCGTGAGTCCAAAGTAGATGTCCGAAGCTTGTTTTAGGTATGATACCAGTAAGTCTTCCTCGTATTCCTAAAATATTCTGTTACATGTTGATTAACTCAATGTAAATGAGCATTAGCTGGGCTGTAGTTCACCATCTGTAACAGGTACACAAAATCTTACAAATGTTCTGCGGTGGGCATGAATTTTTTAAGCAGCTTTATGTATTGATGGGGGTTGTCGTTTCTTTACGCGGCTCTTCCTGCAGCCAATAGGTCTTCCATTGGTGGTGCTTTCCTCTCTGTTTTCCTTTTGTATGTTCTCACGATCTGTGAAACAAAGAAACTCTTTACTAAACGAGGAATACATTGCTTGTATCAGACATAATACAAAGTGGGGCACTTTGTGAAGGTGACAACATGCCCCATCTTATTTGTGACAATTTGTTTCAAGCGTAGTCTTTCATATTTCTACAAAATATCTGCACCAAAAAACAAGGTAGGCACATTTAGTGTAGCTCATTCTGATGCTGTATTTCTAACCTACATAAAACACAAAAACATACTTGTTTATCAAGCTTTTACGAACACACGAAACAACAATTCCTCTACTTGAAAAATTTACACTAAAACACTGACAACAAAGCTCAACTGGAGCAACATCATTGTTCCCGAGCACCTCCGAACGAGTGATATTAGTAGTGGTATCTAGTAGGTAAACAAGAAAGCAACACAGGCACGGCAACATTTACGATTTTTCTAGAATTGATAGTGTGACAACGTGCCCCGGTCTTCCTTATATCTTTTTTTACCATGCCTTCATGTATTTTTTTTTTAAACTGGTATCATCTACAGTAAAGGGAGTATGTTGCCCTTAATCGACATGTGTAAGAGCAAGGGCGCGACACATCAGAATTTGAGGAATACTAACGTGTCGACATATCATCCAGAACGTATTGGTAGACGTTTTACTTGAGAATTGTCCTTCGTAGCGTGAATTGATTATTTATTTTCTCCAGAGAATCGACTATCATTGGCTAGCGGATAAGCCAATCAGTGAAAAATTGAAACATGTTATTTAAATCTTATAACGAAATAAATCAATCCAATATAGTACGTTTTATGAGAATTTCATATTTGCTATTCTACTTTCATAGTATGTGCATTTCCTTTTGAACTAGTAAACAATTCAAGAACGACTGTTTGTTGCAAGTTATATCTGTGTATAACATCTAGTTTTCCCTTTATATCCTTGATGAAGTTACTAGATAGCGATTATAAAGAAAGCGAACAATCGTACGAATTACCATGTCTAATAGAATGTCGTATAGTATTAGCTTCAAAATTAAAACTTGACCTGAAATTTAATGAAATAATGTACTCCTTATATCAATATTAACGGCGAAATATTTGCATCGTCTTTCAGCTTTTATAGTCTTATATATTCTAGGAAATTGAGAAGAAAATTATTATTGAAAAGATATTAAATGTATCATTACTATTGTTTAAGAAATATAATGAATATAGAAATTATGTTAAATTTTACTCTTCAGTAACCCTTTTTGCATATTGTTTCTGAAACAGGAACAGGAACTGACGAAGTATCTAATGAGCCAGAGATGAGAGACAACCTATTGGTTGACAAATTGGTGAAACGTTATTGGGGTTTCTATGCTGTCCGTAGTGTTTCGTTTGGAGTAAAATCTGGGGAATGTTTTGGTCTCCTAGGAGCAAATGGAGCTGGAAAATCAACTACATTTAAAATGATTACGGGAGAAGTAACACCTACAAGAGGAAAGACCTACATCAAGGAATACAGTTTGGACAAAAACAGAACGAAGGTGATATAATTTTATTTGTTTATTACTTTTATAATGAATGAAAGAAACATTTAGGGTAAGAAAAGAGACAGCATCATAAATATACGATTAAAACATAAATTCTGCTGATGATATAAATAAATAAATATCTAAAAGTACAATACACTCCTTTAGTCGTGGATAAAGATAAATATAACCTATTGATTGCGTATAACGAGCATTACCATTGTAGGAAAGTAAATTCAATCGTGAATATGCGAAGGGACGTATAGAGTGGCGCAATAGTAGTAACATCCATTTTCTCTGAAACAGGCTTTGATACAGAAGTTCCATTGTAAACTATTTAGGTCTGATTTAAAGGTATGTGTTTTACATTACTTCGAAATTATGACCTGTCTCCTGAAATGCGCCATATTGGATCGAAGTCAACTTTTTCTAAATGAAAAGGGTGTCGCCAGGTACGTTCAAGAACACCAGAAATTACGGAGAAATGCAATCATATAATTTGTTTGTTAATATCGGTAATGGTTTGCACCTTACAGTAGTTTGAAAGTTGGCAAAATCGCTGTACGTAGGATATAAGCACCAGCGACACTAGCGAGGAACATCGATTAATAAACAGCAATTATATCGGACAAAATTCAATAATGCCGTATATAAGTCATCAGTAGTATAAATCATCACAATATAATAAATGCTAAATAAAGAATTGTACACTACAACATGAGTATCTAATGTAGAATGATAGTCACATATGACAGAGAAGTGACCTTGAGGTATTTTATAAGTGCACTTCTTTAAAACATCAAACCAGGCAAACCATCAATAATGTAGCATGTTTTACAAATTGTATATCGTCGTATTCCTGTGAAGCGATGGTACTAAAGTTGCTTATGCACAGAACAATGACAAATGATAATGGTAGTGGAAGTTCGGGTATTATGGAATACCATTTTTGTTTCGCTTGTAACTGATTGTACATTGAAACAAAAAGGAAAACAAATATGAGCCTTACATATTTTCCTTTATTTATGTGTATCATGAAAGAAGTTTTGTGACAAGGGTGGGCAAAATTTATAATTTGTAAAGAAACCCCTTCGGAGCGTAATATGAAATAGTAATATTACGTAAGAGCGTAATATGGAATACAAATTTTATATAGAAAAGAAATGACTTTTTCGTTGAACACACAATGAATACAGTGATAATATATGAAAATTCTTAATTCCAACCCATAACTGAATGTGATTAATTTGCAAGATTTATAAATATAGTACTCTGCTTCAGGAAGGCCACAGTCATTGTGTGCTCACATTAAACATTATGTACACTGGACCCAAAGCAATCCTTTGTATAATCAGAAAATTTGATGTAACAAAAAATACACTTAGCATTGTTATCATCATAAATGTATGTTTAATTATCCAACCTCTGAAAAATATTTTTGTGATCGGAATACCAAACGGAATACGGAATACCATGCGTTCCATGCGGGTATTCCATATTGCCTTCTACACCATATTGGAAAAGAAAGAGCTCTTAAACGCATTCGAAGGTGCATATGATAATGGCCCCTATCAAATTATTACTCTGAATATCTAATGTCATCGTAAATAAAGAATTGTTTTTCTATTACATTTCAATAGGAAAATGCAAGTTGTAAAACACTTACCTGTAAAAGTTTTCACGAATAAGAAATCATATTTTAACGTCTACCAACACAATGAATGTCACAATCACAAGGCGACTGACTGTACAGCATCATAAGAATGTGAGGTAGTAGTTTCTATGCTCTCCGGTTGGAAGCAACACATCACAGGCGAGATAATGAGGTATTCCATATTATCCGACTATTCCATAATACCCGAACTTCCTCTATATGTTGTGCTGTTTTGAATAGATATGTTTAGCATAGGATTTATGTTCACTGGAGGAATTTCAATTTTTGTTTTGTCTTCCATATGCATAGCTATTGGGAAATACCATTCAAATTAAAAACAAATTTACATATTTGAACTCCAAAGTAGGAAAAATGTTGTTAATACTGTGAACGAATTCTTTAGTAGCTTGCTTTGCGTGGGGCTGGAGATTATAATACTAACGATGTCACTTTGCATAATCCGATTTTATAGCATTAATAAAGTTCATTAACTGTGCTTTCCAGACTTCAAGTTGTTCATAATGGTTATCACAAGTGAAGTGGTATGAAATTTGTTGTACAATTTGCTGTTAAATACTGTTTATATAGTGTACTTCACATTGATGTATCCATTGACCATATGATGCAATCCATTGACCATATGATGCAATCCGGCATGTATTTTTTAACAAGTGTTTGCTGTATTTCACTTTTTTAACAATGCATTTATAGGTGCGTTCTTTGGTACGGAATTAGATACATATTGTGTTTTTGTAGTGATCTTGATGTTCTGTCATTTAGACATTATTTACATGCTTCTCAACGTAGAGTGAAGCGAATTTTTCTTTCTACTTGTAATGACTTGAGTTGATTGTGAGTTTAACGTCCCATTCAGCAGAGAGGCTACATGAGACGTGGACCTACTGATTAACGTGGAACCCGAACCACATCAGCTCCCACCGTAAATCGAACCCGGGCCTCACACGCTAACGGCACGTACGCTAACCGCTTAGCCACGAAGGAGCTATATACTTGTAATGAATCTTATATGTTTCAGTGTTCATATTGAAAGCATGATCACACTCGCTTTTTGGTTGATATTTTAAATTGCACTTTCTCTAGAACATCAAAATTTTCTTCTATATCCAGCTTAAGCTATTAGTTAGAAATTCAATTGTTCCATCTGTAATTGCTTAGGTGCTATCTGATTCTTATTTATTTTTTCCTTCAACTATAACGTCTGCAACTGTTGCAAGAGATGCGTGATTTCTCTAATGACATTTCTCTGTCTGTCTTTGTTGCCTGCACACTTAAACAGACGTTGCCTGCCTTGTGACCAAGCGGTTAGGGTACGCGCCCATCGCGTGGGAGAAAGATCACGCTTCACTGCAGGACGTTCTATGGTTCGGATAATACATTAAGTAGTAGGCCCATGTCCCATATACCCTCGCTAATAAAGAAATACTAAACTCAAATCATATAAAAGGATTGTTACTAAGAATTTTTGTTTAAAAAAAGGATTTTGCTTTTTCTCAAACGGCACATGCACCAGGCACCAGAAACATCATAAATAGCCAATATGTTTCATACCGCATTATACAATTCTGTACTACTTTGAGTCGTAGTTTTAATGTGTAAAGCCACGACCCTTTTATGTTTCTTCTTCTGTTAGGTTAAAAACATCGAGTTTGTCAACATTCTAAGTACTATAAAATCTAGTTTATTCCCGATATAAACAAACAAATAGAACTATAATTAGTCTATTACACTGGTTGGGTAAATCTGTTGTTGTTTGAAACTTCAAGTAGCTCTCTTTACCTTTGAAAGAGAGTTAACAGTTATTAAATATCCAAATATGCTGGATTTCAAATTATCGGTCATCATTCAGAAATGTCATAAAACGTTGTCTTCCGAACCAGATTCACATCTCTCAAGACTTGGAAGAAGCATCCGTTTGCGGAAAACTTTGTATTCTACCTGTGGAATCATACTGCAAATTCATATCCCACATTCAATAGTCAAGTAACCGTTCTTATACCTCTTGTGTATGTTCTATTCAAATTTTACTTTAATACGTTATATTCATTTCTACTACATATCTGTGGGTTTTTTTTGGGAGGTTTGGTAACCCACCAGGGAACATCCAGTGTTTATTTGTTAGGTTCTGTAATTAATAAATAACTAAATGGTTATGTATATATTGATAGTAATTATTCATAATAACTATTCGCTTTCTGAAAGTACTGGAGATGTTTAAGAAAAGCCTTTCAGTCTCCTCTTAAACGAAGGGAAAATCACAACGTACACCTCCTCGTGGGAGAAAGCTGGCAACGTCGTGGACGGATAACGTAGGTGGGGACAGACAGAATCCCGGGATAAGGAGTCAGCCCTTACCAAGTGCCAACGGCCTTTTCGGAAGGCGGATGAGCGGGTGGAGGTCAGGGCACCCTCTTGAACTTAGGAGAGGAAACTGCTCTAAAAGGCGAATGAACCACGAAGTGGTCAACAGCATGGAGATGTGGCAAGGAAACAGGAATACTACCATATTATCTTTCTCCTAGAAGGGACGAAGGAGAAGAACAAATATAATGATGGATCTTCCTGAGGTAAAAATTTCCGGAGGTAAAATAGTTCCCCGTTCGGATCTCCGGGTGGGGACTACTCCGGGAAAAATCATCAAAGGAAGAAATATTAATAACAATAATAGTTTTTATTTCAGCATATGGTCCTGGAACGCACAGACTTTATGACGTATTGAAAAACTTGAAAATTTGAAAATGGAAATGGAAAAATGTAAAGTGAACGTAGTTGGCTTAAGTGAAGTGAGGTCAAAAAGGGGAGACAGTATCAGGAAATTACACAATATTCTATTTGAGTGGCTTTAAGGGCGAGAATGGTGTCGCGATAAATGAAGAACGGAGAAGCAAGAAGTGTAACCAAAGTGGAACTTACCAGTAACCATTGGATATTTGTAAAACTAAGTGAAAAACCAGTGGATATTGTGGTAATACAAGTATTTATGCCAACAAGCGACCATGATGACAATGAAGTAGAAGTTCTGTATGATGAGACTAGCGATATACTGCATCAGGAGGGTAGAGATAAGGTCAATGCCATACTAATGGGAGACTTTAACAGCGGAGTAAGATAAGAAGGAGCAAATAAGGTGGTAGGACCATTTGGACTTGGTAGAAGAAATCAACGGAGCTAAAAGCTTATCGACCTCTGTAGGCAAAATATAGTGACGAACACGTAGTATAGGTAAATTGGGGTTGAAGACGGAAAAAAATATTAGAAAGCAAATTTTCATTTTTACACGTTCTATGAAGTTTCCTGATATTCTCCAGAAAAATCAACAAAAATTCCAACTACCTGAAACGACGTCATCAATATGAAGGCCACGCAACTACGACTACTTATTCTTCTGCAGTAATATCTCATCACAGAACTAAGATACAAACTTCGTTTAGGTGCCAAATTAAAGATAAAGTACTGTTTAAGTGATTTGTCTAATATCGTCCTCACGTGGTGCCGCTAAATTTAAATATGGAGGTTATTAACTTAAATATTAATTTTCTCCGTTTAATTTTATTTATTTTCTTGTAGCTTCAGGGATGTAGCCAGCAGTTTTATCTAGGAGGGGCCAGTTTTCAAGGGGAGCCAGCTATAATGTACGAAACAAAAAATGTTACAGATCGTGCTTCTGAGACCTGAAAAAACGGAAAATTTCGGTTTAATTCCGGAAAACTAAAAACACTGCTTTCTAGCTTATTATTATTATTATTATTATTATTATTATTATTATTATTATTATTATTATTATTATTATTATTATTATTATTTACTTATTTAGTTTTTTTATTTTTATTTACTTATTTTGGTTTTTCTCCATAAATTATGTTCCAGGCAGTTTTTAACATATTTAACCAAGAACTACTGTCTCGGACCAAACATTATGCATTTGTGCATAATATTTCAATTAAAGCCCTTGTACAAAGAATCTATCTATAAAGGTAACCAAAGAAATTCTGTCGCTTGTCACCCACCACCTTCGAACGTCGATAGGTCACCTGGAGCTAAGACGTACCTACAAGATCATAAATAGTCCCAATCAGCATCGACTACCTTCTGCCAAAGTTCCGGAAGGCCATGGATTCCATCGCCGAAACACTTGGTTGGCCGTGAAGCGAAGGAGATACTAATTACATTTTGCACCTCTACCTGGGATATGAGCTGGCCTTCACTAAGTTCATTGCCAAAGGAATGCAGCAGGTGATAATCGGAGGGTGGAATGTCCGGGAAGTATGACGAGTGCAATACGTTGCCTTCTGGCCCGGAGTCAAAGCATGTCGGACCCATCGACCCAACTTGTAGTATTTCAATAATTGATGGAGGTGTCGTCGAATGGTTTCTCTCACACTGAATTGTAGTCCCAGTTCCTCACATGTCTGACCACTGTTCGTCTCAATGTTTGACTGAAGATCTTCATTTTGTGCATGTGTTGGTCTTCTGGCACGCGGTGCGTCTTCCGGTGTTTCGTCACTGTCCTTAAACTTGATAAACCACCGCTGTACTGACTGCGTAGTCATCACACTCTTACGAAAGACCTGGCATATCTTTCGCCCCGCTGAAGCGGCATTTGATCCAAGTTTGAACTCGTACAGCATACATGCCCCTATGACGCTCTGTTCAGGTCTCATGTTCACCCTGTCCTTACTCAAGTTGATGGTGTAACTGAAGTGCCAAACCAAGTAGTATGTTGGATATACCTACACCAACAACTGGCCTTGACCATGTCTTCAATCGCATTCAACTCACGGTTTGAGGGCCAATGGAACACGGTCTTCAAAACGTACAGACCTTTCTGGGTTACCTTTATACATAAGACTTATTTTCTTTGAAATTGTACTTCATTTCTTTAATATTTCCTCACAAAAATATTTATTTATTATCCGTGACTAAAAAGCACAATCATTTTATTAACAAGTGTATTTCACTTCGTGCTTTACACCAAGTAGCATTAAAAAGAGCGAATGAAATCCTAACTGAATACTTAAAAGGAAACTTTTTTCATCAAATTTTTATTCTGATAAAAACGTTTATTTTAAACACTACGTACAGCACATAAAAATATAATGTATTTACTAATTAGTTGAGTACCATTGCTTTATGGTAGTATAAATGTAATCAAGAAAGTTCTCTCGTTTTCTGTGAAGGTTTGTGTTCAATTGGTCCTCTCACAGCGTGAGTTGAATTTGAATGAAGATAAGGCAAAGGTCAGTTGTTGGGGTGGGTATATACAACATACTACCTGGTTGTGACATTTGAGTTACACCGTCAACTTGCGTAAGGAGATAGTAAACATGAGACCTCCACAGAGCGTCATAAGGGCGTGTATGTTGTACAAGTTTAAACTGAGGTCAGACACCGCTACAGCGGGGCGGAAGATATGCCAGGCCTATGACAAGGTTGTCGTGACTACATGGACAGTGCAGCGGTGGTTTAACTAGTTTAAGGACGGTGACGAAACACTCAAAGACGCACCACGTTCAGAATGACCAACATATGTACAAAATGAAGAGTTTCAGATAGCAGTTGAGGCAAACAGTGGACAGACATGTGAGGAACTGGGGCTACAATTCAATGTGAGTGGAGAAACCATTGGCAGCACCTTCATCAACTTGGGAAGCACTAGAAAGTGGGGGCTATGGGTCCCACATGATTTGACTCACGGCCAGAAGGCTATGCGAGCAGACACCTGTGTTTCTTGGCTGTCTCTTCTGAGGAAGAAGCCATTTCTGGACAGAGTGTTGAATGTGATGCGAATTGGTAGATTGTGCTGCTACTTACTGCCAGGTACTCATTATCAGCGACGTCAGTAATCATTAGACATCGTGAGAAAGCAGGATGGGCCGCTCCGCGGAACTCATCGACTTCGAACGTGGTCAGGTGATTGGGTGTCACTTATGTCAGAAGTCTGTACGCGAGATTTCCACACTCTTAAACATCCCTAGGTCCACTGATTCTGATGTGATAGTGAAGTGGAAACGTGAAGGGACACGTACAGCACAAAAGCGTACAGGCCCACCTCGTCTGTTGACTGACGAAGACCGCCGACAGTTGAAGACGGTCGTAAAGTGTAATAGGCAGACATCTATCTAGACCATCACACAGGAATTCCAAACTGCATCAGGATCTACTCTAAGTACAATGACAGTTAGGGATAAGGTGAGAAAACTTGGACTTCATGGCCGAGCGGCTGCTCATAAGCCACATATCACGCAGGTAAATTGCAAACGACGCCTCGCTTGGTGTAAGGAGTGTAAACATTGGACGATTGAACAGTGGAAAAACGTTGTGTAGAGTGACGAATCACGGTACACAATGTGGCGATCCGATGGCAGAGTGTGGGTATGGCGAATGACCGGTGAATGTCATCTGTCAGCTTGTGTAGTGCCAACCCAGGGGGTGGCAGTTACGCTCGCCCCCGGGGGGAGGTAGTGTTTTTAAAGGAAAGTGAACTTTTAATAAGTAGTGATCCCTGATTGGTGGAAAGAACTATTGACCTCCTTCCTTTATTGTATATAATTTTATTTCTGATTTCAGTTGTAGAGTTTAGTCTGAGGAAGGAAGTGCTATACTTCCGAAACCGTTATTTTTCTATTTTATTTTTTTTGTAAGAAATATTCTAGCCAGCCTTCTAAGAAAGCTGTGTTTTTTATCTCCAAGAAACCTTCCAGCACCTGATAGAAAGTGTGCCTGGGAGAATGGATGCTTTCATCAAGGCTAAGTGTGAGCCAACACCAGATTGAATTCCAGCAGTACCGTTGGAGGGCGCCACGAAGTTGTAAGTCATTTTCAGCCAGATGTCCGGACACGTTTGATCACATAGTGTATATTTAATCAAAATTTAGAAACCATTAAATGCATCACAAATTACATATCCTAGCTCTCTACAATTGCCTTTTAAATATTTCATTCAATGATGTTTTTGAATCCTTTCGAAGATGGTTCTGAAGTTTCTTCAATATCATCACAAATATAATCGTCGTCTTCTAATAAATTTAATACCAGTTTATTTCTGCATGACTCTCCGACACATTCTTCACACATTGATGTGCAGTGGAGTCCTCTCTTTCGGCATTTTCAGTTTCTGGAATAGTCACTTTTCCATCCACACCATACGAGATGCAGTAGATTGTCTGGCGCTGGTGTCAAAGTCGATGTCACGGATACGTACTGTCCCGTCTCTTTTTCCATCTTCATTCCTCAGGCGAAATGTGATTTCCCTTCCACTTTTGTATCTGATGGTACACTCGAGAACTATGCTGACCCGCTGCAGCTGAACTTCGGGGAGGCTTGTGAGGTTGATGATGTAACTCGGTGGTTTTTTCGCAACAGTTTCCATATATTTCTTAAATCTTGTCCTGTTGAGTCCATCTGTTGTTTTATCCCCGTATAATTTCACAATTAACGTTTCTTCTACAAAATAAAAATACATTTAAGTTAATACAACGTAAAACTTTAACCTTTCCTGAAAATAAAAGAAATAAGAAGAAATTTTCTTAACTGCTGATGCAATATTATAATGTGTCGCTTCTACTTTGATGAACTCCTTCACAACTCTGAGTACTTTTGTAGTTTATTGAAACCGGTAATTGGTCCGTTATTGTAGAATATGGATATTGTTTCTCATCCCATCATTGCATTACACCGATGAACAACAAAAGGTAATTTATGTTGCCCAGGAAGTCGTGCAGTTTGCTGCTCCTATACATCTTCATGTCGTTGCTGAAACTTCTTTGGTCTAACATGTATGTGATATCTTCGGGCTGTCTTAAGACAACCATGAGTACTAGAAGGTCGGAGTCTGTATCAAGTATGACCGCAGATTTTCCAGACTTGACCTCGTTTATTATTGTTCTTATAATCAATGTATCCGCATTGCTAGGTGCATGAAGAACGGGCAGATTTAATGTTTTTAATACTGAGCTAACAAGTTCCACAAAATATATTTATTGGATGTGTTTGGTAAGAACTGCTCTTGTGAAGAGGGCACGATGTTTGGTTTGTCACTTCCAGCTTCGTACTACCTTGCATCGCAAGAGATCTTCGTACATGCAAAACATATTTGTAGTTGATTATTCAGACCCGTGGCAAACAACAACCACATTCGTTCCGCAATGACTATTTAGGTATTCGCGTTACCAATTAGAAATTGAGCATAGATGCCCTGTTACAATATGTAGGAGAGCGGTGACAAGGTAATCGTTGTAAAAAATAACCATCATCAGAACAAATCGTGGATTCCTTTCTAAGGTATTGCTTAAGTCACACATTTTGTCAATGACATGTGTTATCTTCGACTTTGTTCCTTTAAGCAGTCCAACATTATCAAACATAGTTTGGGGAAATGGAGATAATTCGTACCTCAAACAATCTTTAACTTCTTCCTCACTCCTTACAACGCAGGCAATACGGTGAAAGAGTTGGTTTGGGTTAACTATCACCAGAATCCTGGTCAAGAAATAATATATTCCCCATGGCACCTAATGTCAATACGTAGTTTTTTGTTAGAGGGTCACGTTTTGAAATGTTTACCCAATAACACTCTTTACATCATTTTTACCTATTTCCACAGCCATGTCACATTTTACTTTGTAGTTGGCTATAATTTCCAATGACAGGAATTTGTTGAAGGACTAGTATTGCTTTAGCCAGTCCACAAATTTTCTTAAATCATTGCTATCCAGTATCTGCCATGATTCTGATAGGGAAACATGTCGTTAAAATATTAACCTTTCACTTCTGCGAAAGCTTTAACGGTTTTTCTTACTCGTAGACTCCCTAGCATTGTACAGATCCAACGAGCAAGGACGGCATCCGTTATACTTTTGCCTTGAGTCAGTCCACCACTCACTTTCATCGCGCGCATCAATACTTGTTCTATGAGCATATCTGACCATATTCCCGACCAGAATTTATCCGTTCGGCGTACAGTGAAAAAGCCTTTCTCGACAAATTGCTCAAATTCTTGTGCTGGCAGTGTGGATTCCAATTTTCCCATGTTCTGAAGGTCCAGATGTACCGCTTCGGCGTACTGAACTTGCCCAGCTGCATGAAGGCGGCTCAGCAAACGTTGAACACAAAACAGATGAACCATCAAATCGCTCGTTCTTTTAGCCATCACGAAATCGTGCATTATAGAGATCTGTCGAAAATATTGTATCCACAGTTTCTTTTGTGTGTGGCTTCTTCTTTCAATTTCGGTCATCGCTGTGTTCAGCGTATGCATCACAGGTTCCACTGTGGAAAGCACAGGTGCTTCTTCACTCCATGAATCGAGTATTTGACAGTACAATTTGCACGACACGCAATTGAAAATTTACACGGCATAACTGGTGAGACTTCCATCTTTTTCACATTGTTGAATAATTAAATGGGCTATTGGTGATCTTGACAAGGAATGAGCTCGCAATGCCGTTGCGTATGGGTACATATTTATTATATGAACAACTGCATTCTTTGCGTAAACTTCTTCCCACATTTCTTCAAGACCACTACGATTCATTATTTTCCCTTACATGAAACTCATTAAAAGGTGGAATCCTTCTAGACGAACAACTACAGAAGATAAAATGTTCACTTTGTCTGTTTATAGGAGTATTTCCATAGCTTTAATGTAAAGAGGCTTGTCAAGTGTCACTATGCAATTTTACCCCCGCTTCTTACATTCTTCAGCTGCAAACCGAAGACACGTATTTATAGTTGAGATATTAGTCGACTGAAGATTTACAAAAGGCAACGGTATTATTACTGACTTGTCAGAGACATGATGTCCAGCAGCGATTTCCGATTTGGGAATTTATTTATCGCCATCGCTTGGCCACCATATTGATGATGTCATGTTATGCGTGACCCTATTTCTATTATTGGCAGTTTTTAATGGAGTAACTGACCAACAAAAGAATTATAAAATGCAAATTAGCTTTCAAAACGTTTTTCGTCTTTAAAAGTATTTGCATATGTTGATAGTAATCTAACGGTAAGTGCTAAAATTCAACACCTTAAGCTACAGAAAATGGACTACTTTGCTAAATTGATAAGATACAGAAATAATATTAGTATCTTTGGAAAGGTGAGACTCTACTCTATAACGTTTACTTCAAGGTGCTTTTCCGAATATCTGATACTTTCATAGTAATCTACCATAAAACAAATAACATGAAACGGAGAAAACTCATTTTTAAAAATAGCAGCAACACGTAAGAATGATATTAGCTGAAATCACTTAAACAATACTATAATTTGGTACCAAAATGAAGTTCGTATCTCAGTTCTGTGATGAGATATTACCGAATAAGGATAAGAAGTCGTAGTTGCTTGGCCGCCACATTTATGACGTCAATTCAGGTGGTTGCCCACGTGGAATTTTCTGTGAAGTATCGGGGGAGTCCATATAATGTTTCAACCTGAAAATTTGCTTTCTAATATTTTCCCCTATTTCGAGCTATCTTTGACATCATTTTCCTATGCTAACGTAAAGAAAAACCAAACTGTATATATGAAAAAGGCCAGGAGATAAGAAACGCTACCAAATCGATCATATTCTTATGAAGTAACGTTTCAGGAATATTGTACAAGACGTGAAGACACTACCGGGAAAGATATCGATTCGGATCACAACCTCCTAGTGACAACCTGGTTACAGACAATCAAGAAAAGTGGGAAGAGAAATCGAAAATGAAACTTAAAGCGACTAAGAAGTATGCACAGTAATGTGAAAGAAGAGATTGATGAAAAATTGTGTGTGATTGGCGATAGGGTAGAAAATGTAGAAAATAGTTGGGGAAAAGTTAAACAGATTTTACTTGACTCACTCCACAACAACCTGGCCAAGATGGAAACAGCGCCAGAAAACCATAGATAACTGAAGCGATGTTTAAGAAGAACGCAGAATGGCGAAAAGCACGGACATCAAGAAATATAGAAGGCGGAATAATGAATTGAGAAGAGAGACGGACAAGGCCAAAGAAAAGCAGAAGGAAGAGATATATGAACAAACACTGCAATTTCAACGGCGCGGCAGATATGATTTGATGTATCAGAACCAAAGGAATTAGGAGGGGTAGCTGACAAATGCATACATACATTTGAAACCGTAGATCAACAAGTTCATGTACTCACTGACCATCAAAGAATTCTTACAGTTTGGAAGGAATACATAAAATATCTATATGACAAAAAGAACCACCCCGAAGATATTGCGTTCAAAGCAGAAAAGGTGGATGATGATGAAAAAGGATCCATATATTGAAAAGTGAAGTAGTAAAATACATCAAGGACATGTGAAGGAGGAAAACACTGCATACAACGACATACCAGCAGACTTGCTCAAGGGATTAGGAAACAATGCATTGAAAATTCTGACTTCCCGAAGTAACAAGATCTATCTGATTGGAGAATGGCGATAGGATTTTCTTGATGTTATAATGATTGCATTACCCAAGAAAAAGGAAGCAAAGAGGTCCAGCTATTATAGAACAATTAGCCTCATTTCCCACACTGGAAAGATAATTGCGTGCATACTGAACAGACGACTGGAAAATAAGATAAAAGAGATGTTGGAGGAAGATCAGTTCGGATTTGGGAAGAGAAAGGCACCAGAGATGCATTAGTTTGATGAAAATTATCTCAGAAAGAGTTCCGAATATAAGGAAAGAGGTGATCTATATGTGCTTCATAGAGTGGTGGAAAGCTTTCGAAAATGTCAATTGGACGATATTTTTTAACAATAGAAGGGCTGGGCGGTATTTGACCATTTTTTCTAACTTTTCGTATTGCTCTTCTCTAACCGGTTTACTTAGATATCTCAAAGTCCCTGACTTTTTATCATTTGTGGAGTAGAATATGTGCAAAAATTTTAGAGACTGTTAAGTCATTAGGGGGGCGCTATGTCGCAATACTCCCAGAAGGACGAAGTGGTCATTTTGACCTCTTGCTTATACTGACACTGAAAACATATTTTATTTGCAATTAATGGTCCGTAATTTCGCTGCGATAGTGGTGTGTGAAGGCATTATTATTGGAATAACAGTTTTGCGCGCACGCGGACTTACATTCGCATTATATATATATATATATATATATATATATATATATATATATATATATATATATATATATATATATATATATATATCATACATGCTTTGTAGCTACTACGATCTAAGTTTCCACATATAATGAAAATTAATTACTAGATGTCACTGTTACTAACATTTGTGACATATTATCCATTCCAAATATAAGGAATTCTATACCACTAAAATTTACAAAGACAGTGGCGATAACATACTGACAGTATATAAATGCAAGAGGAACAACAGTGTAACTACTTTCAGTACTATGCATAACACAGTTCACGTGTCACAAGAGAGGAAGAAACCTAAGACTTTATTACAACAAAACAAAGTTTGGTGTTGATGAAGTTGACCAAATGCTTCGGAAATGCTCTGTAAAATAACCTAGTAGGAGGTGGCCGGTTCATGCGTTTTAAGATGTGATTAATATGTCTCAATTCCTGCATTGTTTATAAGGAGGTAACGGAAAGATATATATATAAGAAGAAGACAATTCCTGAGACAGCTCGCAAGATGTTTGACTAAAGCTGAGCATGTACAGGATGAGAGTGACAGGTTCTAGGATAAAGTTGAGGAATCACAGCACAAAATGAGAAAACAATGCCAAATTCAGCTATGTAATGGCAATAAAATTACGGATGTGTGTTAGATAGTAAGAAGTGTGTTTGAGGGAATTGTCTGTAAAATCAAAAAGCAAGTGTTTTGTAAGAAGTGGGTTTCTTATTGGGAGTTCAGTTCGAAAGAGAGACTGCGACAGAAAAGTGATTTATTTATCTGTAAACTGTTTCCGTATAAAACGAAAACTGTTTACCATCACTATGGAATAGACATTCTGTGGTGAATGAAAGTATTTGAAAATTTATTCAAATATAGTTGTACTCTTTTAGCTAAAGAAATACTGTCTTGCATATGGCTCTTATAATTTTGCAGACAATACAGGACATTGCGATAATCTAAAACATTTACCTCTAAATTTCGTTTGCAAAGTACCATTTTAAATGATATTTCAAAATTTAGCCTAAAATAAATACACAGCGTTAAGATTTTTTAAAGTTATATTCCTTATCGTAGAAATGGACATGTGTAACATATCAGTATATATTACATACTTCTTACACTATAGTACAAGTGAATTTTACTATACTATGTAGATTTTTTTATTTCTTATTCTTTACTATGAAGTAATCGAACCATTAAAACGCAAATTATTGCACATTTCCATACTAAAAAAAAAATCACTTTTTTTGACTTATCCTAGAAAGAGTATACCATGTAATGTAGCAGATTTTCCGGAAGTATTGAGCCTTTTATACATTAAATTGCATTCTCAAATATCTTAAGCATACGAGTCACACAAGGTGAAGCCTAGTGTCATTATACAGCGGACATTTGACGCTAGTAGATGTGCAGAAACATTGGAATTCTTCAAATCATACAAAGTAGGTTCGGCCATGATTATGAGTGAAACTTCCGCAAACTTCTCTTCACTTTTACTATTTCAATTCCATAAGTGGAAAAATGCTGCTTAAGCTCGAAGAAATTGTGTTGTTTATTGTTAAGACGCGCTATCGAAAACAACATCGGAAAGTTAGTTCAGTTTCTCTCAGGAAATTTTGATGATCAAGATTCTTCTTGAGGACTACCAATCATATAAAAAGTGCAAGATATTCTTGCCAAAGTCAGGCAAGGCCAGCATGTAAGTATTCATTTCATTGCCAATATCATAAGCAGACATCAGTAACAGCATTGAACTGTTTGGAGAAAGCTTCTTACGAACAGGAGTTAAACATGTAGGAGTCAAACTCTGACTCAAGAAGACTTACTTAATCATACGTACCTCAACTGGAAAGAAACAAACTCCAGCTATTTATAACGCGATTTTTCAAGAGGTAACAAGTGGATAGTCTACGGCAGCAATGTGTGGAAAAGACTGTGAACATATCAAGGAAATGCTCCACACTGTGTTACAAATCCTACACTGACGTCCTGGAAAGTTATGCTGTGAATTTCGTGGGATTAAAAGACCATGGTGCATAATGAGCTGATATATCTGCTAGATGATGGAGTTGGGCCTGTACTTTCGACAATTAGTGTGCTATATGTAGAAGTATAAGGAAAGAACGTATTTGGTCCGCAGAAAGAGTAGTATATATCACCCTGACACCACCTGATCACATACATTTTAACGACATGTCAGAAATTGAGAAAACTTGTCTGGGAGGTTCTAATATATGCACCATATATCCCAGACCTCTCACTGTTAACCATTATTTCTTTCGGTATCTGCACAAGTCCCTAAAAATGATAATATGAGAAAACCGTGTCTAACATTTTTTGAACAGACCCTCACAAGTAATATAGATTATTGTGTGGCCAGAAATAATGCAAGTTATCTAACAAAATGGTTCATACGTTGTTCTATCGTATAATGTTGTGTAGTAATAGCAATGAATATTTACTCTATTTTTGACCTCTTATGGTCCAATATTTTTAGATTACTTAACAATGTACTATCAGACCCTAACATCATTTTCATTTCATTAGTCCAGTTATTTCTTACTTTAAGCCCAAACAGACTTATTTTAATTACTACAAACTTAGCACGCTACAGTGCAACAGCCAAATCATGGTGTCCTCAACAATATTAATAACGAATTTGACATGAACGAGTACACTCATATCTAAAATTGTTTAGTATAGAATACTGTGATTATGGTATGAAGCATTTCGTAGAAATATACATTAAATTACATAGGGTTGAGACTTTCCGCTTGTCTCGAAAGATTCATTTTCGAAAGATTGCTTAGTTAAGTGTCACATCAAATCAGGTCTATATTTATAAATATAAAAATACAAAGATCATAGTATCGTTAACAGCAAATTCACATATTAACCGGATATAAAGATACTAACACTTTGTTAAAGTGGCCCTTTTTAGCGTAGCCGCTAATGCACTCACCGTCGGTGTAAGCGGTCCTGTGTTCGATTCCTTGTTAGGGCCCTCCGTAAAAATGTGTAAAAAGCTTCCTCAGGTCAGCCATCCTGAATGAGGTTTTCGTGGGTTTTCCACGTTCACACCAGGCAAATGCTGGGCCGTTTCCTTCCTTCTCTTTCCTCGGAGTGTGTGATCGACTTGGGACGTCATCCCACATACTTGAGGGACAAAATGGCCATAGACGTCGAAGGCCTCGAAACCTAAATCCAAAATAAATCCGAAAACCATTATTAAAGATACTAACACTTTTCAGTAATTTAAATGTGACAATTTATTGCAATCTTAACCACCATAATTTGCTACTTTAAGACAAAACACAAATGAATGCAATGTTTCTTTTAAAATTGACCACAAGTATTTCTTGTTAATTTAAAAAGAAACTTCATCCCACGTTTATCATGTTTTCCGAACGCATTACAATATCAAATTGCTCCAAACAGCTACATCATTTAATACGATACTTATATATGTATTTTTTTTTCTAAAAAAAAACTTATAGAACAAGACAAATGTCTAATTACCTGTAAATTTGTTTCTTCTTAGTCGAAGTGCATTATGCTATGATTATAGTATTTGGCACTAAGGTACTTTGTGTCTATGAAGCCTCCTCTGGCTCGATTATATTATTACTGTTAACTTGACTTCAACACATTTAGATCTTTGTAATATACATAATTGTTTATCTTAGGTTGTAACACTATAATATAATTTGGTTTTATATGTTTCTGCTTCATGTTTTTGTCTAAAATATCTTATAATAAGACGTTGAACTAAAAATGAAATGAAATATTTCAGTTTTACGTCCCACAATTATGCATGATATTCTAAAGGAGACGGTGATGATGAGTAATGAATGAAATGGTGGAATGAAGAAAGTGGGAGGAAACGGGAAAACCCCAAGTAAACCCACACACACGGTGTTTGTCCACCACAAAGTTCACTTGGCGGAAGCAGGGTTTGAACCCAGTATCCCATGCATGAGAGGTGAACGCTCTACCACTGAGCCACCGCGGTCCCTGACGATCAACTGTTAAAGAAGTTTACGTTGGGTTAGTAACATTCTTAATCTGTAGTTTAGCAGCGAATGTAAAACATCTTACTATTTGTATTTGCTTGGTGCAAGAGTTAACTGTTTTGTCTATTTGTATAAAACGCACGGGCTTTCAAGATAAATGACAAACTCATTGCATCATATGCATGAATCCTTATCACTTTCCCATATTGCACATACACTCACCTGGAAAAATTGGTTTTATTTTATTTGAGTTTAGTATCCATTTCAACATTGTAGATCAACAACATAACGTGGAATAAGACACACATAAGTTTTCGCCTAGAATCGATTCTGGGTCTTCCACCACTATAATCACTTAGCGACGAGGGAGCTCTCCTGCAAGGATGTGTGACTAACTACATATTTTAGACTAACAGTACTTCGCTCCCTGGACAGCAGCCAATTCTAAATTCAATATCACTCCAAAGGTCATTAATTTGGTTAAGATCTAGTGAATTGAGTTGGCATTACAGTTATGAAATTTACTATAGTGCTGCTCGAATCACTGCGATCTAACGTTAACCTTGAGAAAAGAAGTGTAGTTTTGCTGGAAGATGCCACTGGAGACGAGACGAATGGGAATGTGTGTGTTCCTTTAGCAATGAACTGCTGATAACTAGGAGGCGTCACATTTTCCTGCACATGCTACTGGCCACGTAGAGGTCATGCAAAAGTGAATTAAATCATCATTGGAACACCATGGTTTTTTATGGCTTTACGTTGCACATCTCGGTAAGCTGTATTCCTTAAAGATGACAAAGTGTGACCCATTCGTCAATGTGATGAAAGAAATATTGCGATTCATCGGAGAATTAATACTGAACGTTTCTCAGTGGAGCAATGACGGTGGACACATCACCATTTTAGGACAATAGCAGCCACCATGCTACGTGGTTGAAACTGACACATTGTAGAACTAATACATAACAGTTTATCATCAACTTTGAGCTTAGACGCACTCGTAGTCTGTTTATATTCAGAGTATGATGTTAATTGTTCTGTAGAAGTTTGATCTCTATAGTTGTTCCAACTTAAAAAGTCTATTGTGTACGACTTCTTAAATGAGGTGTACAAGGTTTAGTCGTTTAGTGCTGGTTTTATCATCTCTCTTCCCTTTCTGGAAAACAATCCATTGCAGCTCGCAAACACTCTACAAATCACGCTGCTTTAGATGTGGTTGTTTCACATTTTCTGTCCATTACAACTTCGCCCCTATCAAACCAATATTTCTCGAGCCTTTCCGATTATACGCGTAGGAATAAGCACTAGATTAACTGATCAATTGAGATCTCTGTTTGCGGCTAACAAGGGTATTGCTAAACAATGTTACTTCTACTTCAGCTCAACAACTTCATTCAGAAAGTTGCATTTAGAAGTATTGATTTTAGTTATGACTGTATATCTTGATGTAGTTGGCTAGCCCTTTATATATTCATTTATTCTTAAGTTCAGAATATTTTCATTTATTATTCTGAATATAACTTTTACTATTCTTTTTAAAGCTCGTGCACCAAGTTCTAATCTGTAATCTTTCTAACCAAATATTTTCCTGAAATTGTGATTACTATATGACTTATTGAGACACGGAGAAAACTATTGATTACAATAATACGTTTCTTTTCTGTTCATTTAAATGATAAAATAAATAGTCTTGTTATTGATAACTTACAAAATATACTTAAATACTTACTGTTTCTCTATTCCAGTATTTTATGGAACTAAGCTATGCTCCACAAGAAAATATTCTGTTTGGCAGCTTAAGTGGAAGACGTATGCTGAACTTGTTTGCTTCCTTACGCGGAATCCCTAAAAAGGAGCGGAAATATATCGTAGAAGGTTGGCTACAAATATTGGGTGAGTATATTTTATATCCAAATGTGAATTTACTATTTATAATGTGAATAGCAACTGATAAGGTAACACCTATTTCTGATTTTTTGAATTTTAACTTTTAATTTATTATGAAGTAATTTGTAGAATATGGATAGAAAGTATGCGTACATTGCTACGTAAACTACGATCTGCTAGTAAATAGTTGGTTTTTATGCATATATAGTAAATAAATTCATAAGAGTTTCTTCTAGGAAAATATAATTAAATTATTACTGAAAAGTGGAAAAAATAATACACTCAAAAATATTTGCATATTTTAAATTTACATGATAATGTATATTTTGATAATACATCTTACTGATTTATCTACAAATGATAATCATCCTTTTGAATATGATAATCTACGTTCAGCAAAAGCTATTTTGTTAATGTGACATATTGAATTATATATGTCTTAGGTTGGGATAACATTTTAGATAAATATGGATTAAACTTTGAGAGGTAATCCTTATTTTAGGTATATGTCATTGTCTATACCATCTACTGTCATATTTCAACTAATTAGAATCAAAACTCGGGCAATGAGACCATGCTCAGAAATTATTGATGATACCCAGTTATAGGGGTAATTGAATATATGTTCGAACGAAGTTTACCATTTAACTCAGATAATGACAGATATGTTCGTCATGTTGGTAATATCTTAATTTATTAAATAAAACTAGAAATATCAGATTTAGTGAAATATCCAAACTGGGACTGTTATCTTTTTGTTATCTTTTCGACAATATCTAGCCATACTCTAATCAAGAAGTGGAATTTTAACAGAAGAATAGATTAGCATTTATAGTCGTATATACGCAATGCTTTTATCAAGTCGTGGACTAGTTCTGTAGTCACCAAATTAGTTCTGTGAGGGTGGCGAAGTATATCTTGCCTCTTTTTGGTCACTGGTACACTGTCGAGTTCTCCATCGCTTTTCAGTCTATCTAGATTCCCTTCCTAGTTTCTGGTTGCTGAGTTGAGTTGATTTTGACTTCAACGTCCCTATCAGCGGAGAGGCTAAATGAGATGTGGACCTACTGATTAAAGAGCAATCCGAACCACATGAGCTGTCGCCGGGAATCGTAGTTTTCGGTGGCGTCATTATTCTTCTACTTAACTTACATTGCAAGAATTTCCTGATTGCTCGAAGTAGGAAGTGTTTATGTCATTAAGTCAACAAATTTCCATATAACAGATCTTATTTCTTGTTAGAAGGAATGTTCTACCTGCACGCAGCTTTTAGGCTACTATATAATTTCCTTAATTGTTCTTAAGACCAATGATCTAAGCATCAGTCCGGGAGATTAATTTTATATCCATTTTAAAATATGAATATTTTTTTAAAATACTGAGATCAAAGTTAATTACATATCTTTTTTTTTACTTTTACCAATTAATGTATGTCGTGTTACATTACTGTCATCTAGCTCAACAGAAGCGAAACCAGTTTTATTTCAATAATTACTAACACACATAGCAAACATACATACGGTTTCATAAAATAATTGCGGCAATTGGGATAAACAAACCGAACCTCTAGGTTTAATGATGCATAAACCCACAGCCAGCTCTTGAGAAAATGCAGAGTGAAGAAGTACGCCAACATATTAGCTAAAAGTATTTCTTTAATATTGGTTTAAAATAAAGTGCATTATTTTCTGTTTTCAATTCACCTAAATTAGTTCTAATAAAGATTTCGTACAAATTATTCATCTAAGGGAACATGTAAGTGATTCAGAATAGATAAAATGCTTTAGAAAACTCAGGATTGGAGTGAAAAAATATTTGTGTTTAGTTCTGCTTGGTATTGTTCATAATTAATATAATTATAATCCGAATAAACACTAAGAATCGCCTATTCATACATTAAAAATGTAGAGAAATGAAATTATATTGACATGTACGCAATGTTTAGTAACAGAATTTTACTATGTTCTTAACCCTAGCAATGTTAGGAAAGTACATATTATAAGCGGATTCTATAAGAAGCAACATGTATTTCATACATTAAACAGACTTGCATAACTATTACTATGTACGATGATATCAATTATACAAGAAATGTTACACGATTCTCAATAATATAAATTTCAGGAACTATTACTCTTCGTAAATTAAATGGAAGGATAGAGTTATTTTTTCGGTTTCTTTGCAAATTAGTATTGGAACGGAATGTTCAAGATTGAAATACGTATTTCACAACTAAAAATAATTTACGCATGGAAAGCAAATACAAAGGCATTTAACAAATTGATCAAATGATAGAAACAATATACAGAACATGTGTAAATCACTAAACCGCACAGTAATATAGTAATAGTCTGCATATGAATGATTCGCTTCATACTTTGCAATCAAGCTATCCTCTAGCATAAATTTTATTGTTCAGGGTACACAATTATTTAGAACATGGAACAGTGGTATTTAGAACATGGAACAGTGGAAACACATTAGTTTTTACTCCATTGGCGAGGCGTTAGTGATACTATGACATTAGTGATAATGTTTGTCAATTTTATTTATGCTATATATAATCCAGATGGTCTAATGTATTTCGTGCACCTTTTGTTATCGTGGCCCCTATTTCGATTCCTGTGGATGTATGGCAGTGACATCATTCTCATAATTTGCGTTCCGCCTTAAACTGAGAATCCACATTTCATATATCTCCGAATTTAAATATATATGTTAAACTTCATATGGGAAGAACAATAATGTTATGAAATATCTCATGAGTACCATTAGTTAATTTAATTTACAAAGTCGAAGATATTTCTTAGATTGCGCAATTGTCAACTGTTTATTTATGCCACAAAATTAGAACTATTATGTAGCATATCCAAATTCATTTTTCAAATGAATTTAAGAATTGGTAATGATTGTTTTCAAGACCCATATTGATATCGTACTTTGTTTTACTTGCAGATATGAAGGACGTTGCCGAAAAGCGATGTAAAAACTACAGTGGTGGTACGAAAAGAAAGTTGCAGACAGCTATGAGCATGTTAGGAAACCCAATAGTAATTCTCCTTGACGAACCAACCAATGGAATAGATCCAGTGGCTAGAGCTAACATTTGGAAAACAATTCAAAGGAAAAAGGATATAGGGAAGTCAATAGTACTTTGCTCTCACAGGTAAGTCTGGAATCTAGTTAAACTAGATACAGCGTGGTAGAATAAGAAATATGTTCTCAATATTTTAATCCTAGAAGGACCGAGCAGTACATGTAGTACTACTGACGGCCTCAAATTTAACAGCGTGGTTTCAATGTGGTTATTACACTATCTTTTTGAGTTTAAGTAAATATTTTAAACTAATAACATACACTCTATACACGTTATGAAATATGCAACTACCTAAGTACGAAATTAAAATACAGCTAACTCCTCGAATGTGAAGGAAGATGCTACTTCGAACGTTGTAATATTTCTTTAAAACTGTCATTCATGCAAGAACGAAAGAAATAATGTCACTGAAGTAAGAAGGGATTTCATATTTGTGTCCTCAGGCCTTTCAATCAGGACCCATGTCCGTAGGCCAGAAGGCCAACTTCCGGAGTTGAAGTGTATAAGACCATATATTTTATTTGGGAAACTGACCACAAATAAAAACTTGATATGATTGAAGAGGTCAGGGTATGTATATGTTTGTGTAAGTTTGATTGTTCCATCAAGCTCCATTTTGTGAGTAGAAATGATTAAAATTCAAATTTGGAGGGTTTTGGCCTTTTAATCGTCTCTTATGAGGCACTATTACCAAATTGGTTATGCGGGTGAGTACAGGGATCTATTTTATTAAGTAAATATGAGTCTACTGACGTGTTGCTCTTAATCCCCAACCATGTGGCTTGTGCTGGTAAAACTTGTCAAATTACTTAAATTGTCATCTAAAAGCAAGATTTCGTTGTGCTTAAGTCTTGAGTAACGTCGTTTTTCTCCTGATGTAATTATTGTGGTAAATGCATTAATAACCTCGATTCTGATGTGTACTGCCTTTGGTCAAATGACGTCTGCCTTTTTCCATTAATTGATCAACATCCTAATTGGTCTTATTATCCTAATATTAGCATGCACTGATATTTCTAAATGTGATGAACAGAACAGCCTGAGATCTTCGTGTGTGCGTGCATTGAAGCCTACTTAAGCACTGTTGCCAACCACCATGATAATGATCCCTCCAAAATCAAAAACAGTTTCTAATACTATGTTAACAATAGGTGCGAGATGTTAGAAAAATGACTTCAGAAATTAGAGTAAACGAGTGTCGCAGGAATTACATCGAGAAATACCGTCGACACCAGGTACTATGAAATCGGAAAATACGCTTGATGATCAAATGAAGGAATGAATTGTCAAAAGAGATTCAAGCCTTGAAAACCGAGGTTGAAGAATTGCGAACAGTAATCGAGAACTTCGACTCTAAGCTTCACAAACAACAAAACCAAATTGACAACTTGGAACAATACAGCAGGCGGAAATTTCTTCTTCTTCATGGACTACCCCAGGTGCCCAACAAAGATACTGTAAAACCGGTGCTTGATGTTTTCCAGGGTAAGCTAATTGTAACGTTGGATAGTAATTGCATCGATTGCTGCCAAAGAGTGGGAGCAGCAAATCGAAGAAAAAATGTATTGTTAAATTTCGTACACTTATCAATTTTCAGATTACATAACACAATCTAATTTATAAAAACTCAAGTGACGTAACAAAGGAAAAGTTCAAGTTATATGCGAAAATAACTTTACTCTAATGTCTTTGTAAAATTCTATATTCTTACTAAAAGAAATATAAACACACCTCAATAGTGACTAATGTATTACTGCAAACTTATCCAGATCAATAACACACTTAAGTACCAATGATCACTTTTATTTCTATACTTCTTATTGGTATACACTTCTTCACAAGAACTATCCAACTATTATTTTGTGGATATACAATCGCTACGGCTTCTAACTAAACATATTAAATAATCTCAACTCACAAGTACGACCATTACTTACTTCGTAATCTAGTGATTCTCTCTTTTTAACAACAACACAATTATTTTTCTAACAACAGCTACTTAATGGCATGTGTACAATTTCATGTAACTTCCTGCCCATACTACATCCCAACAGTTTTAAAATGCACTAAATAAAACGCTTTTATCTTAAGCTTTTAATACGCATTTTTTGCGATTTTTTTAAAAATTTGGAGCTGTTTCGGTGTAGAAAACACAGGATTTAAAAAATAATGCAAATATTATGGGGTCTATGGAACATTTTATAATATTTGCATATATGGTGTTTGCAAAGTGGCGAGTTGACATCTCCAAAGTCCAATAAAACCAGATAAAATCAGTAAAACGCGACGAATTGTCAGCATACTTCTATCTAACACAGATAAAATCAATAGTACTAAACCTGTCCACCTAAACGAGGAAAGAAAGCTCAAAGATAACAAAATGGCATAACTCCGCGTGCAGCAAGTAAAACAGAATCCAACGCTGGCTTACAATGACATCGGGAAATTCAAAACTTCATTAGTGAAAGGGTATCTTAGCTGATACGCAAGGGTGATCTTCTATGTCCGAACTAGAAACGACATGCTGCTTTTCAATTTCAAAACAAACTTTGCATATATGCTCTAAAGGTTTAAGTTGTAAGAATATTGTAAGGGTTGGACCATAAAACGGTAGTATAATTGACTTGATGCGCTTTTGTCACTTATAAGTAATATATGAGGCGCATTGAAATTTCGTACTATGCAAACAGACAGAAAGGAAAATGTTGGACATATGGAATAAAATAAGATTAACATTGTAACTTACTCAATATATGCGTACAATTTTCTTTTTAGTGAAAGTACGAAAATATATTTCAAATGGGTAATGTTAAAAGATAATTTCCATTATGACTTGCATTATTCAAAACCTACAAACTGCTAACACTAAAATATTCAAGATTTTCGTTACACTTATGATTCATGTCCCGAGTTTGAAATGTAATCCAATTCACTATATCAGTCACGTGAGTGGTTTCAGATTATGTAAGATAGACTCACAAAACATGACTCCTCTCGGTGATGAACTGGACTCTTACTTTCTGCTGACTTTGTAATACCCCTTTGTTTCTTCCGGAGTTCTTTATATTTTTATCTCCTTGTAGATTTCCTCATATTTACCAACTCTTTCTAATTATTCTATGTCCAGGTATTTTCTTTTGTAAAACTATTTCCTTAATCTGTTTGTTTCTCTTAGTAACTTAAAATTTAACTTCCTGAACACTTTTCTGCTCTCTTCTGCATCAACATATTTCCACGTCTTCCTTTCCCTCATTATCTGTTCCGTAACGAATGGTGTCTTAGCTGTTCTTGTTCGCGCTAACTTAATACTTCTACTCCACTCTGATGAAATACATAGTTTAATATACTCATACAATCTATTACTACTTGCAAATAACATCTCTTTGGTTAAATACTTTTGTTTGAATGTTTTAACAGAAAGATTTCTTACTTCCCGATTTTCAATTTTTTTTTAATATTCAACATCTTGTATATTTCCTTCTGCCTACACATTTTTGAGTTGAATGTGGACTTCGGTTGTGATAAGTGAAAATATCCGCTGGAAGTGTCTTCGCATTCTTCACGCTATTTTGATATCGGTCCTGAATCATAACATAGTCTGTATGATATCTTCGATCGTCTATTGAGTATTTTCCCGTACATCTTCTTCTTTTGTGCTGATTAAATTACATATTTCCAATTACTAGTTAATTCTGTTTACGGAAACTGAAGAGTTCCTCACCATTTTAATTATTTTCATAGCTTTTTTTTCCAGAACGGCGTTGATATATCCTATTACAATCAACTATGCACCCTCTTCTCCCTTTTTATATAATCTTCTATTTTATCATAATTTTCCTCTATTTCTTAAGTTGTATGCGAAGTCGTTGGTGCGAATGTATGTACTGTGACGAAACACTCTTAATCCCTTTCTTTCCGGATGACCACCCCCGGCCTAAATCCGTACTTGAAACAATAGGAAAACAGTACATACTTAGCTCTCAAAATACAGACCTGTCATCCGGGGAAATAATCCTGAAAAACAGGGAAGAGTTTTCGCCGGTACTATATTGAAAGGCCGCGTAGCGCACCCAGATAATGTAAATGCTTTACTCTCACTTTTAATATACACAACTTAAGCCAAAAATTAATTAAGTTGTTCAAGGAAGTTACTTAGCAATGACAACACTACTATTTCAATTAAAAAGGACAAATAATTTATTATAAATACTGAAAAAATAACGAATAAATTCTAATAGTACACAAAAATTTACAATTGGATAATTAATAAAAAATCTTACAGTTCCCGATGGAGCAGCCTAGAATACATTTTTTATAAAGTGCTATTCCAACATGGCCAACAGCAAACTTTATTTTTCTCGTCTTAATAAGTCAAATTTTCAATAGCAACATTTTACACTTGCTCGTATCTAATATGTCAATCCTTGAATAATCACCTTTCAAATACATTGAATATACTTACGAAAAATCCTCTGACAAAATTTCTCACCATTTTTCACACAAAAAATAATAATTTAATTTAACAAAGCTTAAAGAAACAAACACTACGTACCTTAAACATTGACCAACTGACGATCGACGTCAGTTGATCCATGGCTTGTATTCCGTGTTCGAAAGCAACTAATTACCATACGGATTTTAGATCACGAAGGCCTCGTCATTTTACACTACCAGCTGGTACCATATTTTTCAATATAAATTCTCAATTCGTTACAGACTTTTTTGAGACCAGAAAGTTAGGATGGAAAGGGCAAAGGGAGAATAAGATCGTATGTCCTCATAAGATAGAAGATGGCACCATCTACTTCCTAATAAATCCTTAATATATATATATATATATATATATATATATATGTATGTATGTATGTATGTATGTATGTATATACCTGTATATCACACAATTCCCCATTACTATATTCGTGAGAATCCATTACGTCACACATACCCTACTTATATGAAAAAATTTACTTAAATAAATTTTTCGTTAGTGACCAATTTTCATTTAAATAAACAAATTAAATCATTTAGCAAGATTTCAGTAGTACCGAACACATTTTTCAATGAAGATGATATAAAATGATGATGGAAAAAGTGTTAGTAGATGATTGATTGATACTCTCTCGGAAAATACATAGAACAGTGTATGTGGTTTATCCCATTAAAAACAAAAATTGTCTAAAAAAGCCAATGAGAAACAAAGGCAACGGTCAGTGGAAATGGCTCTAATAAATCCATACTTACAGAAAATGTGATACAACGCCTTAACTAACGAACTAAGTTCAGGTAACGATTCGCGTTATTTATACACAGAAGGATATACTGGTATCCAGTATTGGGAAGCAATGGGCCTGAAAAGTCTGCGTAATAATGGCGTTAATTTCTTACAATATTCCGAAATTAGTTGTCCTTGAGGAAGGTTATTTCGTGCCTTCACTAATAGAAACTGAGGCATGAACGGACGAAGTCCCGAACTTCATTGAATATATTCGACCAAGAAAAATATTTACAAATCGTTTTCACACTTTCAATAAACCTAAGTGCTCTCCATTAGGTAATAAGGTGTGATAATAGCTCAATATACGCGAAACAAGTATTTTATAAGGTATACCTTGGCCATGACTTTTATATATAGCGTATCTCTCATTAAGTTATATTGCTGATGCTTTCCTCCATGGCTCTTTACCATCTCATAAAAATCTTTAGTATCTGCCTCTGATTACTTATAGTGTTTAACATCTTCATGTGCTAGCGGTAAAGTCCACAGACTATGCATATACCCCTCAGAGTCATTAATAGGACAAGGACCAACATCAATATCATTTGGATTTATCTCATAAATCCTGGAAAGAACATCTACCTGATAATTCTTGTAGCCTATCTACACTTGTAGCAAGTAAAAGCATCTACTCATGTTAGGAATTCGCATTTTTTTTTCAGCAAAAGCCTATTTTATTTGCGCAAGACTCTCATCCTGCAACGGACCCCACTGAAACTTCAATTTCGGCGATCTTAATCGGTGCATCGATTCTTCGATACCTGCATAATTATCGCAGAAGCATAGAAGTTTATAAGTCCTAACATTTTACACACCCCACGGCCACTTACAGAGGACGGAGACCTTGTATGGCTTGTAGCCTAACTGGTAACGAAGATATCTCACCATCTTTAACATGAAACCACAAAAAATTATTACTACTCCTCAAAAGTAAACATTTATCTGGTGAGAAGGTTAGACCTCTCTTTGCAAAACGGTAGAAGACTCCCTCCAACAACTGATTATGTTCTTGGACAGTAGAACGAAAAGCCACAATGTGATCTGCTTAGTATTCTACCCCGTCTCCAGGCAGGTCTCCCAGGATATTATCTAAGGCCCTCATAAGCGCTTGTACTCCAACACAGATATCCATTGGAGTTCGGGAATTATCTTGTACGGCGAATGCTATGAGCTTACGGCTATAGGGACTCAAGTGCAGTTCAAAAAAAGCTTTCTTCCCTTCATTTTTTCTTACATATTTGGCCTTAGCAAGCGAACTAATACATTCCTCTACATTATGACTACTTTTTCCGACAACATTGCTCAGTTTCACTTCCGATTCCAACTCCGGTTCCGATTCCGACTACATACAAGCATTGTTTCTTTAACATAGGGCTCTGAATACATATTCCAGCTTCTATTGAGCATACCAGAAATTACACTCAGTCTAGAAACGCTAAACGAGTATGACAGTGGAGGCGTTTTGTTAGCCTTTTACGGCCATTTTTGTCATTCCTTTCTATAATTTTTGTACATTTGGCAACATTGTACATGTTGTTTTTTATTACCAGTTATTTTTTTAACCCCTATTAAACATGGGATACTCGTTTTCTAGGGCTATTTTTTCTGCATCAATTTTAGTGATTTTTATATTGGGTTGTCAACATTGTAGAGTGGGGTCATAGTTCCGGTTCCAATTCCAACTGCCACTCCGGCTCTATGACTGATTACTTTTTCTGGATCAATTTTGGTGATTTTTATATTTGGCTGGCACCGTTGTAGAGTGAAGTCACTTATGCATGCGCTGTAGCATTAAAGTTCTGGTTGCGATTTGCAGAGACAACACAAGTAGTTTCATTCGGTGACGCTTCTTGATACCAGGTTTAATGTGTTTCTTTTGTGTGCTTTCACGATGTGTTTACCAAGAAAATTGCACTTCTATAGAGTTCTGTTTACCATAGGAGAACCGTAATGTCATGTCATATGAACGGCGTTAATGCTGCATACTTTTTCTATTGTATCAGATATTACACAAAAAAATATCCCTTTTAACGACCAATATTTAATATAGCAGAATTTATATAATCATTACAAAAAATTATAGCTCTTTTTATATTTGGTGGGGGGGCATTAAAAACCGAATACCTGTATTTCATGTAACCGACATAGTAGACAATGAACCATTTTCCTATTTAAAAAAAAACGCTGACCACGAAATTTAAATAGCAACCAATGCAATTTATGCCCCATAATTAGAAGTTACTTAAATATGGGGCCAGTTATTTATAGTGCAATATTTTTAAATGTAAAACTTCAACTAGCTCACAATTTTGTACCATTTAAATAAACAAAGGAAAACTATTTAGTTTTGCTACATCATTTTCCAAATTTGAATATTGTACCATTTTGTATCTTTACGTACCAACTAGTAAAAATGTATTATTTAATTAAGCAAACATTGGCCATTTTAAAATACGAAATTTAACTAGCTCATAAATTTGTACAAAAAGATTTATATTAAACTTTGTGTGCTCATTTAGTACTTGTGTAATGTTTTTAAATTTAATAAACAATGATGAGCTATTTCAAAAATTTAGCTACTTTAAATGTTTGTACTGCATTTTTTTTAAATTTATATTTCTTTGTACGACCAAGAAAATGTGTACTAATTAAATAAACGAATGAGAATTATTTTAAAATTTGGATGGTCTTTTTAGTTCTTAGGCAACATTTTCAAATTTGAATTTTTTACTATTTTCTATATTTATGTATTTACCAGTACAAATTGCATTATTTAAATAAACAACGAAGGGGCATTTTAAAATTTTTGAAGTGCGAATTTCTAACTCAAAATTTAACTCAAAATTTTGGTCTATTTTTATTCCATTTTTATAATCTAAACAAGAAGGAAGGCCATGAAAAATATGTAGACCAATTTTTGTAGAGCGACATTTTTAAAATTTGAATTTTAACTAGCCTAGAATTCTGTACCTTTGTGTGACATTCAAATAAGCAAAGAAAGGTTATTTCAGAATTTTATGATGCGAATTTTTAACTCAAAATTGTATTATTTAATAAACAAAGGGAAACCAGTTTTGAAAATTTGATTGTTTTGAATATATATATTGAGGCAGTTATAAATTCGAATTTTAACTAACTTAGAATTGTGTAACCTTTAAATAAACAAAGAAGATTTTTTTTAAATTGTTAATGTCCTATTTAGTTGGGTTGCAATATATTCAAATTTATATATTTATGTACTAACAAGAAAATGTATTAATTAAATATGCAAAGAAGGGTTATTTTAACTAGCTTAGAATTTTTACGTTTTATGCCACGAAGAAATTTTGTGCTATTTTAGTAAACAAAAGAATAAATTTAGATGTCCTATATAGTTATGGTGCGACATTTTTAAATTTAAAATTTTGGAATATGTGTTCATAGTCATATGTCAAAAACAATGCTTGTGGATATAACCGAAATTTTAACCGGAAGTAAGCAGTGTTGCTAACTCAAAAATCACTAAAAATTGATCAAGATACAACAGCAAAATAAGAAGTGTTCTCAAGGGTACATAAACGTCGTCAATGTCATAGTCGTTTAGTCTTTCTAGACTAGGTGTAATTTCTGCTATGTTCAATAGCAGTTGGAATATGTGTTCACAGTCCGATGTTAAAAAAAAAACTATGCTTGTGTTTAATTGGAATCGGAACCGGAGCTGGGCAATGTTGCCAGAAAAGAAAGAACAACCAAATATTCAGTGTTGCCACGGGTACAGAAAAGATGTCATAAAAACAACAAATTTCTGCTATGTTAAATACAAGTTAGAGTACATGTTCGTAGTAGTCCGTACTCTGTTATTTTTGCTATGCTCAATAGATGTTCATTGGCTGCATCTGCTTTGTGTTCAATAGAGGTTATGTGTGTGTAATCGAAACCAGAACTGGCACTTCAATCGGAATCGGAACAGGAATAGGGATCGATATTGGAAGTGTGTCGCCAACTCCTAAAAAAATCACTAAAATTCAATAAAAGAGTGTATCAGTTCGGTCATTTTTTCTTACCACAAAATTCCGTGGAATTTTATTAACTAGTACAAATTTCAACTCCGTTTCAAGAAATGAAATAAATGTCCATTTTTTATATTAGCAGCCGAGTACGTGTATATTTATTTCTTAATTAAAAAGTAAACACACATTTTAAATATTTTGGTATATTAGTAATGTTCAAATAAAAACTACTGAAACAAAGAGTGAATCATTAATCATTAAAGCTAGAGCTAAAATTAAAACTAAAATTAGATTAGATTATTCTTTTAAGTTAAAAGCATTGTCTGAATTACGCTTATATAAATACTGGAAATAAACTACTAAATATATATCTTGATTTTTTTGATTATTTTTAGCATGGACGAATGTCAAAATCTGTGTGATAGGTTGGCAATAATGCTGAGAGGAAGCTTTAAATGCTTGGGTAATATTGGGGATTTAAAAAGCAGATATAATCAAGGGTTTCAGCTATTGGTGAAATGTGACAAGTCTGCAACTAGAGAAATAATTGACACTATTGATGAAAAAATTCGAACAGAATTTGCCCCATGTGTCTTACAGGACGAACATATGGTATGTATTTTTAATTTTCAAAATGAAATATTTTATCTGCATTCACTGTGTTGTCACGTGGTAAGAATATTTAAGAATAAGTATATTACACCAATTCTTTGCAGTTTCATTACTATTGATAAAACATTCAATACTAATGCAGTAAAAGAAACTAAGGTATCCGGAAATTTTTAAAATTTTTAAACACGGACATATGAGAAAAGAACTATAATATTTCCGGGACTTTTTCGTGTTTCACAGCTAATATGCTATCGTTGTCAATTTTGTCTTGAAATATCTACGCAGGAGTTGAGCTTATCATTGAGGTATATCTTCGAAAATAATTAAAATCGAGATAATTCATCAAAATAACACGATTTATTTTAGAAAAATAAGCATTATAGCATAATGAACTAACTAAAAGACTATTAAGAATATGTTTCCAACAAGTATGTGTTACACTAGGAAATAGATTCAAAACTGAAAAAACGTCTTCTAAAGATATATTAATGGTTAGCCTTTAAAAATACGTTTAACTGGCAATTAAACCGCTTGTGTGAAATACATCTTTCATTAGTAGAGGGATGTGCATGTTTCTGTCAGCACTGAATGTGTATACATTGATGTAGATACGTTTTGTAACATTTTGCATTACGATTAGATTAATATAAGTTTCAGTTTGCTGGGTTCTTATTCTGGTAGGAGCGGAGCTGAGAAAGCATGGATCCAGCATTTCTCATCAAGTTACCAGGTAACCAAATGTTCTTCCCGTTCTAATGCAGTACCAAAATAAAGAACAATACAGAGGACTGTACGTACTTTTAAGTTTCGAAGTAATCTCTTACTTGCACCAAATTTTTTGTCAATGTTCCTCCAGTTACACAACACTCTGGTGATAAAACTCAGCGGTTGTGGATGCAAAGAAATCGGTGAGTGCGTTCTAGACATCTCCATCATTTGCCAAAGATGTTGCATGGAGGTGGTTGTCGAGAGAATGAAACAGTCGGTAATATTTAGCGCAAGGTCCGGTGAATATGGTGCATCTCACAATGTCACCAAGCCAAGTTGGTAAATGATCTCCCGAGTAATCATTGCTACATGTGGCTTGACATTGTCGTGCAGGAGCAGCAAACCTTTCGATTCACTAATGCCGGCTCCTTCTGCCCTAATGCAAGGGCGCACTCTTTGCAATTGTCGAGAGTAAAAATCAGCAGTGAAAGTGTGATCAGATGGAAGGAACTCGCAATGCTCCACTTGCCAACAATTCCACCATGTAACCATTCGTGGCCGCAGACATGGTCTTTAGGTTTCAGAAACAGGGTCACGTGGCGACAATCGATGTCTGAGGCCCTTGGGAGTGTCCTTGCCAGTGAGCACGCGATCAAAGATGGATACATTCAGGTACACAGTGACCAAAGGCAATCAAGTTGTCACTCGTTATTGCCAACAATGACTCGTTGCTGCCAACAATGACTAGCCACTTGTTTCACTTGCACGACATCCCTGTCCAATGCAAGGTAGTCCGACTGTTTCAGTGGAAGCATAGAACGTTTCTGCAAGTTCATGTTGGACCACTGTCATTCTTGATGGCCTCGTCGTTACCTCATGGGGACGTCCACTGAAAATTTTATCCAAAAGTCTCACATCTAGTGAACGGAATTTCTGAAGCTAATGCCTGGTCATGTATTCGTTCACGACCTTCTATCTAAATGTCTTTGGCATGCTGATGAAAATTACCTGAAAGGTCGAAGATCAAACTAACTCCCGATCACTTGGCAGACACGTGCGTCCTTTATTTTCTTCTCTGTGAGCATATGAATAATGAGACTTCAAAAAATTAAGAAATTTTTGGTTTCCTTGTAAATGTGTATTAATTCTTAATGAGTAATGATTCTGCAGATAACAATTGAAAAAATACATATTCTATAATTCAATCGCTTGAAAATCGATCCAAACAAGATCCATAATTGTAGTATATCATTTATTTTTATCACCGAGTCTAGATGAGACATGAATCTACAGTTCAAGTTGGAATTAAGTCGTTATAATGCATTCAATGTCAATGCGCAATCAAACCAGGATAACGTACGTTAAACGAGTGTGTGTTTGTCGTAAACAAGATCAGGAAGAGTTACATAAACGTTACTATTAATGCCTATCATATTATTATTATTTTCATTATTATTATTATTATTATTATTATTATACTAAAAGGATAATATGTTTTATTTTTAAACAGTATCCTGAATTTAAAAGAGTTAAAATATATGTACATTTGTATAAATTAGTTGTAAGATGAAGATTAGAATTTGGTTCGGTAATTTGCAGCAGCATTTGTAGAACTTTGATAAGCAAGATAGAATCTGTGAAAAAATGTTTTATTCGACTATGTTGTAATATGAAACTGAGCTCCTATTCACATAGCTATGAATATTGGAATGATTATTGGGGTTTCGAGAGTCTTGTGAATAGAAAAAAATATTCCGACAGACTATGCATGCAGGAAATGCTAGATAATGTTTATATCATTAAATACTGTTTACGAAACATAGGTTTTAAAGTGCTCAGTCGTAACATAACAAATAACAAGATTTTTGTTCTGAACTGAAAATGTAAAATGTTAAAAATATTAACAGATCCTTTAATTTTGGACTTATTGTATTAAGCAAGTAAATGTTTTATAAGATCTAACTAAAGTTCATTCAACGAACCTTCTGATCCTGATGTAAACATTACAGAATGGTATTACTCCGCCAGTCATCGAATGATTGGCTATCGGTCAGCGCTTCTTTCAAGAAGCATGTGCTTGTACGCTGTCGGTGTTTTACATATTCCTCGCAGGCAGCCATACTGTAAACCGTGATTCGTGCGTAAGGTGGGTCAAAGCCACTTTCTGCGCTTGCGTATTCTCTATTATTGCATTAATTCAATTTAGTTCTTAGACACCGTGTTGTTTCTGTTATATAACTGTAAGGAAATTGCATTTCTGGTAATGAGCCTTACACGCAACAAAAACATTGAAAAACAGCTTATTTGACAATGGACTATTTTCTTCTGCCGCATGGATGTTCTAAGGCACTTTAACCAATAAAGTGAAACAATTACCAGGTGCATCTGTTTACATGAGGTACTGAACGTTCCTTGAATAAACTATTAGAGTGTTAAGCAATGACGTTTTGAAACATTAAGTTAAAATGTCATTTTAAGACTGCTATTTTTAGCATTTCGTTGTTTTAGATAAATAGAAAGCTTAATAATTTTTACAGCGTTCACAACGAATCATTTCTGCTTAAATTACCTTTATCGACATTGTGTTTTATATTAATAATCATCTTTTTATTGTTTTCTTATTTTTATTATTGTTGTTATTATTAGAATTATTATTCCATTTCAATGTAGTCTTCTCATACCACGTGTTGTATTTTGCCAAAAGCTGTTCGCGGCACTGAAATCAATATTATTATTATTATTATTATTATTATTATTATTATTATTATTATTATTATTATTATTATTATTATTATTATTATTATTATTAACTAACTAGCTAACTAACTAACTAACTAACTATGTGGCCAATGGAACCCGGAGGTTCAATGACGCATTCACAAAAGCTCTCCACTGACTTCTATCCTTAGCTAACTTGATCCAGCTTCTACTTTGTATTCAAATCTCTGCAAGATCCATCTTAATATTGTCCTCCCATCTGCGCCTACGTCTTCCTAATGGTCGTTTTCCTATGGGTCTTCCAGTCAAGACTTTGAGAGCGTTACTACTACTAGGGCTGTTCTGATAATCGAGTAATCGATAATAATTCGATAAAATTTCAAAACCGTTTCGTCGATAAAGAATTTTAATTTTATCGAATTATCGAACTTTCGAGACTCCCGAAATGTTCGAGACTTCCGAAATGTTCGAGAAACTCGAAGTGTTCGAGACTCCCGAAATGTTACTTTTCTGTACGTTTTCCTTTCTCCTCACAAATACAACTTTGCAATAACTTATCAGATGATAAAAGTCTTTTGACTAGTTTGGCTGCAAGAAGGAATCATTGCAGAGGTGAAGGAACCGAACTGTCCATCACTACATTTGATAATACCCGAAACTTCGATAATACTCGAACTTTCGATAATAACCGAAAATTCGATAATACTCGAACTTTCGATAATACCCGAAAATTCGATAATACTAGAACCTTCGATAATACCCAAAACCTCGATAATACTCGAAATTTCGATAATACTTGAAACTTCGATAATACTCGAAATGACGATAATACCCGAAATTTCGATAATACTCGAAATGTCGATAATACCCGAAACTTCGATAATTTCAAATACTCGAACGGTTTCGAGTAACCGATAACAACTCGATAAATTTTCACTCCCGAAGTTCGATAGGTCCTCAGCCTTATCGAACACCCCTAACTACTACATGACCCGCCCACCTCAGCCTCTTAGACTTGACGACCCTAACAATGTTGGGTAAACCGTATAAATTATGTAGTTCCTCGTTATGAAGTTTCCGCCATTCCCCATTCCCGTTCCTCTTAGGTCCGTATATTCGTCTCAGAATCTTGTTCTCAAACACTTTCAGTCTATGTTCTTCCCTCAGAGTAAGTGACCATGTTTCGCAGCCATACAGAACAACAGGCATGATTATCGTTTTGTATATTTTAAGCTTCAAATTCCTCGACAGAATTCGCGACGACAAGAGATTTTGAACCGAATAGTAACACGAATTCCCTGCTTTTAGTCGACATTTAATTTCTTCGTGAATATGATTTTCCTCTGTTAATATTGATCGTAGATATTTGAAACTATCCACTTTATCAAAGATATTATTTAATATTTTAACGCATCCATAATTTGCTGTATTCCGGTCCCGAAGCACTTCCATGTATTTAGTTTTCTCTGCATTTACTTCTAAACCCATGTCCCTACAAGCATTTAATAAAATCTCTGCATTTCTTTCTATTGTTCTCCTATCATCCCCTATTAGATTTACATCATCAGGATATGCTATAACCTGGTGAATACCGTTCAACTCTAAGCCCTGTTATTATTATTATTATTATTATTATTATTATTATTATTATTATTATTATTATTATTATTATTATTATTATTATTATTATTATTATTATTATTATGTGTTAAAAGATATAGAAGTAACTTTATTTCATTTTATAGGGTTTACTGCAGTACCAAATTTTGAACACTGATTTTAAATGGCATGAACTATTCTCTAAAATGGAGCAAATGAAGAATGACTTTGAAGGATTGGAATACACCATTGCGGAAACTACTTTGGAACAGATGTTTTTGGCTCTAGCTCGAAACCAAGAAGAAACAGTAGTTGTAGAACCAAGAAAAAAATCAAATTTTTTGAACTTTTTTTTAGGAAGAGATTCGAGTATGGTATCTTTAGCTTAGTACTTCAAAATTAATACTTATTATCTTGATTTGATTCTTTCATGAGCAACCATCATATATATTAGGCTATTAAAGAGTTAAAGGAATTAAAGAAATTCATTTATAGTTCAGATATAGCTTTCTGTGATCAAAATGACCAATTCACTTAAAATACCAATCTTGTTTTGTTTACACGAATTATTATCTGAAAATTTTCAATTATGTAAATTAAGTTTGTTAATTAATTATCGTCTCTTTCTCAAAATAAACATTCTTCTAAAGTTTATAAATGTTAATAAATAATGCAAATGAAAAATGTCTTTTAATAGCATAGTTAGCCTCATCTTGTTTCTGGGGGGCGCGGTGGCTCAGTGGCAGAGCGTTCATCTCCGGTGCTGGGGGTCCCTGGTTCGATCCCAGCTCGCGCTGTGTGGACTTTGTGGTGGACAAACACCGTGCTCGTGTTTTTTCCCGGGGTTCTCCCGTTTCCTTCCACTGTCTTCATTCCACCATTTCATTCATCTCTCATCATCACCGTCTCCTTAAGCCTAACCGGCATAAGCGTAGGACGTAAAACTTAAAGATTTCATTTTATTTTATTTTTCATCTTGTTTCTTTTTATTATTGACTATACGAGAGAGCTCCGTTGGCAGTCAACCTCAGATCGTAACAACACATGCAGGGATGCAAATATGAAAAAAAAATTTACTCGCCCAAGAAAAAAGCTACTAGCCCAAATTTCACAATAGAAATAATTTACTTATCTTCGGTATGATATTGAATACTCGCCCGCACCGATGAACCACTTGCCCGGGGCGACTGCTTATTTGCATCCCTGTAGAGTATTTCATACAGTGGTGATATCAAAACTTATACAAAAATAAAAGTGTGTTAAAGCACCTATTTCACAAACATCGAATCGCGTATTTGCAAAATTATTGTAGAGTTTAGCAAATTTACTATAATATGACAATAAGTCGTTCAACTTGTTTCCACGAGAGAAATGTTAAATATTGATATATAAAAACGCAATATATAAAAAAGGATTCGATTTCAAAGTAATATTCAATTTTTATAAGTATATTTCAAATCATTTAGTTATAGGTATGCTCATGTTACTAATGTTAATTCTTTAGATATCTCTATTGTCTGTATAGTATACAAGTAGGGCGACGTGAGGTAGTTATTGAAATTGTTAATCAATTCTATGTATTTTAGTTATACAGCTCAATTAAATACAATTTAGCATAACATATATACAGGCGAAGCATAATCGTTTAAAACAACTGTTTTAGTAGCTTATCTGCTTCCAACCGCCGCACCAAAATTTCTCAACACTTTAGGTGCGTTACTATTTAGGGTAGCAATTTTGTTTCTTAAAATGATTTACGTAAGGTAGATGGTTTTATCGTGCTCTGTACAAAAATAATGACTTAAGGAGTTACACTGCATGATACGATTTACCAGTTGTACTGTAAATAGGCTATTTAGTTATGTTATGCGCCAATTATCTGTCAGCATGAATGTAAAAATTGAAGAAAAAATTATTCAAAACATAGCTTATTTAAACTCTGCTTAACATTTTCTGAATTTTGATGTCTACGTAAAGATCTGTGACATAGAAGCCATCATTACAACTGAAGAAATTTAATTTTGATGTTGATGTAGTGAATGGATTTTTCCCTTCCTCTTACTCCAATTGGATATGACTCAGTTATATTAGGATTCTAAGTTTAAAGCAGGAAAGCAAATTAGCAACAGAATTCTACTAGCCCAAGATAAAAGCTACTAGCCGACATTCCGCAATAGAAATCATTCACTTACCTTTAAATTAAATAATAGTGATACTAAAAACTCTCCGCACTCGCCACCGGGCAAGTGGTGTTTTGCATTCCCAGTTTTAAAAAAATCCTAATATAATCCAGTCAACGAAGAACAATTAGAGAAAGCAATTCGCGTAGATATGATATTGATGTAGTTGTGGGGAAAATACCCTAAACGTAATATCATAAAGGTAAACAAGAACGTTCTATCGCTTTTTCACCCACCATCTTCTAACATCGATGTCACCTAAGACGTACCTGGAAGATCAAAAATAGTCCCCATCAGCATCCACGATCTTCTGCCAACGTTATGGAAGGCCATGGATTCCATCGAGGTAGAACTTGAGGGGCCGTGAAGCGAAGATGGCATCAAGTGCATTTTGCATCTCTACTAGGGATTTGAACTGGCGTCCTCTAAGGTGACTGTCCTACGAATGGAACAGGTGATAATCGGGCGGTGCAATGTCTCGGGAGTATGGCGGATGCAATAGTGGTTCCTATCCAAGGTGGAGAATGATGTCCCGGGTCATCCTGTTCCCGTATGTCTTAGCGTTCTCCTGCAACAGTAGGACTCCTTTGCGATTCAGAAGTTTTGGCTTCTGAATTTTGAGTTTTTCTTCAACACTGCTCAACTGCTGACAGTACAGCTCTGGGAAGTTTGTAGCAGTCCAAAAAACATAAACACACAGATGTCGCGAGCAATCCACCAAACACATAGGAGGACTTTCTTCTGGTGCAATGCTGGTTTCGACTCTTTTGGAACCGGTTCATGGAGTGCTAACCAATGATGACTACGCCGTGGAGCTTTGTACGAACCAACTTCTCATCACATGTCAACACACCTTCCTGAAATGGCTCTTTCCTCAAACCAGACAGCAAAGGAACACAGGTATTCCCTCGCGTTGCTTTTGTCTAGGAGCCAAATCATGTGGGACTCATCGACTCAACTTATAGTGCTTCCCAAGATGATGGTGGTTCCGCCGAATGGTTTCTTCACTCACACTGAATTTTAGTTTCAGTTCCTCATTTGTCTGCATACCTTTTGCCTCAAGTGCTGCCTCAAGATCTTCATTTTCTACATGTGTTGGACTTCCGGCACGTGGTGTATCTTCGAATGTTCCGTCACCGTACTTAAACTTGTTAAATCATCGTTGCACTGTCCGCGTTATCATGACACCCTCACCAAAGGCCCGGTAAATCTTCGGCTCCTCTTGAAAGGTGTTTGATCCCGGTTTGAACTTGTACAGCATACGTGCCATTATGACGCTCTGTGGAGGTCACTTGTTCACCCTGTCCTTATGCAAGTTCACGGTGTAACTGAACTTCCAAAATCAGGTAGTATGTTGGATATACACACACCATCAACTGGCCTTCACTTTGTCTCCTTTCGCATTAAACTCAATATGCGTGGGCCAATTGAACACAGATCTCCGCAAAAAGGGACAAATCTTCTATGGTTACCTTTATAAGAGATTCCGAGATTGTAGATTGTCAAATAGAGAGAGAATTTGAAGGTATTTCTTTTTAAAGTTTTTCATAAATGTTTTGAAAACCATTATGTTTAGTAAATGTTTCAGAACTTTGAATGTTTCTAAATATTTAACCATAAGAGGGAACGAGATGGAGGAATCGAACTTGCATATCATTGTCTTATACTAGTATACCAAATTTTTAAATGTGATCCAAAATCTGAAGGGAAGGTCTATGCATCCCTCCAAAAATTGAATTGAACAAAGTAAACTCTGACAAAATCAATATGGCTAGTTATTTGTATTGTTAGAAGATTGATCCTGAGCGAAAGCACTTCACTGGTTTGCTGAATCTTTAAGATACAAGAGAACCTCTTTATTCGAAATTTATTTGTTGCCAATGATGAATGAATGGTAAAGATACTGATAAAATATTCCAACTTTTGTTGAAGAGAACTGTTAGTAAAGAAAAAAATAATAATTTTAATGTCCCTGCCCTCAATGAGAGTTTATCAATTGATCATATATTTGCCACTTGTTTCAGTGAACTAAGGTTAAGTTTCAGAAACAGTTGTACTCATTCATTGGTAGCAATGGCTCTTAGTCGACTGTATATCACCCTACTATATTGTGATATATTTTTACCGTAACAGGAGCTCAATTTATGCCCTTATATTTTGCACCGGAACATCAATAATTCTTTTTATAATAACAAAATGTCAATATTTGATGGATTTTAAAGATGAGGTAACTTGCATCCTTATAACAATATGTCCACATCAGAGGACCATAAATTTAAGTATAACTGTCATAACCTGAAAACTAAAAAAATTAAGCGTTTAGCTTCACAATTTGATACCATGCATCTGTATTATTCCAAATACTATAAACTGAATTCAGCTTCTCAAAATGGGAATGAACGAGTAACATTTTCGGAAGTCGGATAATATTATGGACACAAAGCCTATGTCCGAATATGTTACATAATCGAAGACTAGTCTTTAATAATATAATTTCGGCTAAGCTTCAGATTCTAATTTAACCCACAAAAATTAAAATATCTGTTTAATTATGAGTTCATTAATAACTAATGAAAACATTCTGACTATTAGTACTAAACTCGTCTAAACAACTTTCCATTACTTATTAGTGTTATTAAATAAAAAAGGAAAGTGTTTGCATGGGATGGTTGATACTAGTCCGGAAGACAATTACTCCATTGCTCAGTTTTCTTCGGAGATCTAACAGAACAGTGTAATACCCGTGTCTTGACTCTGAATATTAGAACTGTTGAAGGTGAAAACAGGAATTTGTTAGTAAATCAACAAGTTAAACTGTATTTTAAATTATGAAGAGACAGTAGATGTATGAGTTGTTTTACATAAATAGTCAAGATGACTTTCATCTTTTTCCGAGAAGCAATTTACAAAGTACTTAGGTATAACCCTACTATGAATGTTGTATCAGTACAATATAAAATAAAATACATGCAAATGAAATTAACTGTGGCTCTTAAATTTCGTTAATAGATCGCGAAGTTTCTCTTGCTCAGTTCTTCTACCTCTAGTGCCAACATGCTCAATCTGTTGCCTGTGAAATCTCACAGGTCATATCTTATATTGATATTTCATTACTATTAATGTTATTTACTTTTAATATTTTACATGTCTTCTTTCAAGGCCGCCACTTAGTGGTTGTGATTATTAAATCATGTCGAGTGCTAGAATTAGCCGTATAGTTTAATACAGTTAAATACCACTAATTCTAGCTTTGGAACTTTTTGTATAAAATAAAAAACAAATTCTGGACAAAGCATGGCTTATGTTGAGCGGAAGGAGTCCAGCATTTTTTTAAAGAAACAGAACATTACAATTTTGGTAATTTCTGTTCACATTAGATTAGTTTATGTTAGATTATATTAGTTTAGAGTTCCAGCATAATTTTCCAAACATTACAGCATTTCTCTTATTTCTACTAATATTAGATTAATTTAGATAAGTTCAGGTTAGCTTACGTTAGTCTAAGATAGATTTGGTTTCGTTATGTTAGGTCTAAGTACTTACATCATCCATTTCTCCTGTAAATTTTGTAGTTTTTAAGAGCTTCTAGACCCCTTCTGTTAAATATAACTCCAAAGCATATACTGTTTAATAAAATAATAACGTTACAGTTTAACGTTAAAATAATAACTCAAAAAAACTTTGTTGTGAGTCATACTTTGTTGTAAGTAAGTCGTGTTGGAAGCATGACTTACGACAAAACATTTTTTGAGTTATTATTTTAACGTTAAACTGTAATGTTATTATTTTATTAAACAGTATATGACTTACAATCATAATAAATTTTGTCAAGATCAGATCGTAAGAAAGAACCACATACATCAGCCTTTCACGAAGTCTAACCCCAAATTTGAATTCCAATAACTTAGGAGCCAAAGATTTGTACACCAAAATCTTCCAGATATGTAGTAATATCCTAAAATTCTATCACCATTCCAATTTTGATAACTATCAGATGAGTAACATCTATAGCTTACGATACATTCTGTCCTTTGGTATGTTTTTTTTAATAATAGAAAAATCGAATTAATGCAGATGAAAAGAATATAAATTGTTGAGCCATATTATTACTTCCAGGAACACAACCTAAAGTCCCCATCGCCTGAAGTATATTTTTTGATGCTCGATCGTAGCCATAGGACCTAAATACGCGTATCTGGTTGGTTGTAGTTTGCAATTGTCGAAACCTTCTGGTGCATGTATTGTTTTTATAGCAATAAAAGTAAATTGTTACTTTGTGTGTTGATAAAAATAAGAAAGATATTATGTTTGGGTTACATTTCGTAGGAACATGAGGCATGGCTTTTTTACGCGCTTCTCCCCAAAGATTTGCTTTTTGGTCATAAGGAGGGGATGAGATTCGAAGTTATACCACCCGAGTGAGACGTAATGTTACGTGGTATTATAATGGGGGTGAATGTGTAAGAAAACGAGCCCTGCTGGGTTTCTAACACCCTTCGCTTGCTGCCGTTCGCTTAGCTATCTTTCGTGTCGTAAGTTAATCACTTTTATGCATTATATATTACGTACATGGTCAAAGTAGTTTTCTTTTTACCTTATTTTGTGATAAAAGTGTTATGAAAATTAAACAAAAATAAAAATTCTTGATCCGGGTTTGAAATAATGCCAAAAGCGATTTTTATTACAGCCCGTTCGTTAGCACACTTGGCCGCGAGGACCGAGAGCAGCAGGCGTGTGCTATATATATGGTCTGTGCCAAGAAATAGATAATTTCAAACAATCAGAACTGTGTATTTAGCTCATATAGCTTGGATCGAGCGTGATTCAAATATATACTCGCCAAATACTGCTAAAATAAATTAAAATACATTAAAAAACTGTAATTACATGTGACTCGTGTGCAATATGTCTAACAACTTGTGATCCACTGCAGTCCCTTAGCTTGTGAATAAAATTTTCTGGAAAAGCCTGTTCAAGTGCTTGTAGGCAGTACCTTTAGATATATCTTTTGCTGAAACAGGAGCGGCTACTAGAAATTTTAAGAGAAAGTCACTAGTATTGAATTGTTTCCTAAGGCACTGAAATATTATATCCCTTTTATAGCTTGTTAGAAACCTCTATATAATTGAATTTAAAGTCACTGGTTTTCGTTTTACTCTGCGAAGGTTTATGTTCATATAAGTGCCGAGAATATAGGGACCTATCATGACGAAACTATTTCGAATTATTCTTACATTCTGTCTAGTAAGTTAGACCTTCGGTCTCAGAAGGTTTATGTTTTTGCATTGTATTACAAGGGATATAAGGTCCGGAAAGACGAAAATATTACCCCCTGTAACACTTGGGGATCAAACCTAGATTGTACAATCAGAAACAAAAAACTGACAAGGGAACTTGTTCTGGTGTCACACGAAATGTGGAACGACACTATGGTTAATCAATTTGTTTTAGTGATGGAGGTAATCCATAGGCGGAATGAACCCTTGATCGCAACCGTTCCGTACTTAAGGGTAGGAGTAGGGGCCACTTTCAACACAACACATTGTGGATAATGAGACGAAATATGTCGCGACTTCGATGAAAATATGCATAGAAACGCAGTTAAACATATACTACAATGTGACATTACATTCAACAATACTCTGACAAGTGAGGACAGAGTCGTAACATGTAACGACACAGGAGGGGGTGGGTAGCGCAAGTAATAATGATGATATAATTGAGGAAACGGAGAAGCAAGACGTCAAGATAATGCTACAGTAATAATACATAGTCAAGTAATCAATCACATACTATAGACAGTCTGTAGACGACATCTTGAAGCAGAGATGGAAGAAAGAGGCCTATGGAGGGAAGGGTTCGGACCTCCTCTTCTCGTAACGTCCGATGTGTATAAACTGTTCTACACATGCAGACATTCATTCTCATATGTTTGATTATGATGATGATGACATAAAATTAAGACAATGTACGCCCCTGTATGAATGTACAGCAAAATCCAATACACCACCATACATTGAATGATCAGTTGAGGAAGGTGGGGGCCGTTACCCCTTGCTTTTCCACTCATGTACTTGACCATGTCCATAATATATTGTCGTATACCAAGTTTTAAAAACCCCAAATTATTGTAAATATTTAAACTTTGTAAAAACCTATGTAAATAATTCAAAGCTGGCTTGAGTACAAAATATTAATTGTCTGAATTGAATGAATTAAGTCAGAGTTGTTTCCAGGATCTAGTCCTCTTTATTGAAATAAGCCCAAAACTTATTTTATTCTATCAGAACTCCCAGACAAGGAAATATGAAAGGCATGCGGATTGCATTCCGATTTTTTACATAAAAGCACCGCCAATGTTCACTTGACATCACTTCAAGTCTATACTTAGTTCTAGACTTGCCATTCGCCTTAAGAGTTACATAAGCCGCAGAGGAGGCGGAGTCTTCGAGGTTTCCTACACCTACCTCAAAGATCATAATATAAGTGCTTTTCATATTACCTTATCTGATAGTTTCAGTTTACCTGATTCGATTCTCAAGCACATCCTTTATTCTCATTATAAGAACGAGTAATGAAATTAAAACTTCTTTATCACTCTTTTATCAGTTTCCTATTCTCTTTAATCCAAGTTTGTCTCTATCTCCCGCAATATTCTGCGAGAAACCAACTTAAGATTTAGATAGACGGAGAACCTATAGTCAAGAGTTCGATTCTCAATTTAGGCCCCAATACTAAGTATTCTTCACAGAATGACAATATTAAAATGCTATTCTCCTCAAATCCAGTTCGTATGTTTTCACACCTTCTAGAAACTTTCCCGTATGCTATACTCCATGCTTACTCGCCCTCCTTTTTGTCGTTACGTGCTTCACCTCTGGCCTTACTTGTAAGATTATTGTCGGATGTAATGTTACATTTTAGAATACAATGTCGTATACAAAAGTAGTAGGACTGACTTTTTTAAAAAAAACAAATATTGAACATTTTGGTACATCGACTTAATACTCTTCAAAATAGGCCCCTTAGGCATTCACACACTTCTGGTAGCGAGCTTTCCAGGTCGCGAAGGCCTTTTGGAAGTCGTCCTCTGAGATCCCGTTTAGCGCCCTCGTCGTCGATGCTTGGACCGCTTCCACCAAGTTGAAACGATGCCCATTGAGCTGCCTCTTGATATGGGGGAACAGGAAGAAGTCCGGCGGTGCCACAGCAGGGCTGTAGGGGGGTGAGGCAACGTGAAACGCCGAATTTGGTCAGGCGATCCCTCATAATCCACACGCCGTGGCACGGAGCGCTGTCATGGTTCAGCTTGCATTACCTCACCAGGTTTGGTCGCACGCGTGTGATCCGATTTCGCAGCCGTGTGAGCACTTCCACGTAACGTTTTGCATTTACACTCTGTCCAGGAGTCACAACCTCCTTATGGACAATGCCACGACGGTAAAAAAATGCAATCAACATAAATTTCACTTTCGATTTCGACATTCTGGCCTTCTTTTTACGGAGTAATTGTGCGGCTCGTGGTATCCTCCTCCTCCTTGTAGGCTTGCGTAAGCATGTCCTTGGTTTCGGTCGCTGATTTTCCCAGTTTGACGCAAAACTTGATGGCGTACCGCTGCTCCAAATTTTGCTCCATCAACTGACGACGAGGCGTCACAACAGGACGTCACTAACACAGTGGACCACACTCAACTAACGCACGCAGGCGACTTTCGACACCTGTTCCCAAGGCTCCACTCCATAACATCCGGCCTTGCAGCTTCCTACATTGCTCCGCGCTCGAGAGAAAAAATCAGTCCTACTACCTCTGGATACAACCCTGTATGTTTAACTGCGCTTCTAAGCAAATTTTCAGCGAACTCATCCCCTATTTTGTCTTATTATCTACAACGTGTTTCGTTTGCAGTGCTCCTACTAATCCACCATAAGTACAGAACGTTGCTATAGAGGGCTTTTCTCGCCTATGAATTTCGTGTTCACTAACACAAACCAATTGATCATAGTCTTGTTCTACATTGCTTGTGACACAAGGAAAAGGTCCCTTATGAGAACAGATTATTGGTGTGACATTGACAGAAAAATATAATGCTATTGTCGTCTTGATGAGACAACACAAACAGAATTACGAGAGGAGGCTGGAAAGTTCATGAAATCACCAAGAAGGAATTTACCTGGAAGAACCATTTTAATACACTATTCAACGTATTCTCCCCAAGCTTAATACACTTTTCACAATGATGTTGCAACATTTCTAATCCTTGCAGATAGAAGGTCGTGTCCTGCTGTGGAAATCAGCCCTTCACCTTGGTAATGAGTGCCTCAGGGGATGGAAAATGTTTGCCTTTGAGATGAGAGAAGACATAATAGTCGGAGGGGGCCAGATCAAGTGAGTAGAGTGAAATTAACCAAACTTTGCTTAAATATTTACGATTGAAATATCTATGGAATGGTAAATGACGATTATCATGGACTAACAAGCCCCCAGCCAAATCATGTGTAATACGTCAGTATGCGTTGGGATGAAACGATAATTATTCGTGATCAAACGATCTGGCCAAATTCCGATTGAATTTGCTTTCATGGCCGTGATGGTGGAGCTAACAGGTCATCGGTAAATGTGATTGTTCGGAAAATGGAATAGTGAAAAATAAAAAATAAACATCATTCAGAACTTAGTTGTGCCTGCTTTGTAACCAGTGTGAATTAGTTGTGTGCTGCCAGATTTTGTTTTGTCTCAGGCGCAGCGGGATGGTCCCCTACAGCGTTCGTAGAATTGCACTCGAAAAGCCCTCCCTTATAACTGACCTGCGTTTCCTAGCAGACACAGCAAATTTGAACTCTGTTGAGATTGTGTGTAAGTTTGACGGCCGTTAGGCAAGCTTACGCACGTACACATTGAGAGAATAAACATTTATGAGGGAATGAGAAGTTCTCGAAATAAATTTGCAAGCTGAATATTTTTCGCGACATAAGTGAAGAGTAATTGTATACCCTTGAAGAGTACCCTGGAGAGTAAGAAAGCTCTAAGCAAACTAATCATTGAATAAATAGCAATGTAATCACAGTAATGTATATATGGCATGTTGTATTTCTACCAAATTGTCAGAGCATTAATTCTCTCATTTTTTGATTTGAGCGATCTCGCTATAGAATCTCCAGAACATTAAAAAAAACGAAGTTGTATTTAGGTCTATTCCATTTTAAACAAACGAAGTACGTTGCGTAAAAGAACTTTCCATGTTAAAATATTTGATGGGTAGAGTAGGTTTGTGTGGAGTTTGATTGTTGTTGCATGTATCTGTTGCATGCTGAATGGGTAGCTAGGAAAGCGGTTCCAAGCCCATGAAAATGCAGAGCAACAGTTATTCCAAGAGAGTGGATAATAAATAAAAATTCTTAAAACTACCGTGGGGGAGAGGGCCGAAAGAGGGTATAGTGTGAAATTTTGGGCCGCTACTAGGGAAGTTCCACCACGAACGCAGGACCACCTGTATAGGCTCTCGTTGTTGAGACACTAAATTTTTTCAATTACTCATATACGGAAGATAAACATTACGTAACTATTTTTATTTGTTTATTTATTTACTTATTCCTCGGGGGGTAGTCTATCTGAGAAGATTACGATTATCATAATTCTATGCGCTTCCAACCCACCTCCAGAGGTGGTTTTTGGGGTGGGCGAACCAGACCTTGTCCGTAGGTCCATGCATTAATTAAAGTATGTGTAACACATATGTACGTACATATATATATGCAAAATATAAAATATTCTTGAACCAATGTTTCCAATCCAAATAATAGAGCCCCACGGCTCCAACTCGTCAAGGGCTCCATAAGAACTAATTCCGCGTCTGTCACGTTTCTACATATCAGTGGCTATGCCCATAGCATATTCTATGATAACAATTGACTGAATGTGCTTTTCAAGTTTCTAGCTCATTTTCTTGGAAAGAGAATGCGTAAGACTCTCTTGGTGTTGCAACGAGACGAGACAGAAATCTTTGAAGCAAGACACGAGACAAGACGAAACGTTTCGTGAAATGTCTCGTCTTGTGTCTCGAAAAATACAAACACAGTTTCTGAATTTGCGTAAAAATTTATTAACTCGGAATAAATTACTTGCCTTCGAAATGTAGACCATCTTTTATTATTTCAAATGATCCAAATGATTCAATATTTCAAATCCTACTAAGAACTTGGAATACCTAGAACATTTTTTAGATATGATTCTTACAAACAGCTTTCATTTCCATTTTTCAATCCATTCAAGTTTAATTATTTTGTGATAGTGCTCCAGATTCAAATACAATGTAAAGCATTCATTGAGATCAGTGTTTCAGAAGATTTTATTCCGGGGGCTGGTGGAGATATCTACGTATAAAAATCCTGTTATAGAAGTACAAGTAGAAATGGCAATTTTATCAGTAACTAACTACTGTTTCATGGTCTTTCTCGTTCCGAATCAAGACAGAAACATGTTAGCCTTTCTCGATATTGTTTTGAAAAGATGCTGATTTGAGAACAAAATTTAGTTTTATTATTGTTAAATGATATTATTCGAAGCTAAAGCATTTTTGAAATGGGAAAGTTATATTGGCCTCCTTGTTTGTTGAAGTGGCGCCAGGGGTTCTGAAAAAAGGATATCAGAATAAATAGGGAAATCTTGCCTTTCGACTGTACTAACGGTATTGACAAATGTTTCTATCGTAGTAATTACTGGTTCAGTCGAAACTAAGAAGTCGTTGCTGAAACATTGCAGTCGTGTTGCGTTGTGTTCTATTAACCAAACCAAACTTGGTTAAAAGTTGTAATTTTAACCACTTGGTATAACAGCTCTTATTGTGGGCCTCAGCCTTTGTGGTGTTGCCATGAGACGAGACAGAACCATTCTATACGAGACAAGACGAGCACATCGTGTTTAGACGAGATATGAGACGAGACGACACAACCAGAAGCCTCGTCTTGTCTCGTCTCATCTCGTGGCAACACTAGACTCTCTAGATATACCAGTAAAAGGAATCACAATGTACCTCACGCAGCACGTGTTAGCTCTCAGCCTCTTTCTTTCACTGATTTTTGTTCACATAGTAGATGAATATATAGAGAATAACAAAAGGATGAGATATGCTGATTCTCCTGAAACCAGATTAAAATTGTAGCAGTATTTGGAGCTTGTTACAGATGGATTTACCGCGGAACTTGAATAATTCTGGGAGCTGATCATCTATGGAAATATGAAAGAAAGACAGCCAAAGTACAGTAATTAGAGTTTCGTGTGTTGATTCAATACTATGTTATAACGCACACGATCTATTCTGTGCTGATATTAGCTCTAAACTAGGACGCAGACTTGAATTTGCTGACTTAGAGTGTTCACAGAAAATGTGTAAGATTTACCCGCAAGAATGGAGTACTTCCGCACCGAATAATTACGCCTGAAAGAGAATTAGATTACGTACGGAACTACTACCTAAGCAAGAGAAAATACTGAGATATTTCATGGAGGATAAGAGATGACGTTGTAAATATTAAGTATTGGGGAGCTTTGCTCTCAATTTTTATTATTTATAATTCATTACTTTTGACAATTTTACTATTTGTGACAATCTTATTACACTGTTTTTCAATTTTAATATATTCATGCGCCGCTTATCCTCTTATTACATTAACAGTGTGGAAAACAATTATATTTCAAACAGGCAAATTCGGCCATTTTGGATCGTGCCATTTTAGTAGGGCTACATATGATTACTTCAAACAAATTTGATTTAAAACACTTTTAGTGAAATAGTCCACAAGGCTCTACGGCTGGGACTTCTTTAACAAATCTTCCAAAAGGGAAATAACTGAAACTGGATTGAGATATTTCATGAGATACAGGTAATTAAAAACAAATTTTAATATTCACTATTGTATCAATATAGCTTACATTATTTTCCAAAATAAATTTTATATTGTAAATATCGTTACTTATTTATGTTAACTATTTAGTTCTCAAAAATTATATATTTCCGTAAAATTAAAGTATTTCAACCAAGGATCTTACATCCTTGATTTCATCTCAATAATTCTTTTCATAGATGACGCGCTCGGGAGAGGAATGCTCCCGGAAATACGTTTTTTTTGCGCGCTACTCTAGCCAGCTGTTTTACGCGCTATCCTAGCCAGTTTTTTTAAGTTGGTAACAAAATTTGTATCATGGAGCACAAGGGGAATAAAACAAGCCCTGCGGGGCTTCTAACTCGTTCCTACTACTACTACTACTACTTATCTGCACAAAAGTAAGTATATCGCATTTTTGAGTATTATTTTCATATTTTAATTTAAAAAAGTGTTATAAAAATGTAAAAAAAAAAAACTCCCCGGGCCGGGTTTGAACTCACGCCGAAAGAAATTCTTGTTACTAGCATAAAGCGCAAGCCCATTCGGCCCGGAAGACCGACAACCACAATCGTTTGATTTCTGCTATTTGAATGCAATGTTGCAAGAAATGGATAACGGCAACCAATGAGAACTGTGTTTTTTGTTCCTACTTCCGATTCCATAGCGCGATTCTTCTTCTTCTAACGAATGACTGTTTACAATAGTGACACAGACAATATATTGAAAACGCCAACCAATCAGAACTGTGTTTTTCGTTCCTACTTCCGGGAGCATTACTCTCCTGAGCTAGTCCTTTTCATAGGCGATTCTTCTTCTTCTAACCAATGACTGCTAACAATAGTGACACAGACAATATATCTTATGGGATTACGAAACTGATATCATTTTTCTTCTTCTTCTTTTTCTCATTCGCAAGTTTTCCAGCAGAAGCATATTTTTTAATCACGCTGGACCCTAGCCATACACACTAAATATACGGTTATGATTGGTTGGAATTATCCGTTTCTCGCCACGTAGCATAAATGTATCACAAATCAAACGCCAAAGGCTGTCGGTCCTCGTAGCTGAGCGTGTTAGCGATCGGGCTAGTACTGCGAATCGCTTTTTGGCATGGGTTCAAACCCGGCCCAAGAAAATATTTTTTATATATTTTTTTTTAATTTTCATAATACATTTATCATTAAAATAAGATGAAAATAATTCAAAATTACCCTTGTACCTAAAATATAATTGTGGTTTATCCACCATTTACCCTGAGATTTCTGACAGCCCCTCTGAACAATGGTGTTATAAATCAACAGGAGAGTAAGAAGTGTGCCTCCGCGTATCGATGGGTTGTAAGGGATAGTGGAAAGATAAAGAGGGGGAGGTGCCGGAGGCACCAGTAGGGGAAATGAAGGCCTACGCTTCTTCGCCTTCCCTTGTAATAAGAAAAGTTATTTACTTACGTCACGAAACACAGCGAAGCGAGTCTTTCCGAGGGAAGGGGTTACAAGCCCTGTAAGGCTCGTTTTATTCCACTTTTGCCCCATAATACCACGTGACATTACGTCACCCTCGGGTGTTGCAACTTCGATGTAAATCTAACCTCACCCGCTTCCTTGTGGCCAATTTGAAAACAGTTGGTTAGGGTCGGGCGTGAAAAAATATATGCTCAAAAGAAGCAGACTAATAACCCTTTCCTAAATATTTCTAGTATTTCAGAGTCATTTCGTTTCAATAATACATTAGAGTGTATAATGTACTAAATATTTATTTGTATCAATAATATATTATTTAAAGAGATGTAACTTGTGGGGCAGGACATAAGGGGCAATTGTCCCTTCAATTAAGGTCCATGCCGTTTGAAGGAGGTCCACTTCAGGATAAATCTTTCTTACTCCTCATGATACTACATGAATATGAATTTATAAATGAAACATGGAATAGATTTACCATATTCATAAAACAACATAATTTTATGAACCAAAAATATGTTCTAGACCATTTTAGTAAACTATCTACAACTCCAGAAATATAGATACTTTAAGGTTTTAAGATGCATAATATATTGTCTCCTGAAGTTAACTAGTGCAGCAAAGAAAAACTCCACAATTTGAATAAAGAAAAGTAAAAGTAATTTAAGAAGCTGCTGATGCCCTATCATTTAAACCAAATATAGTTCTCTAAGATAATCCATAACTCTAATTGGGCCATGTATCAGTAAAACTCCAACTGAGATTACTACAAGACTAAAAATTTTAATTAAGGTTTTAAATTCTCGGAAGGATCAAATTTCATATACTTCAATAGAAGCCCATATTCATATTTTTGTACAGGGTCCCAAATATCAATGCTTGTTCCATAAGGAAAAGATCCAATTTCCTGCGTTTCCCTTAAGTTATACTTACAGTACTTCATTATTTAGTATTATAAACTATGAATTTTAGTTTTCATATTAATTTTAAATATTGTAGTGTTTTCCTATATTTTACTCTGTTTTAGTGGCGAACCCATTAAGGAGACAGAGGCACCCCTTTTAAGCAAAGATGCAACTGTGTCTGTAATGTTTCAATAAGATAGGTCTACAATTTTTTTGTCAATATATTTGACTATTATCTGCTCCTTATCTATTGTTAGTACAAACTCTCTACACTGAGAAAAATCCTTTATCTGGACATGGATATGTTGTACAAATATATGGATTTTTTAAAATTTATTACGGAAATCAGTACTAAATATACATTATCGATATGCTACATACTTTTCACACTTAGATATTACATCATACCATTTCAGGATGTGTGATATCTAACAGTCCTCATATCACACGCCCATATGTATGCTATCCCAAATAGCAAGAAAGCCTTAGGCCAGTTGGCATTTGCTTGGCTTTTGGCTTGCTACGCTTGCATTTGCAACGCGTGCTTTCATAAATCTGCCTTTTGTTGTACTTCCAAGCTATACTTTAGATCCTTCGCAGAGCGTCATGCCACCACTGGCCGTTCATTGACTATTGATTTGCTTCTAGCGTAAAACGCTTGCGTCAAACTTCAATGGGACACTAAATGCATTTTTGCCCCCATGTAATCTTCTTTACTGGAATCGAGCTTGTGGCATGCTTACACGCTTTCCAATCAAGCTGAATGTAAGCTTGGCCGACTTGCAATGCAAGCTTAAATCAAGCGGTTTGCAAGTTGTCACTGGTACTAGGGATGTTACATACGTCTATCTATATATGAGATTCTGACCGCCTTTATACAGTTCTTTCGTTTGTACGGAACTTCCTTTTATTCCGAAGATTTGTACCGAAAGTACTTATTCAATATACTTTTTCAGTTATACGTTTCCCGTATGCTAGGTCCTAAAAGCTACAGAATTTACACATGTAACCTACGTTTCTACGTACGCCACATACATTTTTTCCTCAGCAACATTTCAAGGTGTTGCAGCTTGTAATATCTTGCACTGTCTCCGAACTTTCTATCCTCTTAAACATGAGTAAATAACTATTCACTCTATGGTTCACCGGTCAATCTAGGAGGGGCTTTGCGCCCCCTCATGGAAAAAAATAACGTTTTCTATGGTACTTCCGCATGTGAGATAAAAGTCTTCCGTGTCCTAGCGACAAATCGGGAAGGAGTGACTCGCTACCCTCAGGAAAAAAATATTATTCTTTTTTGTTACTTCAAGACGACAAAAGTCCGCTAGTATTAATATATTAGATAAATGTTGCCAAGCCATTGTTAGTGCAATTTAGCAAATACCCCCAAATGTTCGAACGGGTAATATTCTACACCCTTTCAAATCTATAAAAACGAAAAGACATAAACCTTCCGTGTTTGCGCACCTACTCAAGGAACAACATAATTTATCTTGTGTTATTAAATATTTTTGTGTTAACATATTAGGTAAAAGCCGTCCATATATTACGTAACGCTGTTTTTCACCAATTTTTACCCCCTCCGTATTTCTTGTAATACTTCATAACGCAAGGCCGAATCCCTCCCCCCTTCGTTACGTAACACTTTTTGATTTTTGTTTCTTCACCAAATTTGCTTATTTTGGGAGTTACTACAATAAAAATTACTTTTAATGGTAGATTTTTTTTTACAATATGATTTTATTCTGAATATGTTTGCAGTGTTTTTAGCCAATAAATCAAACTACGTATTAGAAAATAGTAAAATTGTAATAATATTTTAACCCTTTTAAGGCTTTTAGTAGTCCTTATTCTTCAAAACTGCATACTGTCATTTTCCCAGAGCTCCTCCGTGGCTAAGCGGTTAGCGTGCGCGCCTTTGGCGTGGGAAGCCCGGGTTCGATTCCCGGCGGGAGCTAATGTGGTTCGGATTCCACGTTAATCAGTAGGTCGGCGTCTCATATAGCCTCGCTGCTGAAAAGGGACGTTAAACTCAAACCCAACTCAACTGTCATTTTCCCAAGGGCATCGAACCCATCCTTTTAGGTCATCAATGATGACAAAGGGGAAATACTGACCGAAGATGCAGGTGAAACAGGATCTAACGAAATGACATCGATGTTTTTTTCAGGGATCCAGGATGCTTCGTGCATTTAAAGTTCGCCAGTGTTGACGATGCGAAGTTCTCTTCCTCGTCGACCCCAGATTCCAAGTGACTGCACACGTGAAGGAGGTGGGACATCTCGTTTGTGAGAAGCTTTCGAGCATCTTCTTTGGATTTCAGTTTACCCTTTTCAAATTCTTCTTGTCCTAAATCAGTGCGAGAATGCGAATAAATTCGCTTTCTTCAGAAATATTCAAATCAAAAATCAAAAAAAAAAAATAATACTAGATGAATATATTACGAATTAGCTTTCTAAATTTGTTATTTTGACCTGCAAATCGTTTATCGTTACGTCGCGGAAAATATTGTTTCATGAAAAAAAAATCGTCTTTTTCACATGAGAAACTCCTGAGAAGAAAGAGGTGATGATAATGATTGAAATCAAAAGTTTTAAATAATATTCTCAGAAATAGCGATATGAAATAGTGGGAACAGGAGGGCATTTTCAAGTGGTGGTTACGATCACTACCAACTAACTCCAGAAAAGCTTGTACCGTAAATCCAATGCTGCGATAGCCACAAAACGGAGTTTTATTGTATTTTATTGTTGTTTTCGTCACCAGTCATGCTGGTGTCTAGTGCGTCTTCGAACCCCTGCCGATTGCGCGTTGAATGATACAAGAATCGGAAAAAACACGCGCAAATAATGCATAATAATTGGTACTTTTAATGTCCGTATTGGAAAGTGCAACACTAATACAAATGGCAGTGAGAAAAACGCACCCAAAAATGCAATTACACATGCTCATCAGGCATAAGAAAATACCATAACGAATGCATCGTGCAGGAGCTACAATCCAAGGAATGAAGGAGGAAAATGTTGAACGCAAGATGTCTTGCGAGTAGGTGTGGAGGAGTACAATGGCTGACAAAGAGAATCATTGCTGATGGACAGCATTTCTAATTAGATTAGTTACAGATGGTGATCAGAAAAATGGAAACACCTGTAGTTGGCAACACGTCAGATGTATGGGTTGGCAGTGGTGTCGTGGCGCCCGCAGCGCCGGACCGCTGGTGGCGGTGTGTTAGGTCGGTCTCCATACTACGTCAGGCGCAGTGGAACAGCAGTGTCCAGTGGCTGCAGCAGACGGAGGTAGTGTAAAATGGGATACCTCACAGATTTTCAAAGAGGGCAAATTGTTGGTGCGCGGTTATGTGGAGTGAGTGTGACGGCAGTGGCTACTGTGTTAGGTGTGTCGCGTAGGACAGTGTCGAAGGTGATGACGGCCTACACAACACACGGGAAAACCACATCGGGGAAGCGGAACAGTGGGCGGAAGAAAATCATGAGTGACAAGTCACGCCGGGTATTAAAGCGCATTGTCACGCAGAACCGTCGTGCCCCTGAGGAGCAAGTGACGCAGGGACTCAATCAGCACCTCCCCCACCCTGTTTCGACAATCACAGTCCGCCGCGAATTACATGACATGAACTTACGGGGTCGTGTTGCACGGACCAAACCGTTCATCAGGGACCATAACGCTTTCGCACGCCGCAAATGGTGCCGCGATCATGCAACTTGGACCGTTGAGGACTGGAAACGTGTGATAAGGTCGGATGAGTCATCCTTCACCCTATTCCCAACCACGGGTCGTGTTTATGTGTGGAGAAGCTTATGATCTGCAGTGTATCCGCCCAACTGTGAAACATGACGGCGGTTCGGTGATTCCGTGGGCCGCCATATCATGGTTTTCATTGGCTCCTGCGGTCACACTTAGCGGACGAATCACTGACAACGATTATGTCGCAATTTTAGGAGACCACTTGCATCCTATGGTCCGGATGTTGTCCCCGGACAATGACTCCATTTTCCAGAATGATAATGCACCCATTCACACAGCTGGCGTTGTTGCAGCGTGATTTGAGGAACATCGGGATGAAGTTTAACACCTTGCCTGGCACGCCCAATCCCCAGATCTCAACATAATTGAACATCTGTGGTCCGTCTTGGAAAAACGACTCCGGCGACGATTTCCACCTCCATCTTCTCTCAGAACTGGCCGATGCCCTGCACGAGGAATGGTGTAAAATTCCACTTGCTACCATTCACGACCTCTATGCCTCCATCCCACGTCGCATCAAGGCTGTTCTAAAGGCGAAGGTGGCCCAACACCATATTAATCTGGAAAGTTGCAATTTCATTCAGGTGTTTCCATTTTTCTGATCACCATCTGTACAAGTTAAAACATAGCATTTGCCGAAAGGTGCATGAAGCTTTGGACGCACTCTCAGATCTAGGAGGCCACTGCAACATTATCATCTCGAAGGTATTTAAGACAAAAAAAGTTACTGTAATTGGAGCTGGGTACAATGCGAGCTGAAGTGACAGTAGTGCTGTGAAACAGAAGTGTACATTCAAAGTAAGCAAATTGTGCTGTGGAACAGACGACGTGGTGAGAATTGATTGCACTTAGTGGTGTGGGACAGAAACGTGAAAAGTGACTACAACTTGTGCTTTGGAAGACGGGAATACGTGTTTGTGGAGCAAGTGTATGTACGTATCAATAGACAGTGGTGTTTAGGACAGAAGTGAAACATGTACACGAATGCAGAATTAGCAGATATGCATTTCACATATGGATTGGCGGATGGAAATGCACTAGAAGCACGGCGTCTGTACCAGGAGAGATACCCCGGACGTCACATTCCAAACAGAAAAAAATTGAATTCCTCGATCGCCGCCTGCGTGAGTATGGAAGTTTTGCGCCCCATGGTGCTGGAAACAGTGGCAGACCAGGAGCTATGACCCCCGAGGTAGAAGAGCAGATAGTGGAAGCTTTTCGACACAATCCGGAGGACAGCACACGAGGAGTAGGTATGAGACTGCATGTACTTCACGCACAGATATGGCGTGTTTGTCGGCGAGCGAACCTGTATCCGTATCACCTTCAGCGAGTGCAGGCTTTGTTGCCAGCCGATCATCAGCCGAGAGTGCCCTTTTGCCAATGGTACCGCGAGCAGTGTGCCGTCAATCCAAACTTCGCATTTGCAATAGTGTTTACAGATGAGGCGCAGTTCACACGTGACGGCATCTTCAATTTCCATAATGCACATGTCTGCTCGCCAGATAATCCTCATGCGATCAGTCGAAGAAGACATCAACAACAGTTTGCTCTAAATGTGTGGTGTGGTATTGTCGGCGACACTTTCCTAGGTCCATACATACTCCCACCGAGACTGACCGGAAACAACTATCGAGACTTCTTAGAAACCCACATTCCAGGTGTACTGGATACTGTACCCCTGGCTGTGCGTCCAATGTTACATTTTATGCATGACGGTGCGCCCGCGCATTTCAGTGTTACAGCCCGGCAGTATCTAAATGCCATATTCCCTGGCAGAGGGATAGGGCGTGGAGGACCAGTTGCTTGGCCTCCATGCTCACCAGATCTAAATCCATTAGACTATTACCTGTGGGGACATTTAAAGTCGTTGGTCTACGCATCTGCTGTGGATACTGAGGAGACGCTTCGTATTCGTATCGAAGCAGCTTGTCAGCGACTACGGAACACCCCTGGTACTTGGGCACGCGTTCGTTCATCCATGCGGCGACGGGCTGCAGCTTGCATTCGGGCAGAAGAAGGACATTTTCAGCACTTACTGTAAGGTACTACAGCAGCCCTGGCCACGGCGAGCAGATAGTGGAAACTCTCCTCGTGAGCGCTCACGAGCATTCTACGTGCAAATACCATTGTTCGTGCTTCGTGAATCTTCGGGTTCCGTCCTTCGAGGAGCGGAAGTGTTGTCAACCTTGGCGGTAATCACTAACCCACCAAATAAAAAAAAAAGTATGTATGGTAACTGATTACCATTTAGTGTAAAGTGTTTTTTACAATGTGGTAACCGTTAACTATAGACAACACAAACTTGTAACAGCAATCAAATGATAAACTATGTACGTTCCTTTTCTTCTTTTTTCTTTCCTTTTGTTAAAGAAGGATGTGGTGGAATCAAACCAACGCTTACATTTATAAAAATTTGCTAGTTTGGAAAACCGGTTTTCAATATATATATATATATATATATATATATATATATATATATATATATATATATATAATCAAGTTCTTAATCCGAGTGTGGGTTTGTTATATTATGTTGTTTCGCTTTTTGGGAAAAGAGAGAATCTGTTGATACAAAAAAAAAATACTGTAGCACTTGTTTGTAATTATCTAAGTATTATCTCCAGAAAATTAGCTTATGAATGTATGTGTTTACGAATAGGCTTAGCAAGGGGTTGGTTGTGGAGATTAGAAGCCACTATTACACCATCAATAGGAAGAATAATATTTCTTACTCCACTTTTAAAGTTACTTTGATCGCAAAGAATCAAACAAAATATTAAGAGAGCCAAAGAGATTTTCCATTTTTAAGAGTGACCATTAGTGACTACCATTAGTGTTTTTTTTTAACAAGTAGTGTCTTTTTAATAATGAAAAACATGTTGTGCCTGGCTGGTTGCTTGCCGGTGGCTTGTGAAAAGTGAAAAAGAATGTTAAATCATATCAACGACTGAAGCTACACGCTTGTCTTTCTTCGATAGATACTGATTGATTTTGAAAGTCACAATGTTGTAGGGCTACTGTAACAGCGTAAAATCGGAAGGAAACGTTCCAACTGAATGATACGAACAATTATTCCCAATATCTTGAACATGAAACGTGGGTTGCACGGATAACGCTTAAAGTGGGCTGGACTGCACTGGAATTTCCTTCCGGCAAATTAGTGTTTGGTCGGAACTCAGTTCTTCTGTGTAATTGTCTCTTAACAACATTTGAACATTTCTTTTAGATAATAATAACAAACTAACTAACTAACTATATGCCCTATGGAACCCGAAGGTTCAATGCCGCGTTTACAAAATATTTCCACTAACTTCTGTCCTTAGCCAACTGGATCCAGTTTCTACTCTGTACTCTTATTTCTGCAAGATCCATCTTAATATTGTCTTTCCATCTACGCCTAGGTCTTCCTAGTGGTCTTCTTCCAATTGGGTTTGTTAAAATTATGAAAGCGTTTCTAATTTCTTCCATTCTGGCTACATGGCCTGCCCACCTGAGCCTTCTACACCTAATGACCCTAACAATGTTAGGTGAGCGGTATAAACTATGCAATTCCTCATTATGAATTTCCTCCAATCCCCATTTTCATCCCTCTTTGGTCCGAATACTACTACTACTACTACTACTACTACTACTACTACTACTACTACTACTACTACTACTACTAATAATAATAATAATAATAATAATAATAATAATACGTATTATTATTATTATTATTATTATTATTATTATTATTATTATTATTATTATTATTATTATTATTATTATTTTCAATCTCCCGTCGTTCTGCTATCAATCTAGGAACGAAAGGCGTTTACAACTGAGCAAACGTAAAGCGAGTGACAACTTACAGACCGAGTGATAATGTAATACAACGTCACGAATTGTGTAAGCAAGCTAAAAAGGTCTGAAACAGTTCGTTTCCGATTTTTGCAGTCGTTTTTACGTCTGTAAGCTGACATGTTTAATATTAGTTTCTTTCTTTCTTGTTCATTTGTTAGTTACTTCAACGCTAACTGTAACCTCTATCATGCGTCTTCCTCGACCAAAAAACGTACCAATTTTATTTCCTGCAGTGTTTTCGCGTCACTGCTTTCGAAATGGGGAGGGGGAGGGGGAGAGCACACTTGCACATTTCACGCTTGCGTCTGCTCAATGCTTCAACATCGTGCGAATTTCTGACCAGGCTTGGCCGTAGGTTTTTTGCCATCATGTGTGGTTGGCAACACTTATCGGATGCAGTGGAAGGGGCGAAGCTACCACCATCTGTGTTCACCTGCTCTTTTCTTCGCTCGTGCTCGCTCGCGCTTCGGCTCCGGGAGCCAATTCATGGACAGGCCTGTACTACAGTATCGATTTTGTGGCGCTGGTGAAGCACACAATTTACTGCTTGTGGTTGTAACTCTTGTTTGATGATGGTTCTTTGGACTTTATGACTATACCTGTGTCGTTTTGCTTTTCTCACTGCCATTTGTATTAGTGTTGCACTTTCCAATCCGGACATTAAAAGTACCAATTATTATGCATTATTTGCGAGTGTTTTTTCTGATTCTTGTACCATGCAACGCGCAATCGGCTTAATTAATTTCGTTCGAACCTGTGTTGCATATTCTTTCACACACGACACTCTGGTAATATGTCGGGAAACAGTTCCGGACAGAAGGCGACTATTTCACACCGTCAGGTGGTGTCACTGGCTATAGCTATGTAACGATGCATTTCCGGACATGTTTTTACTTGTCTACCCGTAAGGAATCTGCCCCTCAATTTTTGCCGTGTCTTTTTGAAACACCCTGTATATATATACCCAAACCGATCTCGATCAAATTTTCAACATAGATGAAATTCTTTCCTGGAATGTTTTTTATCATTTCACTTTCAAGGTGCAACTTGGGGAAGAGAGAGATCTTTAATGATCGATATTAATGTCAAATCCATATTTTTCGGGGTCGCTGAGGTAAACAGTGACACTTCTGATGCCGTTTAAATCCAAATTCAGCCCCACAACTTGGGAAAAGGGGGAGGGGTAATATTCAAAAGTAACCGATATTAATGTCGAGTTCATAGTTTTCCAGGTCGCTGACGTAGGCTAAACAGTAACGCTTTTGTTGCTGTTTAAATCCAAATGCAGCCCCAGTATTCCTAAAAAGAGGGATTGTAACATGTAAAAATAATTGAAAACGACTTATATTAGGGTCGAATACAGTTTTTGGAGTTCCACAGTAGATTGGTGACGGTTTTGGTGCTCTTTATGTCCAAAAAAGAAAAAAGTATTTTCCCCGTGCGAAGAACGGGTATTCTGCTAGTTTATTTATAAAAAAGAAAAGAACTGAATAAAATTATTTGTTTAAAGATTGGATATAAAACAGAATAAAAATAAAAATTGCATCAAAGAAACATGTGTTACGTAACGAAAACCTAAACGCCCTTCTCCCCACTTGTCACGCTTCGTAACGCAAAGTCGAGCCCACTCCCCCCTTTCGCGGTGTTACGTAATATGTGGACTGTCCCTTACGCCAATAATCTGTTCTTAATCCATGGTTAGTACAAACTAGCTAATAACCATAACAGGGTTGGATCCAGGATTTTCTACGGGAGGGTGCAAAAATCACTACTAAAATAACCAATCACATGGAAACTCTTCAAAATGACATGCGATAATATACTTTACCCCTGACAACGCTGATACATAGAACGAGGGGGGAGGAGTATTTTAAATAGGGTCGCAAATGATATGGAGGAAAAAATGTTTTTCTCTCTTCGTGCTTCTGTTTTCTTCCCTATCTGACAAATGTTACATTGTTTTGCTTGGTGAATAAATCCTTTCCTTCAACCTCCACAAAATCGACTTAAACTTATGCTTTTGCAAAGCTCTGCTTTGTCTTAAGCTCTAAACGGAAAAAAAAATGACGCCACAAAATTTTCTATTTTCACTGCTAGCTTCTTATTTTAAATAGTGTATATTTACAACCGAAGGAGTGTACACTGTACCAATGCACCTCCCTAAATTCGGCCCTGAACCCTAGATATTAGAGTTTGTGATATTTGGCGCCCCTTCGTACGTTTGATTGTCTTGCGCATGATTAATGTGATCATAACTCCGTGCCTCAGCAGTATATTAAGAAGAGATTGCTCCCTCTCGCTCTCAGGAGAAAATAATTCTTTTTATGTGTTTTTTAACAAAAAAAGGAAAGGAATATTGTTTTCTGCCAAGTCTTACTCAAATAATCTGTTCTCCATCTAGTACAATCTAGCTTATATCTCCAAGTGTTACAGCGGTTAATATTTTTCCCCTTTCCGAACCTTCCATCCTGTGTGTAAGAAAGGAAAATATAAACCTTCTGAGGCTGAAAGTTTAACTTACAGGAAACATAATATATGAATTGTTGGAAATAGTTTTGTTGCAGTATGTCTCCAAAACATGCATCAATATCAGCTAAGACTGAAATTAATGAGCTCGGATTGCACAATATTAATCTTTGATCATTCTAATGAATTCTTTCGTCCCATTTGTTTGAAGAAGACCGTCAATGTTTAGCTGATATTCAGCAAAGTTTTTAATTTCGATGAGTTGAAATACTCTTGAATATCCATCCATTTTCTTCATAAATATCGTTTTAAAATACTGTTTATGGTTTAGTTTTCCCACTCACACTTTAAGCTTACCAAGCTGTGTGGATTGCTGTGTGTGTGCTTGTTTTTATGTTTGAGCATTATCTTACGGCTCCGTTCTTTACACACGGCAAAACATTTTCACTTTTACCTCGAATTTGACCGTAAAGCGATCGATTCTAAAAGTTGAGCATGGCATCGTTTCATAATGCTCATCGAGGTATACCTTTTTTCCCGTGGGAAATAGTTCTAAAAGAACAAATATGTTCCAACAGGGCTGGCTTAATCCTTCTGGAGGTCCGGGGCTACAAAAAATATGTGGTTCGTGTGGTAACTTCATTCAATACATTTCTATTAAAATACAGTAGGAAAGTTAAGGGAATTTGATTCATACTTTTGATCATATTTTTATTTTGTGATGATGATCCCTTTTCATCCCTTTTCTCCCACTTGACCATGCAATGATCAGGATTAGTGTTAATATGTTTCTCTGATTTCGGAGGGAATTAGGATTAAGAACCAGATTTCTGAGCTGTCGGCATCGAAGATCATTTAGCCCGTCACATACATGAGGGATGACATCCTTCGGCGAGCACACTACACGATGAAAAGGAAGGTATGATCCCGGCATTTGCCTGGTGTGAATAAGCGAAATCCATGGAAAACCTCACACACGATGACTTTCCTGGAAAAGCTTTTTACACTTTTTCGACTTAGTGTTCACACCGGGAACCGAACCCGAGACCGCTCGCACCAGGGGCGAGAGCGTTAACGACTACGCCACGCGGTCACCTGGTTTCGAAGGATCAACGCTTATTTCTGGTAATTCTCCGTCTATTAATACGGTAGAACTATAATAAGCCGTTTCTCCTGTAAAGTGTTATTGTTTGACGCTCACTAACCAGTTTTAGGTTGTATGAGCCTATGCCTGTATGTTCTGCAACTTACTTACCACTACAGTCTTGATCAACAGCACAATAAAGCAAATTTTTCCTTCCTACATGATGTCTACGGCAACAAAGCAAGTATAGGTGAATATCCTTAGATACGAGTAAATCACATTTATCGTATGTAATTCGCTACGTAAGAACTTCCTACTATCAAAGTTTGATTGGTAGCGGAAGCTAATGATTTATACTGACAACTGATGCGTTCAGTGCATTAGAGAGTTAAGTCCACTTTCGGTATTTAGGACATATTTTACCTTTAAGATCTCTACTTTCACAGCCTAAAAAATTAATGTTCAAATATTGTAAAGAACTCTTTTATTGTGAAAACCAGTGTAAACGTTTACGTGTAATTTTTGTGTTTCTTATAAACTGTTTTTTTCTCACAACTTAAGTAATAACTATATATTGTGGGCGATTTAATTACTAGGTACTATTTGTGGACTAGTAATAGCACCCAACAGCTAGCATATGCAATGCCGGATTTACATATAAGCTAAACAAGCTATGGATTAGGGCCCCAAAATTAAAGACAAAAACTGGCTATAATATAATTTCCAAGCAATAAGAGAAAGCAATAGACTGCACATAAAACAACGATATTTTGTATTGGTATGCAATAGGCGCTTACGAAACAAATAATGAGGGTTTCGCTTGTAATGGAAGCCCTGTATCCCAACCCTGCTTGTAATGGGGTACCTGTTTTCCAGCTCCACTTAAAATGAGGCCCCGTTTCCCAGTCCCGCTCATAATGGGACCCCGTTTTCAAGCCTTGCATGTAGTGGGGCAACCTGAATGTCAGTTATATATATAGAAAACATTTAAAATTTTACGCGTTTACCGTTTAAAAGTGAAGTTTTGGAAAACATTGTAGCGTGTGCCCACTTTCTTTTAAGCAGAAGTTTATGTGTAAAGAGTCATCGTCCTAATATTGAATATACAAAAATTGTTGACATAAATTCTGACCTCATTATTCCCGTCGCTAAACATTTTAATGAATCTAAAATTCGTAAAATCCCGGTTCGATATACATGCTTACTATGTTCTAGAAATCATTACAAACTATTCAGAAGGAAGCATGATGGCTTAGTGGGAAAGTCTGAGACAAAGTAAAAGTTATCTTAGCAGAAAAGGTTGTCACAACATTTACGAAATGTTGGTAATATTGATAGTGAAATATACTCCTTTTACTCACATGCAAGAGAAATTAATGGAAAAATTAAACGAAGAAATAAATTATATAAAACCTTACCAAGGAAAGGAGTTTCTTTGGTCACTTTGGTCCAGGCCTAAGGAGAACGAATTCCACTTCTAATATTGGTCAACTACTTCTAATTGCTTCAAAAACGATTCTTTTTTTATGTAACAGGAAGGTCATATCCAAATGTTCTTTCTATTTTGTTATTAAAGGAAATAGCATAATGTGGTTTAGCCCATATCCTATAGAAAAACATGCGGAAATAGAGAAACCACAGGGAAATTCCTCTTCTTAACAAGCACTTTTACATATAATTTAATTTGCATCAATAAGCAAATCTTGTACTCCAGTACTTTGTTCTCACAACGCAATTTAATCCCACGATGACTCGAAGGAGAATTTTCAAATATAACCAAAGGTGTAAACAAAAGTTGATCAAAAGTTCAATGTAGGATTAAAAAAAAAAAAAAAAAAAAAAAGTGATGGATAAGCTTTAAAGCAAACTGTAAGTCAGAGTTGGTTTGGAATACTTACTTTTTAATTCACTTCTCTGAATAACTCATTCCCCGGAAAATAAGATGAGTCTAGGTATGCTTAATCAGTAGCTATTCGTGGCCAACGAGAAACACATGTGCGATTTCCGTTCACGTAATTCTGGGTTCAATCTTTGGTGAAGTATTTGACTTGCATACAAATTCTAGTATAAAATCGGATCTATTTTAGGTATTAGGTTTGTTTTACATATCCTTGTCGCTAAAAGAGCGGTATTGAAGTTTCACGTATCAACCCAGGAAAAGTACATAATTAAGTTACAAGCCTGTAATAATTGTACAGACATTTGATACTTGTAGATTATGTCAGTTTTTGTAGAAATCGACGAATAAAAATGAAATGAAATTTTTGATTTTTACGTCCCAGGCTTATGCCGGTTAGGCTAAAGGAGACGGTGCTGATGAGAGATGAATGAAATGGTGGAATGAAGAAAGTGGAAGGAAACGGGAGAATCCCGAGAAAACCCACGCACACGGTGCTTGTTCACCACAAAGTTCACTTGGCGGGAGCAGGGTTTGAGCCTGGGACCTCAAGCACCAGAGGTGAACGCTCTACCACTGAAATTCAATGAATAATCACTCAGAGTGGTTCAGTGGCATTTTCTACAGACTAGCTAAAAAAAAAAAGTAATGGTACCTCATTGGCGGCACTTGCATGTTGTAGACGACTGACAATTGTACGATAATATACCAACAATTGTAAGACCAAACTCACGGGAGGTTGAGTTCACCTGAACAACATGGGTATTTTTTTATTGTGCTCAAAATTTATCTGTTAGTGTTCCTGTTATATTAGATTAAAGAGAAAAGTGAATAAAATTAATCAGACCATGAAGACAAATAGATCGCTTCGGGTGAATTAAACGCAAGTGCAACGTGCCACTATCAAAGGGAAAAAAATCGTTTACAGAATCGTTGATAACTGACCAACTCTCTTTGTCATGGTAACAATTAAAACAATCCAAGACCACGAAACAGTAAAAGTTCGCAAAAATGTAGAGTGCCACTCATTCAGCACATAATCCTATATAGATCCATTTCCAACGTTACCCATGAAGTTCTTACAGGAATGACTCCAGCAGTGTTTCTTCAAGACATGCTTTTTGGGGACACTGCCCCCCTGAGCTCTGAGAGTGTCCCCCGGAGGATAACAAAATAATACATATAAAATATAATAATAAATAAAATAGTTCCAACAGTGCTCGCTCCCGGAATACTACTTAACTGTGCTCCCTGGAATTTTTTTTTTTTTTTTTTTTTTTTTTTTTTTTTGAAAGAACGACTGAACTCCAGTGGATAGTATCTCGGAGTTCCAGTATATAAGATTGGAGAAAGAAAGTGTTTTGAAAGAGAATAGAGAGAGTGAATAAAAGCATGGAAGAGATAGATTTATATATATATATATATATATATATATATATATATATATATATATATATATATATATATATTTGATGATTCGTTTAGAAAAAGTAGTCAACATACGTTTTCTTTACTTGCAGATAGGTTCCTTTCAACCTTACATTGACAGTACCGGTATATAATTATTAGATGTTTTAAACACTTATAATTCTACACGTATTTAATCAGAATCCTAATAGGTAGAAACAACACTTCCTCCTTTAACGCTGTAGATACTGCAGGGCATGCAAGCACATATGTAAAAACAATTCTTACGAGACACCGAAAGCTGTGCTGAAATGCTGAGCGCCTTCACGGGCACTCCAATGCAATAGTATGTGCTTGTTTCCAAGCACCACTTTGAATGTTTCTTTAGATTTTTTCCCCTTCAGACAAGGGCGCCGATCCTGGAGGGCCAAGGGGGCCTGGGCCCACCAAAGCTTATGTGGGCCCCCTTACTCTATTTGTAAATTTACAATATTTGTCATAATTTGAATGGAATTTGTTTTAAAATCCTCATATATGCTTTCTGCATCTGAATGCCCCCCCCCCCAAATTTACAGAGAAATCGGCGCCCTTGCATTCAGATGGACATTAGTTCACATCGCTTTTCAAAGAATTACAACCTATGGGGATACAACTTTTTTTTTTTTTTCAAGAGATCCAGTATATTTCAGTCAAAAATTTTCTTGTAGGCTTTATACCTGGAAAACTACATACAGTGTAGCCAAACCGAAATTATCAATTAACAGTACGATGTGCTTGTTCCGTAAAAAAAAAAAAAAAAAAAAAAAAAAAACTTGATTTAGGGTCCATTCAAAAATTTTGTGGCCTCCGATCAAAAGCTAATTATTAGCCAAGATCGCAATGTTTTGATCCATTTCTAAACTTCTTTCATTTGTATCATTTCCATCCATTGGAAATTTAGTTTTCTTTCTTTTTCGGTAATTTGAACGAGGAAATAATTCCCTAAATTCGAGTTATTTTAATTCTATTTCTATCCAATTTTCTGTTAGGAAACGAAGGCAGTAAATACACCCAAGCATTATTCGCATTCTAAGTTGCTTTCTCTTAACGCTTTAAATTTTGTATTCCATTAACGTCTTAATTCGAAAAACTTTCTTATATTGCTAGTTATATTATTGATTTTTGTCTGGAACAGCTATTACAGCTAATACTAATGCTTTAAGGGGGTTACAGTATTGTGGTCTGTAATCTCTCTACTTACCAACTACCCGGATTCGACTCCTAGTGAGAGGGGCGCGGTGGCTCAGTGGTAGAGCGTTCACCTCTGGTGCTTGGGGTTCCGGGTTCGATCCTAGCCCCCACCAAGTGAACTTTGTGGTGGACAAACACCGTGCTCGTGGGTATTCTCGAGGTTTTCCCGTTTCCTCCCACTTTCTTCATTCCACCATTTCACTTATATCTCATTATTACCGTCTCCTTTAGCCTAACCGGCATAACCGTGGGACGTAAAACTCAAAGATTTCATTTCGTTTTTTGACTCCTAGGGGAAGCAAGAAATTTATCCTGTTCTAATACGGCTCTAATGTTCACTTAACCTTCCCAAAATGGGCACTGGAGTCGCAATGGCTCGGTGGTAGAGGATTCACTTCCGGCGCTTGGGGTCCCTGTTTCGACCCCAGCTCGCGCTGTGCGGACTTCGTGATGGACAAACACCGTACTCGTGGGTTTTCTCTTGATTCTCCCGTTTCCTCCCACTTTCTTCATTCCACCATTTCATTTATTTTTCATCATCACCGTCTCCTTTAGCCTAACCGGTATAATCGTGGGACGTAAAACTTAAAAGATTTTATTTCATTCATCCTTGGTGTACGGGGTCCTTGGTCCGATCCCAGCTGGCGCCAATTGAGCTTTGTGGTGGACAAACACCGTGTGTGGGGATTTTCTCAAGATTCTCCTGTTTCTTCCCACTTTCTTCATTCATTTCTCATCATCACCGTCTCCTTTAGCCTAGCCGGCATAAGCTTGGGACGTAAAACTTACATATTTTATTTTATTTTCCTACTCAAAATGGACACTCAAATCAACCCGGGGAAGTACCGAATTCCGGAGAGCTGACGACATCGCATACGTGAGTACCGAAGCCAAGAATATGCGAAGCATTTAAAACCACATAAAACCCCTTGGGTTCCCATGAACTATCACGAAAGCAGCGGGAAGACCTGTTAATTAATTACGTTTAAGAGTAAAAGAATTTATTGTAATAAATTACTTTACAATTCAAGAATTGATAAAAAAATACTAAAACTCATTTCTACTTATTGCCGTTTGCAAAATGATGTTACTTATCGCACAATGACGTAAGCTACTGCAGTGATAAAGGACACCAGTTGCCTGACTTGGGAACCCCCTGATACGTCGAGCGCAGTTCGTACGGAAAATTCACTGGATTCCGCAGCGCCTACCGGATATTCTGTGATGGTGAAGAACCATCCTCGTGTTATTACAGAAAGAAAAGTTGTTATCGGGCTATACTTTTCTTCCCAGAGATTATTGGTTACTGTCAGTTGATTACTCATTGTTGGTGACTAGTGTTTACACAGTATGGGAAAGTAGAGTAAAAGCAGATAACTATGTTTTGATGGCCTCTGGGAACTAAAATTAGCCTAGTGAAGTGCTATAAAATTATACATAGAACAAGTATAGACTGATGAAAATGAAATGAAATCTTTGAGTTTTACGTCCCACGGTTATGCCGGTTAGGCTAAAGGAGACGGTGATGATGAGTAATCAATGAAATGGTGGAATGAAGAAGTGGGAGGAAACGGGAGAACCCCGAGAAAACCCACGCACACGGTGTTTGTCCACCACAAAGTTCACATGGCGGGGGCTGGGATTGAACCCGGGACCCCAAGCACCAGAGGTGAACGCTCTACCACTGAGCCACCGCGGCCCCAAGTATAGACTGATGTTTGCTATTATGACCTTACAAACTGCGCAGGTCTATTATTTGTTTCTTAATAATCTTATAAATTGTAAAACTCAAATCATTGAGTTTTACCCCACCGGTACTTAAAACCGGGTGCGTATGTGTGTATGTATGTAGGCCTACGTAAAAATGAAACATAAACACATTTTAAAAACTAATGTACACTTGTATTGTAGTCTACACCACGCCTATAGCGTCGGAGTGGCCAAAGGAGGGCTCCGTTCTTCTAAAAATTTCAGGTGTATCCATGGATGCTCGGAGAAAATTTTCTAGGGGGAGCCATATCTCTGGTAGTTACATTATGTTTGCTATTTTTATTTGTATTAAGAAAGTGTTAAGAAATTTAATACATTTTAGTGAGCCAGGAGGCTCCGGGCGCCCATGGTTGTATCTTGTTCAGTGCCGCGCCTTGGAAAATCAGCTCTCGTCGCGAGAGTATACAACGCGCCCCGTACTTATGAGTGAGGTCGATAGACCAGCTTCGAAGCGGTTGGCGCGAAACAAAATAAAATTTTCAAAAATAAACAATGCTTTTCCTTGATTTTGAGCACTTTTTATTACTTTCTTCCTTCCATTTTATATGTGTGCAAATGTATTTTCTTAACACGAGTAACATTATATCACCACTTCATTAGGTAGCAAAAGAATTTAAGTACATACTAGTAATATTCCAAGTCATTTTTCCTCTCACTTTTTTTCCTTGTTTTCTTTTCTTTGTTCCTCTCGAATTTGGGCTCCTCACTTCGGCGCCCGGAATCGTAGTCCCGCTCGTCCCCCTCCAACGGCACGATACTGATCTTGTTATGTATGATTGAATTAGTCAAGTTAGCCCCTACGAAAATGATCTCAGCCCCACTTTTCTAGTGTCCGAGCTACGGGCCTGGTCAACACAAATAAACTTCACACGAAAAGGTTTAATGATAAAACATTTAATGATAAAATTTTTAACGATAAAATGATAAAATGTTTAATGATAAAATGATAAAATGTTTAATGACAAATTTCACACGAAAATAGGTCTATTGGATTCTTTCATACTTTCTTGACTGCATTATTTTTATTTAGACTTGCTTTTCTAATTTCTAGGCATTATCAAATCTGAAAAGAAATAAAACATAGACCTAAAACGTGTAAAGTAACAACAGGAAAAAAACGCAGTAAACCTAAACTTGTCAGTTTACAATTAGGCTGGGCCAAGGAGGATTTATTTAAATTAAGAGCCTGCCATTTGTAAAAATAATACAAAATTTACCATTTTCTTTTGCTTATTTATTTATAAGTGAAAGGAGATAATGAAATGAAACTTACCACAATCGTAGATAACATTATCCCTAGGAACACCAAGGGGGAGCTCGGATTCCCACAAATTATTTTCGCTATATTTTGTAACATTTCTAATTGCATTAAAAAAATTTAAAAATTGATATTTTCAAGATGACCCCATTAATAAGAAAAACGTACTTCCTTAGTTTCTTGTGTTTTTTTTTCTATTTATAAATAAAGTGTTGTGGGCCTGAGATCCCCCCCCCCCCTTGGTAGTACTAAGGGGCTATTCACCGCTTACACTAACTGTTATATTCCAGTGTTTTGGCTACTTATTTTACTTTCCTTTGAAACAATTTTGGTATTACAACATGCACGGGCACTTGAGCTATTATTCTGGTGCAGTGTTCCCAACTGCACGATGCTGCTCCTCTGGTGTTATCAAGTATTTTTAATCATAGAATCGACAAGCAGCAGCCTATAACACTGACTGAAGAGAATATTTCGTAGGAGATTATCAGTGTGACTGTGACTATATGTGGGAATTTACAGCAGAATTGGACGAATGGCAAATCTTGCTCTTCGGCAAAGTTCAATTGAAAAACAACTTAAAGAACGTTTAAATGAATCTGACATAGAAGTTAGTGAGCTCGAAAATAGCAAGGCGGAAATAACCCTGTCAGATTTGATGCAAAAGACAGTGATTTGAACATATTATTTGATAATGAAAATAGAACAAATGGAAGCAGTGGCACTTTTTTTTGTAGTGAATCCCTTGTAATATTCATGATGCCGTACTGCTGCTAGTTTACCAAAATTACAGACAAATCGTAGCTTGTTTGCTTACGTCTTACATGTTAATTCCATAGGTACAAAAACCTGACATTGTGCTACTAGAAAAAGTGTAACTTTTTGTCGGATTGGCAACACTGCTTCTCTGGTGACATCCCTATAGCATCTAATGAACGTCCCTCACACTGTCTATCTCTTCGTGGAAACAAAATTTGAAAGAATTTCGCCAATCCAAGGATAACCGGGATGCAATTACATAAGATTAATCATGAATTCATTGGAATACTGAAGTATACCTCACTCATACCCATTCTACCCCATTTTACTGTACCACACCAAAATGCTTTTAGAAGCCGCCTTTGTATACATACTACACTGTACTAAGTTGCTATTGATCTGTTTAATAGTTTTTCTACACAAACAAATAAAATAAATAGGTCACAGTTACTGACATATTTTTTTTAAAAAAATGGTAACTTAAACAATTACACACATATAGTTGGCAACACTGTACCTAGAAACCTAGTAGTAATAGAAAATAAAATATATGATGTCTTGGACATCCCAAGTTCTTATCAGACAAGATAAATTACCACCCAAAAATTCATTGGTGTTCCTAGCGTTATTCTGCAGCACAAAATATGAACCTGAAGAATTATCAGTGTTGCCATCTATAGAAATTACAGTGTTCCCAGAATAACATTTCCCCCAAAATCTAAGTTAAGGCAGAGACTCGACTGTTCGCCAATCCAAGGATAATCGGGATGCAATTACATAAGATTAATCCTGAATTCATTGGAATACTGAAGTATACACCACTCATACCCATTCTACCCCATTTTACTGTACCACACCAAAATGCTTTTAGAAGCCGCCTTTGTATACATACTACACTGTACTAAGTTGCTATTGATCTGTTTAATAGTTTTTCTACACAAACAAATAAAATAAATAGGTCACAGTTACTGACATAATTTTTTTAAAAAATGGTAACTTAAACAATTACACACATATAGTTGACAACGCTGTACCTAGAAACCTAGTAGTAATAGAAAATAAAATATATGATGTCTTGGACATCCCAAGTTCTTATCAGACAAGATAAATTACCACCCAAAAATTCATTGGTGTTCCTAGCGTTATTCTGCAGCACAAAATATGAACCTGAAGAATTATCAGTGTTGCCATCTATAGAAATTACAGTGTTCCCAGAATAACATTTCCCCCAAAATCTAAGTTAAGGCAGAGACTCGACTGTTCGCCAATCCAAGGATAATCGGGATGCAATTACATAAGATTAATCCTGAATTCATTGGAATACTGAAGTATACACCACTCATACCCATTCTACCCCATTTTACTGTACCACACCAAAATGCTTTTAGAAGCCGCCTTTGTATACATACTACACTGTACTAAGTTGCTATTGATCTGTTTAATAGTTTTTCTACACAAACAAATAAAATAAATAGGTCACAGTTACTGACATAATTTTTTTAAAAAATGGTAACTTAAACAATTACACACATATAGTTGACAACGCTGTACTTAGAAACCTAGTAGTAATAGTAAATAAAATATATGATGTCTTGGACATCCCAAGTTCATATCAGACAAGATAAATTACCACCCAAAAATTCATTGGTGTTCCTAGCGTTATTCTGCAGCACAAAATATGAACCTGAAGAATTATCAGTGTTGCCATCTATAGAAATTACAGTGTTCCCAGAATAACATTTCCCCCAAAATCTAAGTTAAGGCAGAGACTCGACTGGATTTCATTATGTATTATGATGTTTTGGTATTCTGTGAACTAACTAACTCTATGGCCTATGGAACCCGGAGGTTCAATGCCGCGTCTACACGACCATCCCACTGACTTCTATCCTTAGTCAACTGGATCCAGTTTCCATTTTCTATTCCTATTTCTTCGAGATCCATCTTAATATTGTCCTCCCATCTGGGCCTAGATCTTCCCAATGGTAGTTTTCTGACTGGTCTTCCACTTAAGACTTTCAAACCGTTCCTACTTTCTTCCATCCTGGCTACATGAGGCCACCTGAACCCCCCCCCCCATATTTGATGACCCTAACAATGTTTGGTAAACGGTATAAATTATTTACTTTCTCGTTATCATGTTTCCACCATTCCCCATTTCAATTCCTCTTGAGTCCGAATATTCGTCTCAGAATATTATTCTAAAATACTTTCAGTTTGCGTTCTTTCCCTAAAGTAAGCGGCTATCTTTCGCAACCACACAGAACAACAGGTATGATTATCGTTTTATGTATTTTAAGCTTCAAATTATTCGACAGAATTCGCGACGACAGGATATTTTCAATTGACTGGTTTTAGTCAACATTTAATCTCTTCATGCATATGGTTTTTGTTTGTCAACATTGATCCTAGATATTTGAAAGTATCCACTTTATCAAAAGTATTATTTAATATTTTAACGCATCCACAATTTCCCATATTCCGATTTCGACTAACTTCCATGTATTTAGTTTTCTCTGCATTTACTTCTAAACCCATGTCCGTGCAAGTATTTAATAAGGCCTCTGTGATTCTTCCTATTGTTCTCCTATCATTCCCTATTAAATTTACATAAGCATACGCCATAACCTGGTGAATACCATTCAATTGTAGGCCCTGGTTCCTATCTTTGATTTTCCTTATAGCATACCCCAGGACAAAGTTAAAAATAACGGCGACCATGCATCTCCTTGTTTCAGGCCATTCTCGACGGGAAAGCTTGTGGACTAAATTTTTTCTGCCCGGACTTAACTTTGGGATTCATTTAAACATACCTAATTAATCTAATTAGCTTTTTCGGTATTCCAAATTCTGTAAGGACGTTGTACAATATTTCTCTCCTAACCGAGTCGTAAGCCTTTCTAAAATCAATAAATAAATAAATAGATTTCTGGGGTATTGTATTCCTACTTCTTTTCGAGTATTTCTCGAATGGTAAATATTTGGTCGATAGTTAATCGATGACACTTAAATCTGCACTGATTGTCTCCAATAATTTCATCTGCGTATGGGATCAATCTTGCTAATAGAATGTTCGATAGGATTTTATAGGAAATTGACAAAAAAAGAAGATTCTGTGAACTACCTTTAAATTACATTATGATTTAAATTAGTAACTTGGGCCGCGGTGGCTCAGTGGTAAAGCGTTCACCTCTGGTGCTTGGGGTCCCGGGTTCGATCCCAGCCTCCGCTAAGTGAACTTTGTGGTGGACAAACTCCGTGTGCGTGAGTTTTCTCGGGGTTCTCCCGTTTCCTCCCACTTTCTTCATTCCACTATTTCATTCATTACACATCATCACCGTCTCCTGTAGCCTAACCGGCATAAGCGTGGGACGTAAAACTCAAAGATTTCATTTCATTTTTCAATTTAGTAACTGTATGTTAAAACTATTTTACTTATTACAAAATAAATACAACTATCATTTAAAAAGTAATTCACAGGATACCAAAACAAAATTGGTAAGTTACATAATCAAACGCAATTGAGTTCGTTCCTCTAGTATCTGCCTTAACTTAGATTTGGGGGGAATCGTTATTCTGGCAAGACTGTAAGTTCTATGAATGGCAACACTGAACATTCTTCAAGTTCATATTTTCTGTTGTAGAATAACATTATCTATGATTATGGAAGTTGTATTTCATTATCTCCCTTCACTTATAAATAAACAAGCAAAATAAAAGTAGTAAATTATGTATTATTTTAGCATGTCAGGCTCTTAAGACTTTCAATTTTGTTTTGTGGCACTTTCAGACATTCATAACAATCATACTCACTTTGTTATTGGTACAATTGTATAAATTATAACAAAATATTTTTGAACGAATAATTATTAAAACAATATTATTATTATTTAGAGTTTAACGTCCCACGATTATGCCTCGAGGGAAAGTGAGATGGATAACAAAGTTGAACTAATGATAGTAGGACGAAACGGAAGAAGGCCGAGAAAACTCCTGAACACGGTGTTTGTCCACCACAAAGCTTATATGGGGAAATGAAATCTCTTAGTTTTACGTCCCACGGTTATGCCGGTTAGAGTAAACGAGACGGTGATGACGAGAAACGAAGGAAATGGTGGAATGAAGAAAGTGGGAGGAAACGGGAAAACCCCTGGAAAACTCCCGCACACGTAGAGATGCGCAGGAGACAAGATTTGTGGCTGTCTCGTCTCAAAAATGTGCTGTAAAAGTGGTCTCGTCTTGAAAACTGGATATTTCTCTATTTGAAGAGCCGTGTTTTGACTCGAATTTTGCCAAGAAAATGTTGTCTTGACCCGTTTCGTGCGCATCCCTACGCACACGGTATTTGTCCACCACAAAGCTCACTTGGTGCGATCTGGAATCGAACCAAGAAGCCCGTGCACCAGAGGTGAACGCTCTACCAATGAGCCACCGGGTCCTCTTAGGATGGAATGAGACACTACACGCAGAGGTGGGCGCTGTATCGCTGAACCACCACGGCCCTCTGAAACATTATTGGTGTTTTACTGTTAAAAATAATTTAATCTGTAACATTTTCAGACGTAGCCTATAACCCCGACACAAGTAGGGTGGGTGCGCCATATATGGAATACGTTCCTAATATGAAATACCAGTCTATTTTGTCTGCTATGTGCTCCCACCGAATAGACTTTACGTAAACTTGTACACAGGGACACCCTCAGTCTGCGCATGAGTGGTTTGCTGCCGAACGATAACATAACATTTCCTTTCCTTACAGAATAGTTTTTTGAAGAACTTGAGTTTTTCGGACGAACATTTCTAGGCTGCTGATTATACGCAAAGAGGCATATATTATTGTTGAGTTTGTGATATTTAGATTACATATATAGTGTAACATAAGGGCATAAAGATTCAGTACACAGAGAATCACGTAAGCGTGTGTAGGAAGATAACTATCCAAAATGGCGATTTTCCTAATATGGAATACCAGCAGGATCCTAATATGGAATATTCCTAAATAGATTCATCCGTATGTGAACTAGAGGTGAAGAAGAATAACTGAATTGTAAGTTATAATAGACCTGACATTGTTTTAGACCGTGCATGAGGGAAGTCTCCTAATTGAAACGTTTGGAATTTGTGTTGTCTGTCTACAAGGTGTCCATAAAGTCTGGATACATGGGGAAAAGCACAATTTAGTCAATTTAATGTTATTGAATAATATTTTCTACATTATTTCTTTGCTGTTTAATGCATAATTTGATGTGCTTTGCAAGATTAATGTGAACTCGATGAAATAGGTCTGAATTGCCGTCGATTTCAGCACACCGACTGGTAATGCGTTCTGTCAGGTGATTTAAATTTCTAATCTTCATCGAATAAACTTTCTCTTTCAGCATATATCAGAAAAAGAAAACAAGTGGAGAAAGGTCTGGCGAACGAGGTTACCATTTCACATGACCTCTTCTCCCAATCCAGTGAGGGAAATTGTCATTCAACCAATCTCTAACAGCTGCAGCAAAATGGGAAGGGGTCCCATACTGCTGAAACCAGTCTGGAAATCACTCACTCAAACGCTCAATTTGAGGCATCAGTTTGTCTCTCATCATGTTTAGATAAGTCTCACTAGTTATATGTTCATCAAAGAAGAAAGGTCCTAGCACGGAACGGGGTTTGTCCAACATACTGTCTGTTTCTTTAAACTCGGTGATTAATTTCCCGACGGCAGTAAAACAAATAGGTTTGACAATGAGGGTGTCGAAGGTTAAATTCTTGGGCAATTTTGCGATACGATTATCCTTTTCGTCCATTTAAGAGTACCAACTCGACTCGTTCTTCTTTAGTCAGTCATAATTCAATCTGGAAAAATAAAAACCAATTACTAGAATTCCCTATTTGCCCAGACTTTATGGACACCCTGTATATGGGTATCTGTTTGTGTGTATCTGTGTGTCTCGCGATAACTCCTGAACGCATGAATCAATTCGAATAAAACTTTCACAGATTAATTATTGGTTTAAATGTCCCAACTGCCGTGTCGTCTACAGTGCTAAGTGAAGAGAATAGCACGACAGTACCGATTGAAGTAGTGAGTCCGCCACCACAACTACAGCCACAGCATCGCAGCACACGTAGTCGAAAGCCAGGTGGGCAAAAGTACTTACGAGTACTCCGCACAAAAACGATTTAGAAGCTGCCTCTACTTCATCACAACGGGCCTTTACCTCATCATTGCAAGTAATTAAAAAGATGTTTAGCTTTCTAAGCCCCACCCAACAAAATCCAATCGAAACAGCCAAAGAAAAGGCTTCACACTACTACAAATTAGATAGTTAATCCGAAGAGTCAGTGAGAAACTTGAACAAAAGTAGTGACAGTTTAAGTGATCCTACTGATGAGGTTGACTATGATGAGGAAAGCGGACATGGTGGTAAATTGTAGTCGTTCAGTGCAGGGGAGGGAGACTGGTTGAAATGCTCAGTTTGTAAAAGATAATCCCACGAAATGTCATCCGTGAAAGGTGGAGAAAAATATGTTTGTGGCCATTGTTCTGCAAAGTAAAACTGGAATCAAAATTTTAGACGCCTTAAGACACGCTAATCCAGTATGTTTGAACTTTTTCTTTTATATAGTTTTTCTTTACTTTATTTGTCGCACGTAGCCTGATTCCCCGAATGTTTCGTTCTATTATTTTTATTATTGGTTGTAGCTAGTAAACATGCTTATTCAAAGTTAAAAGATATTATAGCTACTCCAAAAGTTAAAATAAGTAGATATTATAGCCTATTACAGCAATTTACAAACAAAGACCTAATAATGAATAAGTCAAGTCAAGTTGGATAATTATCTTTGTACTACGTAAAATTCTGGTATTTCTGCTGTTTTATATTTTAATTATCTTAAGAATGTTATGTAACTTTTTGTGTACTTGTCTTATAGACCTACCAAATATGAGATATAGGCTATAATACCTACAACGCAACATTTGGATAATTCGAGCATGGACACGATCCCTGCTCAGACCACCCATCCTGAGTGAAGTTTTTCTGGTTTTCCTCAGTCCTTTCAGGTGTTTTCCGTGGAGTATACTTTGCGCCCGTAGATTTAGCGCCCACATGTAATATCGTGCACTTAGCGCCCAGAAAATATTTGATGCTTATCAGTGTGCTAGGGTTGACCAAAGAGAGAACTAGTTTTTATGTATAAATGTAATTTCGTACTCATATCTATCCCCATCCCCTCTCTTTTCACGACTAAAGAACAAGGAGTTTTCACTTGAAAGATCCTGCTATTCTTGCTGCACAATTGTCATGTCACTTTTAAAACCCTTTAGGCAAGTTGAAAGAAATGTGTTCTTTTCTTTCTCTTCTGCTCACCACCGTCAGCTCTAACACTCTGACTTTTCATGTACATCTGTAATTACGTACAATTTAATTACGACTTAAGAGCATTACCATATCATCTATGAGATTTTCATATGTGGATGTGAATTCATGTGCTAGTGTTATTTTAAAATTTATATAGTTTTAAATAATAATAATTACACGCACCTTAATGCAAATACTACGAGTACTGCATCAAAAACAGCAATTATTTATGCACATTACATAACTTTATTTCCTATCGTAAATACAGGGTGTCAGGGGGCAAAATTCAACTGCCAAAATTTGGTGGGTAATTCTTTATATCAAATGAAAATAAAACGTACTAATAAACATGTGTCATAAAACGACTCCTTTCAGTGTTATAAGCCGCCCTAAACGCAATCAATTACATTTTAAACCCTAGTTTGAAAATAATGGAACATATCGCAAGTAGTTAAAAAAATCCGGCAAGAACTAGTATTTACTCTATCTAAATATCCATACAAGGATACACTTTTAACCCTAGGACTACCAGGTGGGTCCATTGCACTCGTATGCATACTTTCTTTAATAATTACTAAGGCTTAGTAAGTATTGAGATTCTATGACATTTCCCTGGTTGTGTTCCTGTGTTGTGTTATTTAAGTTTTTTTTTTCGTGAGTCAAGTGATAGTTTTTAAAATTTATAGCATTGGGTACCGAGTGGGTCCATTAAACTCCAGCCTTAATGCAGAAATATGAGGATGGATTCAGTATAGATTGAGATTGTGGCTCGTAGCAAAGTTAACGTTCTGATAATCTTCTAACTGTTCTAATGAAGTCAGATATAACATATTACAACTTTATATGTTATTATGTAGTTTGATTGATTTAATTATTTGCAATTTTGCTTATTTTAATAGCAGCTTTTCTTTATTTATTCACTTATATAAGTCTGTTGTCAGAAGCATAGTTGTTGCTTTTGTCTATCAAACTGTATTAATTTTCCATTGTATGCAGTTGCGTATTCAGTGGCAGTTTCCGGGGATCTGGACTCCCAAGCCCCAACATTTTTAAAAGTTGCTAGGATAAAACCTAAATTTGCGCTTTCAGTCTCCATATTGACCCAAAAAAAAAAAAGAAAAAAAGAAAAAAAGTTTTCCGGAGTAGGACACTGACCCCACCAATAGAAATCGTGGCTTTGCCACTGATTGTATGTAAAGTTTTGTTTATTATTAGTGTGTTTTGACTATTGCACATGGTATATTAACAGATCACTAACAATACACGTCACTGTTGATGGTAGAGGAGGAATATTTTTGGTAAATCAATAAACGATGAAGAAATTGATTCCCGACAGACGATAAGATATTAGCAGACTTATATACAAATGCAACTAAAGTTTCTTGTTCAGGTACCGATATTGAAATGAGACGTTGAGTAGTTTTCTTAACCAGAGGATTGGTTAGAAGTTTGAAGCGTAGCACCTATAGCTAATGCAAAAGGCAAAACTCCGGAGAAAAGCGATCCTACAAGGGCTGCCTTATGTTTTGATGCCAACATCGGCGCTATTAGAATACCTGATGACGAATTGTTCCTAATTCGTGAAGTTGCAGATTCTTCACACACTCTGCAATATAATTTTATTCTTATATATAATATGACTGTAGACGAACAACTTCTCATTTTTTGGGTGCTCTGTCTCTTTTGACAATATATACCCATTAAGATCAGCCATTTTACAATTGCAAAACACAATGCACAACTATATCCAGAAGTGGTCACTTCTAGAGCGGAGGAAAATACTCAAAGTTATCATATATTACAACACAACAAAATCAGACGTTCACACTAACAATCATATGGTTCGCCGTTACACCACAAAACAATGAACAAAATGGCCTATGACAGTATTTTACATAACTGATGTAAGTGGACTCAACACTTATGGTATTGTGTCATCAAAGCGTAATTTCAAACGAGAAACAAACATTAAAAAGTTTGAAATGCCGTAAATTCTTCATTTCGTCTGGTTAGCAGTTCGCCAACGTTGAGAAGAAATCACGGAGAATAGAAGCTTCCCAGTATACTGAAGAGGAACAGCCTAAAAAAAAATCTCTCCAGCAAAGAGGGAGCACAAAACAAGATCTTTCTGCCGCAAATGTAAGCTATACACGTGTATGAATGTACTGACATGTAATATTTTCCAAGTGTAACATTCCGATTTTGATAAAAAATTTTCAGGTAGATATTACACATGAAATAAACATACGTGTTTTTTTCTTTTCTGGGGAAAACTGTTTTAAGGGGTAAAAACCCCCACCCAAAATTTGGAGAAATTTGAGGCCGGAAAGACAAGAAGAAGAAGAAGTTAGTCGAAGTGAATGAAATTGTTCACAGATATTATAAACGTTAAATGATGGAATATGTGTTTCGTACTTTCCCGGGAAAAATGGTTGGGTGGGGCACAGACCCCTTCAAACCTTTGATCTCGAAATATCAAAAGCGCTAATAACAGTACGTTAAACATGCCTAAAGGACATGGAGAATTGTAAGGAAATTTTGGGTAGGGACAATATTGAAAAAATAAATGAACACTTCTTTCTTATTTCCTGCAGAAAAAATGTTTTTAGGGGCAAAAGTCTCCACCGAAAATTTTGAAATTGACGACCGAAAGGCATGAAGAAGTAGACCGGAATGAACGAAATTGTGTGCATATATTGTAGACGTAAAATGACAGAATATTGTGTCGCATTTTTCTGGAAAAGATGGTTGGGTGGGGTACAGACCCCTTCAAACATTTAATCACGATTTATCACAGTGTTCATTAGTATAATGAAAAGTACCTAAAGGACATGGAGAATTGTAACGAAACTGTGTTTAGAGACAATACGCAAAAACTATACGAATACGTGTTTTTAGTTTCTTCGGAAAAACTGTGGTGTGACTAAAGTCCCTCCGAAAAAGAAGTAATTATTACCGCAGAAGCGCAGGTAGTTTTCATAGGAAAATACGACACGTATTCTTTCATTTTACGTCTACAATATTTGTGGACATTTTCATTTATTACAGTATATTTCTTTCTGGGCTCGTGGAGTTGAATTTCGTATTTTTAGGAGGGGGGCCCTTTGTCACACTTTTGTTTTTCTGCACAAAATCAAAAACACGTAATCATTTCTTTTCTTTTCTTTTCTTTTCTTTTCTTTTCTTTTCTTTTCTTTTCTTTCTTTCTTTCTTTATTTATTTTTGCGTACTGTTCCTACACAAACTATCGTTGCAATTATGTCCAACCGTTTTTCCCAGGAAAATACGAAACATCTATTCCTTCGTTTTATGTTTATAGCAACTGTGCACAATATTATTCACTTCGGTTCACTTCTTGCCTTTCGGGACTCAAATTTCAAAATTTTGGGTGGGGGCTTTTGCCCCCTAAAACTGTTTTTCCGCTGAAAAGAAAAAAACATGCATTCGTTTATTTCATGTGTAGTATCTACCTGCTAAATTTTATCAAAATCGGAGTGTTACACTTGGGAAGTGTTACATATGAGAACAGCAGAATTGTATGAGAAGAGTCTTTGGGAAATTATACTGAAATTATACTGTCGTTACAATCCAATAAAACAATTACCTGTGAATAATTAATTTTTAAATTTTGTTACGCAGAAATAAATTTCCTTCTTGCAAATGTTAATATTATATTTCTGAATAGTGTTTTACTTCATAATAAAACGTTTCTTTTGCGAAAAAAGTAAAGGTTTGTATTTAGTTTTACGTTCCATGGTTTTGCCGGGTCGGCTAAGGAAGACTTGAATTTACTGATTATAGTGGAACCCGAACCACTTTGGTCACTCAATGCTCTCCCACCAGGAATCGAACCTTGAACCTCATACGCCAAAGGCTTGCGTGCTTGCCACTAGACCAGCGGGGAGGGATAAAACAAACACATATTGGAATATGTAAATTAAATTCACAACCAGACGTGGCTAGTGAGGGAAGTCGTAAGCCAAAGCGTTCCAGACAAGTCACACGAACACGAAGTACATACTGCAGCAGTTGGGATTGGCGAATTTTCACAGGGAGAATGAGAAAGTCCGATTTCTATGGAATGGTGGACGGATTTGTTTTCCTTCTCTCTAACATGGGTCAGAAGGGATGGATTACTTACAGCAAATCGTACCAGAAGAAACTGAAGAATTCCTAATTTATTTTGATCAACATTACGTATCAGGTAGTCTCTGGAGTATGCGACTTTCATCTTATGGTGATCTTACGATTCGATTTCTTTGCTAGCCTCTTTTGTTTCCTCGCAACATACCCGCTCATATAGCAACATTACAGAAAGAGACACGAACAAGTAAATCGACAGAAGCTTCGAATTTGAAATTCCAAAAGGTTGAACCTGTTCATCCTTCCTTGTGGATGGACATTGCAAAAGGATGAGGCCATGGTTTCAACTGCATCGAACAAGAGTAGCGAGATGAATTACCGAAGAAGAGGGTAAAATGGAAGACGATTAGCCTTCAAAGGCGCTTGTTCAACTTAGTGATGGATTATTCTCAAGGAAACACCATACTTGTTCAATATCTGATTGGAATTGATTACTACATAAGGCTGTAACTTTAGGGTATAATGCGTACAATAAGGTTCGTAGAGCGATTAACTTATTGGTTCGTAAAGTAACGTTCTTTTTATTAGAGAACGTTACGTTGTTTTTCAGTGCTTGTAGTGTATGATATCAATTGTTTAACTATATACGTTTATATTACGCATAAAGTTGTGAAATATGTATCAGACTTAATGCGGCTAGCTTATTAGATTTTTTTTTCTGAAACTGTGTAATACCATGTGATAATTTGACTTTTTCTTTTTTGGTATCGAAACCGATGTTGTTATATAGTCAGAGTTACCATATGTCAGTTTTTTACCGGGACAGTCCCGGTTTTAAAGCTCTTGAAATGAAATGAAATCTTTGAATTTTACATCCCACGATTAAGGAGATAGGAGTAGGATAGAGAAGACGGTGATTGTGAGAATGAATGAAATGGTGGAATGAAGAAAGTGAGAGGAAACGAGAGAACCCCGAGTTTATCCATGCACGCAGCGTCTGACTACCACAAAGCCCATTTGACGCAAGATGGGATAAAACCAGGGATCCCATGAACCAGATGTGAGTGTTTCTACCACTGAACCACCGTGACCTCCATGAAGACTCTTATCCCGGTGTTTCGCCAGTTTACATTTTGTCCCGGTTCTCAGTCGTGAGAATATGTTCACCGTTTTTTGTATGCCTTATCCTCATTGCGGTATTCTAGATTACGTCTGTTTTACATAGTTTTCACATTAAAAGCTAAATATGTAACCTTAGTTTATAGTACATTTAAATATTGTAGAGCATTGCATACCACGGAGTACAGTTACATACATGCATATATATATATATATATATGTGCATATACATGCATATATATATATATATATATATATATATATATATATATATATATATACATATATATATATATATATGTGCATATACATGCATATATACATATATACATGTGCATATACATGCATATATACATATATACATATACATGCATATATATATAAAACTACGTTTCTGCGATTCACCCTTTCCCCCCCGGAGGTTATGATTCATTGAAGCGTCATAATCAGTGCTATTGGCTGGTCTCTCTGTCTCTCGCTCGCTCTCTCTCTCTCTCCCTCTTCATAACAGTTTTACTTAGTGGACGCTAAGTACATGGAACATGAATGTAAGAAAATAACAGGAATTAATGACCTGTGGAAAGAGTGGTAAAATGAACTGGACATCCCTGATTGTGAGATAAAATCAATATAAAATTCCTTCTGTGAGCCAGAAACACTGGGCGCTAAGTCTACGGGCGCTACATGCACGGAACCGTATGCCGGGATGGTTCTTTTCCTGAGGTCAAGATCGAGACCTTTCCAATTCGTAGACTTATCTTAAGGATCGATGTGAGTTAGAGGCTCGGAGTTAGAGGCTCGAACACTACCTTTGCTAATTTCCTTGAACTAATAAATAAATTTATTTCTTAAATAAGCAAATAAATTGCTCGAATGCATTGCCCATGCTCGTATTATCCAAATGTCGCATTGTAGGCAGACGCGCATATTTTGTTCTAGTATTCCATTTTAAGAACAGGTAGTGTTCCATATTAGGAGCGGGGTGTGCCTAATATGGGAAATTGAGTTTCTTTCAATTTCGTAATATTGTAAAAAATCAATAATGTGGAACAAACTTTCATACTTGTATTTTGTTTTACAAAAGTACCACAAGTATTATGATGTATAATATTATTATTCTGGAATACACGTTTCTGAGAAATAAAGAAGAAACAAAAAGTATTCCATATTCGGTACCTTTACCCTAATAATTTGTAGTGTTAGATTAATTATTAAAATATTTCTTGTTTTTTTTTTTTTTTTTTTTTTTAGATTGAACAATTAGGCCTACTTAAAACAATAAAACAATTAAGCTATTTTCACTTCAGAAACAAGCGGGATTCAACCGGTTACTTCCGGTCCTGGTTCACCACAAATTCTGGTTTCACTCCACTTGCATTACTTAGAAAAAACGTAGTGCTACCCACACTAGCAAACACATACCTCGTGTCAAAACAATCCCTATTAAATTCTGTATGAATAATGCTCTTTACTTGTTTATTCTCTGCAACAGACGTTGAAGAAAACTAGAAAATGCAAAGTACGTCACTCGAAATAAAAACGCATGAAAACAAAAAGCATCACTGACATAACTGATCGCAAAGCATTTGGTGTAAAGGCCACTTTTTCTCCTTCAGTAACAGTACCTAGTTTACTTATTTACTAAAGGGGGGGGGGAGAAGAGCATTTTTTCGCCTTGAAGGGGGTACCTGGTATGGACCCGATTACCCGTCTCTACTCACCTCTATTTTCCGTCCTCTATATATTAAAAATTGTCCCGAGGGAAATTTTGAAACCATCACTGGTTGCTATATACAGGATGCTAATGATCTATACCGCTAAACTGTAAGGTGTGCTTTTCCACATTCAAATAAGAAAAGGGTTCATAGAAACTGTGGGAAAAGTAGGTAGTTTCAATGCTAAGGGCGTCTAAATGTGTGGGAAAATACAACGCATTTTTCAAGCACAATGAATCGTGAAGCTGGCCGTCCATAACCCTAAAGGGATTTAGGATTTTAATTTCTGGGCTTTCGGCATGTGTGGCCGTGTTACCCGTCATGTTTTAGGGATGACGTCCCTCAGCGAGCACACTATTCGCGGGAAAGGAAGGAAGATAGGATTGGGGAAGGAAGGAAGCAGCCTGAGACCTATATGTTAAGTACCATCCCTGCATTTGCCTGGTGTGAATGAGGAGAACCCAGGAAAACCTCATTCAAAATGGCTGGCCTGTAAAAGCTTTTTATACTTTATCAACCGAGTTGCCCCACCGGGAATCGAACCCGGGACCGCTTGCACCAAAGGCAAGAGCGTTAGCGACTACAATTACCCTAAAGAAGATCGAAACTACATTCTCCAAAAATAGATAATTTACCAACGTTTATTCAAGGGATCCAAAAATAGATAATTCACCAACGTTTATTCAAGGGATCCAAAACTAGATAATTCACCAACGTTTATTCAACGGATCCAAAACTAGATAATTCACCAACGTTTATTTAAGGCATTCATTAGAGTTCACCAGAAATGGTCGGACGTCAAACGAGGTTCAAACTAGACAAAAACGAAAAGGAGAGAAGACAAAGTTCTTTCAGTGGAAATATTTCTTATTTCGTAGATGAGACCCTACTTTCTCGACATAATTTTTAAGACGACACATCCTCAAATTTTGTCTCGTGTGCATCGCTAGCAGCAGTGAACTTGAAATACGTTGGCGGGAAGTGGATGTTGTAAATAAAGGTAAGATGGCGGGCATTTTGTGACAACTGTGCGTAGTCTCGCAACAATACGAGGGTACGATGGTAATGATTCGAAGGTTTTCTTAAGTCACATCAGGCTACACCTGGAGAGAGAGATAACAATTTCAGTAATCAAGATGAAAGGTGAGTCACATAGGTAGTAAGAGGAGAAGTTTCTGGTGAGGGTGTCATTGAATAGATCAAACAGAATCGAAACTCTCACTCATATTGTTACCGAACACCACACGGTCATGTCTAGAAACAAGAAGCACAACCTGCAGTGGAAATAATCTTCCTCCCTTTAACTCCAATTTATTGCTTTAAGATATTAACGTATGATATTAGCACATGAACACCGAAAAAAAAATGTCAAGTACATTTCGAATGGATGCAACCATCTTGTTGGCAGTAGACGAATGGTAACAGCCATCTCCCCGTAATCAGAAGGTTCCGGATTCAATTTCACGTTTCCATGAAGCACTCTATGTGGTGATGAAATGTGAATGTGCATCACTATTGCACGATGTGACAACATTGAAACAAAAATTTGTGTTAGATACAGATGATTGGCATCTTCATTCATTTGTGTATGTACTCCCATGCGCAAAAAATATTGCGCGTATACTGTAACTCACGATTTTTCGTAATTATGCCATTTTCCTTATGTTTATGGGTAAAATTCAGTTATTAGTATGTGGAGATAATAGAAAGCAATCCATCTAAGGAGATATTTCCAAAAAATATAATAAAATAATAAAAATATAAGCAAAAAACAAAATTATGTTCGGTTTTGTGTATACTGGCAATAATGTTTTCGAGGGATTTTTTGCAGTAGCACAGCACGATTGCAGAGGGAATAACTTTAGTTGAATCAAGGAACTGGAAAGTGGACTAATATATTGCATTTATTGGCTTAAATCTAGGGTGTAAATTGTCTACCAAATATAAATTAGCTTCTGTAACCAAGATGTTATACGGAAGTATAGAAACAAAGAGAAAAACTGTTGTCTTAAGTTTGGAAGTGACATGCTCTATAGCAATGAGCATTTATTTGTTAAGAAAAAGACAGGCAACAAAAGGTAGTCTGTGTGGTCAAGTGGGTTAGCCCTCCCTGCTGGTCTAGTGGCTAGCACGTCCGCCTTTGGTGTACGGGGTCCCGGGTTCGATTCCCGGTGGGAGAGCCTTTGTGATTTTAACTGTCCTCGATATTTCTGTGTTCGTGTCCCTGTCGGTCTAGGAATTGGAGAAAGCAAGTAAAATTAGATATAAGTAGATTAAGTAAGTTACTGGAACACGTTCGGTGAGTCAGTTGACTTTAAAAAAAAAAGTGGGTAGAGTGGCGGACTAGTAATTCTTATATTGTTTTGACACCAGATCGAATCCCATGCGATCCCATCCAATTTTTTCTTTAAATAACATTGTAGAAAGTGTATAATTTTTATGTTAATAAGAACCGGCACAATATAATAATGAAATAACTTTTTGTTTTTTCTGATGACGTATTTATTTAGAATTAGTGTATTATTACTAATAGCGATTGTTTTCAGTTTATGGTATGATATGCTTAATCATTCCCTCTCCGTCAGCAGAAGTAACTTCAACTTACTGCGAGTGTCTGTGAGTCAGGAACAGTAAAAAAAACAAAACATGCGCGACCTGCTGCCTTACACACAGCGTGGCGAACACAGCCACAGCGATAGCTCGTTGTCATGAAGAAAAAAAAGCTGATGTTAAATTACTGTTCTAGTGTTTCAGTGTGTGTGTTTCTTTTTAGAGTATTGACTCTCTCTCTCCTTTTGTTTCATATCCACAAGTGCAACAAATGCAATCATAAGTCTGTGTAAGGAAATAAAGGATGCTTTCTTTAAACAAAACTAAATTAACAGCTCTATTTGTGAGGAACACGAATGCTTCCAAAAGATGCCATGGATATTAATTATAATCATACCGAATTATACAGTAGCGTGAAAAACTGATAATAAAATGATGTAACATGCATAAGCTTTTTTTTTCTAGCGTGAGAACACATTAAACATAACAAATTAATTTTTTGGGATTACAAATTATCACCTTACGTGTCGGTATAGGCCTATTCGTTTTCACAGTCGAGCGACGAAAGAAGAAAGTGTGGTGATAGTTATAAAAACCGAATACCAGATTTCAATGAATTCAAGCTACAATGCTCCTACATATCGAAAAAATTATTTTTCGATGTCTGTCCATCTATTCGTCTCTCGGTTCGTCACGCTTTTACATGCACTCAAATAGAGGCCATACTGTTCAACGTATCTGGACCGAATTCTAGACATAACGTTTTAATAACATACTATCTTTCGAATTTTATATCCTTCGACACCTAAAAGTAAGGGTAATTTACTGAAGGATTAAAATTTAAAATAATTCAATTTTCTCAAGAAAAAAAAAAGCTGTGACGATTTTATTTACTTTTTATAAATATATATTTTATTAACAAATATCCACCGTATATGAATATTTTTTCTGAGAAAATATATATGGTGTAATTTACTGTATGGTGTGCGTTCTTTTTCCACAATTTTCTCAACCACATTTCATAAATAAACGTATTATTAATAACCTAACAATATGACAACTCGTTCGAAGGAGTAGTTTACTCTTAGGGTGAGCTTTCCCCCGATGGTTTTCCCATTAATGCCTCAGTAATTTTGTTCATATTTCGTAAAGAAATGTTTCATTAATAAACTAAGATACAGCATGTTAACATACAGAAGAAGTGGTTTTCTCAAGGGTTGAATTATTATTATTTTTTTTTTTTGACAATTTTCTCAGTAATAACTGAGACAAATTTCTAATTTCAGTAAAAATATTGTCTGTAATACTCTTACAACATGCATAACTCGCTTGTTCCGAAAAGAAAAATCCAAAAGAGAGAGTTTACTTTGACAGTGAAATTTTTCCCGACGATTTGCTTAAAAATTATTCAATATACTGTCAAAATTACAGATAGAAGAGTTTACCTTTGGGGGTAAGCTTTTCCCGATGACCTTCCTAAAAACAACTGAGGAGATGTTTGTTGTTCATATTTTATAAATACATGTTACATAAAAAACCTAGCTATATGGTATAATTCCCTCATCCGGAAAATCTAGAAGTGGTATAATACTTTTGACAGTAAGTTTTACCCTGCGATTTTCTCAAGAACGACTTAGGCGATTGTGTTCGTATTTCATAAATAAATGTTTTATGAAAACACTAACAATATAGCATAGCTTGTTTGTCCTGAAAAGATCCACAAAGGATAATTTATTCTTGGGGTGACTTTTATCATGATTTTCTCAGAAATTACTCAGACGCTTTTGCTTATAGTTCGCATACAATTATATCCTTAATAATTCTAATATATGGATCAAGTTATTTCTAACCAAAATATGACCAATGGGTACTTTACTTTTGGGCCTGAAGTTTCTTCTAGCAAAGTTTTCCAAAATATTATTTTATTCGAAGTTTCCCAAATAAATGTTTCAATAATAGTTGCAGCCTAACACGAGTCAGTGTAAGAAATTCAAGCGAGAAAGTACAGTGCGTTTGCTCCGTACCCTTTCTTAAATGTATTTTTAATGTTACACCTAATCACAATTTTCCGAACAAAATCGAAACCTCTTTTTAAATGTGCCTTGTTGTGGTCAAATGGTTCAAGTGCATTGGTTCTGGATTTGATTTCCAGTGAGAGCTAGTGTATTTTCGTCCAAGAGATGTTACACGTCGGTGCAAAGAAAAAAAGTGTTTAAATAAGCCTAACCAAGCTAATCAACAAAGAAATAATACAATGTTACGAAATTATCGTAGAAACATTGTTAATATTAGGTAGGTGCGACTGAAATGTCCAAACGATGATTGTCAATTCCGAAGGTAAAAAAGTGAAAAATACAATGCCAGGTTAATCAGTGGCCTCTAGGTAAAGCTATCCTACTAACATAAGAAGTGATTGAGACGCCAAAAAATGTTGTAATCGTTGGGAGACATGTTAGGAGAATACAGAGGTGAGAGAGAGTTTAATACTGCGAATCATGGATAGTCTTCACTTTCGTTTGAGGGCGAATATTGAAGTCCGTAGGCCTACATAGGTTTGCATTGAAATGAACATTCTTTGTTTTCGGCCGGCGGGAGCTCAGGTGGTTCAGATTCCACTTTAATCAGTAGGTCCACGTCTCATATAGCCTCGCTGCTGAAAGGGACGATAAACTCAAAATCACATCACACATCTTTGTTTTCGCCTTTGTTTTAGCCCATAAATGTCTCTGTTCATGAGCTCCTTAGTGGATATGCGGTTAGCGTATGCGCCTTTGGCGTGGAAGACACAGCTTCGATTCCCGGCGAGAGCTCACGTGGTTTAGAGTCCACGTTAATCAGTAGGCCGAAGTCTCATATAGCTTCGTTGCTGAACGAGACGATAAACTGAAACTCAATGTCTTTGTTCATAAATTTCTTTGTGTATGGTTTTGATATACGTGGCATGGATATTAAATTTTGATTTCTACGCCATATGTATCTAATTACATACACACCTATAAAACGAACACAACAAACTTGGAATATCTACATTGTTTGCGTATGGAAAATCATCACGTTCTGCTGCACAGGAGAGCCGTGTGTATGGAATTCCATACACGTGGCAATCAACCTATTAAGAAATGTATAATAATAATAATAATAATAATAATAATAATAATAATAATAATAATAATAATAATAATAATAATAATAATAATAATAATACAGAAAACGATACGATCATTTACATAATTTATAAACATAAGTTAACATTTAATAAGCATATAACTGCAATGGAATTGTTGTTTCTCTCTCTCCCTTAACGCAACAGCCCTTATTGTGCTAAGGCGTAGAAGAGAACTCACGATTTGGGGCGGTGTGCGGTCAGAACATCGGATCCCTTTGTTGTTAGTCCTAGCTTTCTAGACGGATGCAGTTATTCCCGATAGAATATACAAGCAAATAGACTTTTGCATTATCCCTCAATGTGATACTTGTGGTTGCTTAACCGTATACAGAGAGCTGTCCATGGAAGAATCGTTGATCATAATAATAATAATAATAATAATAATAATAATAATAATAATAATAATAATAATAATAATAATAATAATAATAATAATAATAATAAATAACAGAAACTCGACAAATATTCTTGCAAATAATAGGAAACAGTTTGCGTCACACTGTTCACTTTGCTAGACACACCAGTGTGCCGCGTTATACCAATTGTGCCACACTGGAATATAGAGTATGGCTTTTTAATTTTTTCCAACTATTCCAACTGCTTCAATTGAAATGGATCTATAACAATAAGAGAGTGAATTTAGTCTTCTTACCCTTCGATTTAGAAATAAGGTTCGCGAGAATTTCATAAAAGAATAATATACTCAGAATTGTATATAGTAGTTTGTTTTATTCGAAATTACATACTTCCTACAACTGTTTTTTTGATTGAAATGATTTGAAATGAAACCTTTAAGTTTTACGCCCCACGTTATGCCGGCTAGGCTAAAGGAAAAAAATCTTTGGGTTTTACGTCCCACGGTTATGCCGATTAGGCTAAAGGAGACGGTGAAGATGAGTAATGAATGAAATGGCGGAATGAAGAAAGTGGGAGGAAACGGGAGAACCCCGAGAAAACCCACGCACACTAGGCTAAAGGAGACAGTGATGATAAGAAATGAATGAAATGGTCGAATGAAGAAAGTGGGATAAAACGGGAGAACCCCGAGAAAACTCACGCACACAGTGTCCAGCACAAGGTTCACTTGGCGCGAGCATAGATCGAACCAAGGACTCCATGCACAAGAGGAGAACGCTCTACCACTGAAACACCGTGGCCTCTGAAATTGCTTAAAGGAGAAAGGGACTACTTTATGAAAACTTGATGACAAACACATTTGTTAAAAAATACATGCTTTTCGTGAAATATTGCTTATAGACATGGGCGGATTAACGCTTTTGGGGACCTAGAGCCGACTATTTTAAGGGGGCCCTATGTTAAGAATAGTTCCAGTGCATAAATTTTCTTTTCTGCCTTCCACAGCCTCATAGGTTTATGGAACTACCGAGAACTATGCTGTAATATTTGAATGTGCTCCAAGTTTACAATAATTAGTTTAGTTAAATCCATTATTAACAATTAAATAATTGCATTCATTATTAACAGTTAAATGCTGCTGATGGAAAGACTTAAATCTAGCGATACCGCGAGCGTAACGAGCGGAAAAAAATTAGCATCGGTCTGGAGCCTATAATATAAGTTGATTACTATATTTTACTGTTAAACAGAGGTATTTTAAAGTGCCCCCTGAGCTTGGGGTCCCGAAGCCTGGGCTCCATTGGCTCCGCCCTTAATCCGCTAATGCCTATAGATTATAAATTAAAGGGGACGGGCAGGGTCCGTTCTAAAAATTCCGGCCCGTGCAGACCGCTAGCCCCTGAGTATATGCTATCTTTGGAAATACAGTAGAGTTTCGTTTATCCGACATAAAACAGACAGGCAGAATGCCGGATAATATGGGTGTGTTAAGGAAAGACCTATTAAAAGTCAAACTATGATATAATTTTACATATTACTCATCTAATAATCATGTTTTGCAAGAAACAAATATAATGCATTGACTCAGGGACGTATCCAGCGTGAGGTCCTGAAAGCTGTCCCTTTCCAAACCTCAAACACTTTTTAATAAACCTACTTTTTTCCTTTTAAAGTTCTTTTATATCAGATTACTTTGAGTCAGTGTTCAAACTGTGGGCAATGCGTTGTTGTTATAATTCTAACAAGTAACACTTCCCCAGTGTAACACTCCGATTTTGATAAAATTTGGCAGGTAGATACTACACATAAAGTAAACAAATAAGTGCTTTTTTATTTTTTGTGGAAAAACGGTTTTAGGGGGCAAAAGCCCTCACCCAAAATTTTGAAAGTTGACGCCCGAAAGGCAAAAACAAGTGGACCAAAGTGAACGAAATTGTGCACAGATATTGCAGACGTAAAATTAGGGAATACGTATTTTGTATTTTCCTGGAAAAAACGGTTAGGTGGGGCACAGACACCTCCAAACCTTTGATCATGAAATATCAAAAGTGCTAGTAACATGTAAGATGTGTGTAAAGGACATGAAGAATTGCAACGACACTTTGTGTATGAACAATACGCAAAAAATAAACGAATACGGTTTTTGATTATTTTCTGCGGAAAAACGGTTCTAGGGGAAAAAGCCCCCACCCAAAATTTTGAAAGTTGACACCTGAAAGGTAAGAAAAAGTGAACCGAAGTGAATGAAATTGTGCATAGATATTTTAGAAGAAAAATGAGGGAATACGGGTTTCGTATTTTCCTGGAAAAAACGGTTAGGTGGGGCACAGACTCCTCCAAACCTTTGATCATGAAATAACAAAAGTGCTAATAACAGTGTCAGAAGTGCCCAAATTTACATGAAGAATTGGAACAAAACTTTGTGTTAGGACAATAAGCAAAAAATAAACAAATACGGCTTTTTTTATTTTCTGTGAAAAAAACGGTCTTAGGGGGCAAAAGGTCCTACCCAGAATTTTGAAATTTGACGCCCGAAAGGGAAGAAGAAATCGACCGAACTGAATGAAATTGTTCACAAATGTTGTAGAGGTAAGATGAGGGAATACGTGTTTCGTATTTTCCTGAAAAGAAAAATACTGTTGAGTGGACCGTGGTGTTAAGTGTCGGAAGGAGTGGACCGAAGCCAATGAAATTGTCTATAGATATTGGATATGATAAATAAAGCCTCTCCTGTTTCACAAGTGTCTCCATCAGATTTATTCAAATTTGGCAGATCAACAACAATCACAAACAGTATAGCGTATTTTATAGTATTTCACGAGGCAACTTTAACCCTTACAATGATTTTCCGCATAAACAAAAACACGTGCCGATTAATTTCCTGTTTGCTGTTGATGTGCCAAAATTGATAGGGACATCTTAAAAACACGAAAGTCCTTATTTTACATACAGTCTATACAATATCTACACACAATTTCATTTGCTTCGGTCCACTCCTTCCTGCACTTTTACGGTAATATTTTTTTTTTTTCGGAGTGGCTCTAGGCTCCAACACTGTTTTTCCGTACAAATTAAAACACATTTCATTTATTGTTTTGCAAATTGTCCCTATACGAAGTTTCGTTGCAATTCTCCATACTCTTTAGGAACTTCTGACGTATACTTATTTGCACTTTTGATATTTCGTAATAACCAGCTAAGAAGATCCGTGCCCCACTCAACCGTTTTTTTTTTTTTTTTTTTTTCAGGAAAATACGAAACACAATTACCTCAATTTACGTCTAGAATATGTGTGCACGATTTCATCCAATTCGGTGCACTTCTTGTTGCCTTTTTGGCCTCAAATTTCAAAATTTTGGGTGGGGAATTCTTCCCCCTAAAACCATTTTTTCGCAGAAAAAAAACCGTATTCGTTTGTTTTTTGTGTATTGTCCCTACACAATGTGTCGTTCCAATTCTTCATGTCCTTTAAGCACTTCTGACATACTGTTATTAGCACTTTTGATATTTCACGATCAAAGTTTTGGAGGGGTCTGTGTCTCACCCAAACGTTTTTCTTTTCTTTTTTCCAGGAAAATACAAAACCCGTATTCCCTCATTTTACGTCTACAATATTTGGGCACAATTTCTTTCATTTAGATTCACTTCTTCTTGCCTTTCGGGCATCAACATTCAAAATTTTGGATGGGGGCTTTTGCCTGTAAAAGCCATTTTTTCGCCAGAAAATAAAAAAAAAACAGGTATTCGTTTAGTTTTTGCGTATCGTATATACACAAAGTGTCGTTGGAATTCTTCGCCCTTTACACACATCTGACATATTGTTACTAGCACTTTTGATATTTCATGATCAAAGGTTTGGAGGAGTCTGTGCCCCATCTAACCGTTTTTTCCAGGAAAATACAAAACACGTATTCCTTCATTTTACGTCTGCCATATCTGTGCACAATTTCGTTCACTTTGGTCCACTTGTTTTTGCCTTTCGGGCGTCAATTTTCAAAATTTTTGGTGGGGGCTTTTGCCCCCTAAAATCATTTTTCCGCAGAAAAAAAGAAACATGTATTCGTTTATTTTATGTGTAGTATCTACCTGCCAAATTTTATCAAAATCGGAGTGTTACTTGTAAGAATATACCGTAATGCCATTGAAACCAGGTGGAATTAAAGCACACTTTTAAATGGGATTATAATTTCGTTTCCGTTTTGTTTATAACATTACTGTATTAGAACGATACACTCATAGCCATTTGCTATTTTTTTATGTGATATACGTAGCAGACAGTTTTCCTTACATGTCTCTAGAAAATATTTTTTGATTTCGTTTGTGTTACAATGCAGTTTGACCGGTTCATAAATGAAAAGTAATAAACGTTTAAGAGAAATACAGAACTGTTGCATTGTTATTATTATTATTATTATTATTATTATTATTATTATTATTATTATTATTATTATTATTATTATATTATTATTATTATTATTATTATTATTATTATTATTATTATTATTATTATTATTATTATTATTATTGATATTTTTGAAACATTAGAATTACATGCTTACGAGAATTCGTGCCTCCGAAAAGAAAAGCTGGATACGTGCCTGCACTGAATGATAGACGTATGAGTCATGGTATAGACGGGCGTGCTAGGCGATCGAGTCCGGAGCATCGAAAACAGACCACAACTTGCAGTTCTTCTTGCCAATTGATGCTGCTTTTTACCTGCTATGATATGTCGGATAATAATGTGGAATAAACGAAGGTCGAGACCATGGCGTATTGGTGTTTCATGCACCTAAACCTGTAAAATATTTGTGCCGAAAACATCTTTCACTCACTAGCTAAATTTGTGGGTATGATCGCACATCTTCCCTTATAAAGTGTAGTCTTATAAAGAATATATATAGCATGCTAAAAACCTAAAGACCAAATTCAATAATTTTCTATAGTTTTCTTTTCTAACAACGTGAAACTTGTTTAATTCATCACGATTAATCACGTTTGATACTAAGATGTCTGTTTCTGTCTATATATATTTTTCATACTTTATTGGAGACATTTTTTTTTTCAAGAAAAGAGGATGATAAAAGAAGCTATACAACAGCATACACTAATTCTAAATAAATACGTCATCAGAAAAAACAAAAAGTTATTTCATTATTATATTGTGTCGGTTCTTATTAACATAAAAATTATACACTTTCTACAATGTTATTTAAAGAAAAAATTGGATGGGATCGCATGGGATTCGATCTGGTGTCAAAACAATATAAGAATTACTAGTCCGCCACTCTACCCACTTTTTTTTTTTTTAAAAGTCAACTGACTCACCGAACGTGTTCCAGTAACTTACTTAATCTAATTATATCTAATTTTACTTGCTTTCTCCAATTCCTAGACCGACAGGGACACGAACACAGAAATATCGAGGACAGTTAAAATCACAAAGGCTCTCCCACCGGGAATCGAACCCGGGACCCCGTACACCAAAGGCGGACGTGCTAGCCACTAGACCAGCAGGGAGGGCTAACCCACTTGACCACACAGACTACCTTTTGTTGCCTGTCTTTTTCTTAACAAATAAATGCTCATTGCTATAGAGCATGTCACTTCCAAACTTAAGACAACAGTTTTTCTCTTTGTTTCTATACTTCCGTATAACATCTTGGTTACAGAAGCTAATTTATATTTGGTAGACAATTTACACCCTAGATTTAAGCCAATAAATGCAATATATTAGTCCACTTTCCAGTTCCTTGATTCAACTAAAGTTATTCCCTCTGCAATCGTGCTGTGCTACTGCAAAAAATCCCTCGAAAACATTATTGCCAGTATACACAAAACCGAACATAATTTTGTTTTTTGCTTATATTTTTATTATTTTATTATATTTTTTGGAAATATCTCCTTAGATGGATTGCTTTCTATTATCTCCACATACTAATAACTGAATTTTACCCATAAACATAAGGAAAATGGAATAATTGCGAAAAATCGTGAGTTACAGTATACGCGCAATATTTTTTGCGCATGGGAGTACCATAATAGTCACATTCTGTATACCTCAAACGTAAGAAAAGAGAACATTTATTGTCTCGACTTGTGTATGATCATTACTAGAATCATGATGTTATGGTTTCACTTCATGTTTCCGTTCCAAAACCGTTACATGAAAAGACAGGATCTGCAGTTTACCGTTGACTTCGGATCATTTGCCCCAAATAAATTGAATCCGGGACATTTTGACTAGAAGGTGGCAGGTGTTAGCATTTCTCGACTCAGTATGAAGTGAATGCACTCGTAAACACCGTGTTCTCTATTTACGTCATTTTTTCCGCTTGTCCTATGGTAATATACGTCCATACCTTAAAGAATAAAGTGGTTAGAAGGGAGGGGAATTATTTGTACTGTATGTTGTGTTTATTGTTCTCAGACATGTTCATGTGCCCTTCAGCGATAATGTAAGTGATTGTTTATATTTGATCTATTCGATGACAGTCTCACCAAATCACTACCTGTCATATTTCCTATTACTACATATGCAGTCTGACAAGGAACCCTAGGTATCTATCAGAGCCCGATTTTTATGAAACTTTGTATATAGATAGAGTACCTCGGGAAACACGCACAGCCAAAATTGTAGCTGCAGAGTCCAAGACGTTGGGACACTAGGGCTCGAGGAAGATCAAATGTGGAACGTCAGTACAATAAGGACATGGTGAGAAAATGCACGTTTTTCTTTAAAACTGGTTATTGTAACGACACGAAATGAGCATACATGGATACGAAATAATAGATATGATTTGTTAAAAGTTATGAAAAGTATATCCGCCATCTTGAAAGAGGCCATGTTGGAACTGGTGCGATTGGTGTAAATGAGAAGAGGGTCATGCGATGCATCAATTTGAAGATAAATAGACACAAAAACCAGTTGGTGAAGTTTGTTGTGGGATTACATTATTTCTGTGCTTCTGACAGAGTGGTTTAGGTACAAGATGAGCAAAGTGTATCTCATGACACTCGAACAGATGCAGGTTATGGTGCGCTATGAGTGGGATCAGTGCAACTAGAAAAACAGAGCGAAATATAATTTTAGCACTACATGATTTGTGTCAGAGTCAACATATAATTGGTGTGGATGTGCTGATACGACGGGTTCTTCACAATAATGCCATGGTTAGCATTAAGCTGTAACTATTTATTATATTTCCATTAATTAGAAAAGAAATCAGAACGCCTATCAGTTCACTCATAGCGCTCCATACCCTCCATCTGCTCGAGTGTCATGAGATACCTTTTCTCATTTTGTATCTAAACCACGCTACCAGAAGCATAGGAATAGTGTAATCCCACAACTGACTTCACCAACAGGTTTCTGCGTCAATTTACGTTCAAATTGATGCATCACATGACCCTCTTCTCATTTACACCAATCATACCAGTTTCAACATGGAATCTTCCAAGATGGTGGATACTCCTTTTATCACTTTTAACAGATCATATCTATCACCTCGTATCCATGTATGCTCATTTCGTGTCGTTACAATAACCAGTTTTAAAGAAAAACTTGCATTTTCTCACCATGTCCTTATTGTACTGACGTTCCGCATTTCATCTTTCTCGAGCCCTAGTGTCCCAACGTCTTGGACTCTGCAGCTACAATTTTGACTGTGCGTGTTTCCCGAGGTACTCTATCTATATACAAAGTTTCATAAAAATCGGGCTCTGATAGATACCTAGGGTTCCTTGTGAGACCTCACATGTTCGTTACCGAAATGATCAGATGTCCTTCCTGATAAACTCTTATGTGACGTGACCAAAGAATAGCACAAATATCTCCACTAAGAATCGTTGGAGTCGTTACCTCGTTATTATGCAAGCAAATAAAGTTCCCATATAATGTCCTTCATTATGTATCTATATACGATAATGAATTTCCGTCAACGCATTTCATATTCACTGTTATTAAGCCTCCCTTTTGCGTACTTGAGACCCACGTTTAACAATGACGGAAATTACCTCTGCCGTCTCGAGAATCCCTTGTGTACCCATTACACATTGCTCAACTATCTATTGTTGGATAATGTAGCAGTGGCTTCCAGTGGCATATTTACGATTTTGTTTCGGGAGGGGCTTTGCTAAATTTCCGGGGGGCTTTGCCTGAAAATGTGAAAATTCTACAAGATATTTCATATACTTTACTATGGTAAGTAAGATTTCGGGGGGGCTTAAGCCCGGAAGCCCCCCGTAAATACGCCACTGGTAACTTCCTTTTATGCTGTCATAAACTGCCAGCTCTACAGTTCCACGTGTTCGAAATAACGTGTGTTGTGACGTTATTTCCCCATGCTTTTGAACAAACTTTACTCCGAAATTAAGAACTCTTTCCTGCAGATAATAATAATATGTTATTACTATTATGTAAGGAATTGCCTCTTACAATTTATCAATTTAGTTCTTTAAGACCCTGTATAATATTGTTATCATGCACATTGAGAGAAGATCCACCAAAACTAATTTACCTGTTAAGGAACAAGGAAAAGAAAGGAACAACGTAAAAGCTTCCTGTAGAGAAGTACCGCATAATCGAATTCTTAGAAGAAGAAACGACATTCAAGATATAGCTTCCGGTTTGAAGATATAGGCGGAAATACACGGCTACGTAAAAGTTTGATCACGTTTAAGGACCTTGTTTTTTACATTTTGGGTTTCTGTTTACATTTTCAAAGAGTGCTTTCTTTTGTTCGAGGTAAGTCTCTTTTTAACTCTTTTCACACTCAATGTCAAACCATTTACAGCTCCAACCGTAGAATCTGCCAGCATTCCTAAAACTGTTTCAAGAGAGGACTACTTTTATTGCCAAAATATTATACGAAACACTATGACGATGCACGATCATAAAGGTTTAAGTCATGTTTTAAAGGAGCCATAATAAAGTTCAAAACATATAATTATAATCAGTGGTCGAAGTGAGACGGTATGCGGTGGAATGCCATACCGTCTCTGATTTTCCAGTGATGAAGGCATACCGTCTCTGGTTTCTCAGTGATCAAGACATACCGTCACGGGGGAGCAGATGCTAAATATCTTTAATAAATCTATTTTTATACATTATGTTGAGCTTTGCACGTAAAAAGAGTATTTCTTATGTAGAAATAATTTCTAAGCTGACGACACCGACATCTTTTTCCTAGCTTTCTTTTCCAAAATGAGGTATCTTCAAAGAAGTTCATCTAGTTTCTATTTTGATGTGTCATAGTGAATTGTTGTATGTATGTATGTGTCTTCTTGTCATATAAATGTCGTGTTTTTGAACATGAGCGAACTTAGTAATTGTCTGCTGTGGGAGCGATTCTTCCGGGGGTTTGGAATACCCCTCAGTCGAGAGGGACGTCTGGGAGCTTTCCCGCAGAAATATAAAAACTCGATTTTTGAGCATATTCATGTAAAATTCTCTATATTACAAGTTAAGGATTTTTTTTTTTTTAAAGGAAAATGTTGGCGAGGGATCAAAGTTTCTCCACTCCCCTTTCCCCTAACTAAACATAAGCTCTCCAGTGGTTTTAAGTCATTGTGTAAATAGAAATGCAAACTTTTAGGTAACATACCCTTACTGCATTTCAACATTTAGATAACCGCTATGTCGAGTCAAAGTCATAATAAAGCATACTGCCTCTGCTTTGTTTTTCACTTCGAACACTGATTATAAGGCCTTAAAACCAACAAAATGATACGAAATACTATTAAAGGCATATTCGTCAATACGTCCATGATACCAAGTAATCAACAGAGTGATCAACAGTGTTTTTTCTGGTATAAAAAGAATCATATAAACTGCAAACGACAAAAAAGGGATTTAAAGTCTTCGTGCACCAAATAATTATATCCTCTGTGAGCAAGCATACGTATAGTAAGTTTAAGCTAATCTTAATTTGTCTTGATAGACTTACCCTTAGTGTTTTTCTCTCTGTATGCCAAGTGTAAATTTTAAGTCATGCTTCGAGTGAAGATAGCCTTGACGTGTATGCGCTTAAGCCAGATGTAAGAATGAATGCTAGACGAAAACACTTGCGCGTTAGACGTAGCCTTGGAGATTCTGTCTGTGGATAACTTTGTGAAGTGTATGTTTTAGACCAAACTTGATATCTGTGTCAATTGAAATAGCTATGAAGTCTTCAGTAAGAGTATTAAAAGTCTTGAATGGTATTCATCGAACGGGGCCGGGTGGCTCAATGGGAAAGCATTCACCTCTGGTGCGTTGGATCCCTGGTTCGATCTCAGCTCGCGCTTACTGTGCTTTGTGGTGGACAAACAACGTGTGTGTGGATTTTCTCGGGGTTCTCCTGTTTCCTCCCAATTTATTCATTCCCCATTTCATTGATTTCCCATCACCACTGTCTTCATTAGTCCACACAGCATAATCGTGGGATATAAATCTCAAAGATTTCATTTCTTTCTTAGCGATAATGGAAAATCCCTTTAATTTTAAATGAGTATTAATAGAACAAAACATATATTAGTTACTTTGTTTAATAGGCTATCAAGAATATTTCAGAGTTGATTTGAATTGATGTTGAGTTTTGGCGTCTCATCCAGCAGCGAGGCTATATGAGATTAACACTGAATCCGAACCACATGAGCTCCCGCCAGGAAGCAAACCCAGGTCTCAAGAATATTGTAGAAAGTAGTAATAAATCCCATAAAGTTTTACTTCTAAAGGAGAAAGCTCAAGACGCTTGCTATATGTAATTTCCAATCTCTTAAGAATTCTCAACCGTAGCATGCGATATACAATTTACTTAAATTCCAATTTGCAAGCTTGTTTTGGAATAACGTTCAATCTAAAAGATCCAGAATGGCAGACCTCGAGCACCACCTTTGATTTGCGGGTAAGAGATTAAAAAGCGGTGTAAAAGGCAGTTATTTTAAATTGAGATTGGAGCTGTAGAAGAAAACAAGTGAACATAGTTTCTTACCTTGGATTATTCGAAGTACGACCCACCTGCATCCAACCACTGTTGCGCGCTGGCTGTCAGTACAAAGAATGATTGCTGGAAGTCCTTTTGTGAATGCTGTTGAAAACCCTTGTCTTGGCCCTTTTGATGACCGTCATCAAAGCCTCTCTTTCCTCCCTCTCGTTCGACGTCCGAAAATGTGACGGGGATGTTTCATACCTCCTCGGCCAGTGACATTGCGGTATTCGAATGTCAATACTAAACGCACGTTACAATTGCTTAAAATAATTTTAATGCATTTATATTAATTAAGCTAGCTAAGATTATATTTTAGTTTCTTTTGTAGCCATAACTCCATTCTATCACGGTGCTAACTTTGAAGTGTTTGGATGAGTCGTACACGCATATTTCTTGCCACAAAATTTCCATATGCTAATTCAAGAAACAAAAGTACTCAATTATTTTAACTCTAAACTAGTAAATATAAAATAGTTTTTATTTTACAAGCATAATATAGTAAAATATTCGAAAATTTAATTTTTCCCAAACTTTCCGGTTTTTTCCAAGCTTGAAGGAAAACCGTAAAAATCTGTTTTTTACCCAAAATTTCCGGTTTCTCCAGACCTTCACTACACTAGTTCCTATTTATCATCATAGGTATTCTGCCTTTATTGGCAGGTCATTTGCCGCAGCTGAGAAGCTTCCATGTTCCAGGTCCTCCGCTAACTTCTTCGTCTTCGCGTATGATCTTTCTGTTTTTATATCACCCATTAATTGTAGTCTCCTTCGCCTCCTCTCTCTCTTTCCAACCACCATACCCTCTAGGACGTCCCTCATGATACAATCTCTTCTTACGCAATGTCCCAACCAGTTTCTCTTCCTCTTCCTAATAATATCTAGAAGTGTTCTTTTCTCACCCACCATTTCTAACACTCTCTTATTCGTTTTCCCCTCGACCCAACTAATTCTTTCCATTCTACTCCACACCCACATTTCGAAGGGTTCCAGTCGATTTTCGTCATCTTTACGTAATGTCCACGTTTCCGCCCCATACAGTACAACACTCCACACGAAGCATTTTATGAGTCTTTTTCTCTACTCTTTATTCAAGGTCCCACAAAACAGACTTTTCTTTCTCCTAAAGGCTTCTTTCGCCATTCCTATCCTTGCTTTTATTTCACGTTCGCACTTCATGTCGTTACTAAGAATACTACCCAGGTATCGAAAACTATTCACTTGTTCTAATTTCTCCTCTCCTACTTTTATATTTGACACAGACCCCTTCGTTCCAATCACCATGGTTTTTACCTTTCTAACATTTATTTTCATCCCATATTCTTCAAAGCCCTTTCTCATTTTTTCTAACATTTTATTGATTTTATTGATTTCATATGAAACAGGAGTTCCTATTAGTGGTAGTAAAATGAAATGAAATGAAATCTTTGAATTTTACGTCCCACATTATGCCGGGTGGGCTAAAGGAGACTGTGGCAATGCGAAAGTAAGGAAATGGTGGAATGAAGAAGGTAGAAGGAAACGATAAAACTCCGAGAAAACCCACGCACACGGCGTTTGTCCACCACAAAGCTCACTTGGCGCGAGCTGGGATCGAACTAGGGAACTCATGCACCCGAAGTGAACGCTCTACCACTGAGCCACCGCGGCCCCACTTGGTGATAGGAATCAGTTTTTGCAGCGATCAGCTTTGTTTTTTTTTTTGGGGGGGGGCATTTCTTAAGAATGTGACGTTCGACCTCTGTGAAACGCAAACATCTGGTAAGGTTTTAATTAGGTTCTTTTGGTCAATGTAAGACTTATGTCACTGGACACAATGAAACTACAGTTACGACCGACTGTACTTCGTGGCTATGCGGTTAGCGTACGCGCCTTTGGCGTGGGAGACTCGGGTTTGATTCCCGGCGGAATCTCATTTGGTTTGTATTCCGCGTTAATCAGGAATCCACGTCTCATATAGCCTCGCTGCTGAAAGGGACGATAAACTCAAAATCACATCCAATGCAAAACATAGCAAATATGATCTTTAAGAAGCTCTAAATTAAGTAGTAATAGGTATACTAATAAATATTTATTGGATATTTAAAAAAAAAAAACATGTTATCACTGAAACATAGTATACAACTTACCAAATGGAATACACACACACAACAACACTGACGCATAAAGAACACTTTGATTATTTTATAATTTAATAGCACCTTAATATATTTATTTTTTTATTTTTTCACGTACAGTATTCGAGATGAAAGAAAAACAATGGCGGTATGTTTTATTACGATTTTGATACGATATACCATCTATCTAAATGTTGAAATACAATGAGCGTATGTTGCCTAAATAATTGCATATCTGTTTCGTAATAACTGAAAATCATTGGAGAGCTTCTCTGTAATAACGGGACGGGGGGAAGTATGGAGAGAGTTTGATCCCCCGCATACAACTTTACAAAAAAAGAAAAAAGAAAAAGAAAAAAAGAAAGAAAGAAAAATATCCCCCTATGCTATATTATACAGAATTATACACGAAAATGCTTAAAAACTGAGTTTTATATTAAACTTTCCTGCAAGAAAACTTCCAAACCCCGCACTCGCTTGAGAATTACTCCAAACGCCGGAAGATCTGTCCGCACAGCAGACAACCCCTAAATCCGCCCATGCTCAAAACACGGCATTTATATATATATTAAGGCTAGAACACACACACACACATATATATATATATATATATATATAAGAAAGAATCAATTCCATATGGCATATCAAAATATAACCTAGATGAACTTCTTTGAAGACATCTCTTTTTAAAAACAAAAGATTGGAAGAAGATAACAAAAATATCGGTGTTGTCAACTTAGAAGTTATTTCTACATAAGAAATAAAATCTTTTTACGTGCAAAGCTATTCATCATTGACTGTATATAAAAATGGAGTTGTTAAAGGTACTGCTCTCCAGTGACAGTATGTCTTGATCATTGAAAAATCAGAGGCGTTATGGCGTATACAGGTGTAGCTTCCTGATTCACAAGTTCGTGTCACGGGTGCGCGATGCAACTTCTAGCACTTTTATAGACGCAAAATCAATATTATTTCGAATAACTTATTCTTGTGTTGTTTTAATCTTGTATTGCATTCCAATTGAGATATTTATCCATTGGATTGGATTCTAGAAACGATGGATGAAGATGTTTTTATTACGTATGATACTGAGAACGTTCACGGCGTATATTGCACTTTCTTCACCTTTGTTTGGTTCACACATCGATATTCTGAATTAACAGTTTTACGCTGCACAGAAATTGCATGCTAAACGTATTTAATGATGAGTACGTTTCAGTTGCACTAATATTACATTAATTGAGGTTAAACTCATTTTATAAAGTAAAACTCCAATTGAAGACACACAGGATGTAAACGGAATCTTGTTTCTTCAAAAGCCAACACTCCACTCGTTTTGTTTTCTTCGATTCGACTTCTTCGTCTTCTGTCAACTGCACTGCGTATCTTGGATCAATCGGGAAAGTCCCGTAGAGTATAAGGCACTTCGCTGTGACGAGAGAAGAAAACAAATGTTATTTTTAGAAATGATCTAATTATATCATTTATATTTTTTATTATATTCAATCACTCGAAGGTTGTTTAAGTTTTTTGATATTGATACATTATAGCACTGCGAGACTGCCATAAAGAATGAGACACAAAACGGGAACATACCTTCCTCTTGTTGAGTTAAGTTGAGTTGAATTTGAGTTTAACGTTTCGATCGTGGGAAAGCTTATAATTTGCTGTACAGTTTCTTTTTTCACGTGCAACTACTCAATAAGGGCTCGCAGTCTCACTGGTCACATGCATGGGGTCACATTTTGGTCTTCTGTGATCCGTGTTCTCACTTTTTGTTTCACCAATTCCTGTGTTTTCACTGTCCTTGCTGGACTCGAAATGAAGTATTTAAGTTATGTCGGCTAGGCTAAAGAAGACGGTGATGATGAGAAATGAATGAAATGGTGAAATGAAGAAAGAAGGAGGGAACAGGAGAACGCCGAGAAAATCCATGCACACGGTGTTTGTCTATCACAAAGCTCACTTGGCGTGAGCTGGAATAGAACCAAGAGCCCCATGCATCAGAGGTAAACGCTCTACCACTGAGCCACCGCGACCCCGTTGATGGACTCGAATTTCGTTGTGTTTAATTTACTTCCACCCTTCTCTGAAATGCCTCACCCATGCAAATACACGGGCACGGGATAAACAAGTGGCCCCATATACTTATTGCAACATTTGATAAGTTGTTGTCGCAGTCTTAGCCAGACGCACATAAAACTTTATGTTTGCTGCTTTTTTTCTCATGTTGAACTAGCGGTAGCTTAGGAACATCTGTCTACAGTTACTACGCCCACATAAGAACTGTCAAGCAAGACAGATGTATTTCAAGGATGTTACAAAATAGAGGATCTGCTCATATGTATCTTCATCCTATTAAATCAATGAAGCCAAAAAACAACCGAGCATCGCCAGGTCTGATTGGCTACTCTCGTTTCTTGCATCGTCTGATTGGCTACTTTCGTTTCCGCCATGATTGTTGGCTCAAAACATTGCGATCCTATTGGGCAGAGTAGGGGTGGCAAAAATGTGACGTATAGCTTCAAGATTTTGTTGTAAGGACAGATTTTATATTTTATAAGATCCTTGATGTATTTGGTATCAGTTACCCATAAAACATTTCTCTTTTGTTTGAAGGTCTACCACAGCTCCCTTGCACAACTTTACCAGACGATCAGAAAAAAAAAAAAAAAAAATCAGTCTCGATTTCAAGTAGCCACACTTGATACAGTAGTCTCGAAAACTCGGCCTAATGTGAGCCGAAGGGTGGCCGAGTTTGTGAAAATGCCAGGTTATCTGGAATGGGGTTAAAAAAGGAATAAGTATCAGTATTTCCTCAGAAAATACAGTACTGTACTTGTATGTATTGGTTGCTTGAGAATACAACAGAGAATAAACTGCCCAATTACCTTTAAACAAAGGAAAAGTACGTACTTTATAAAGGCATAGAGCCTTTACTATACATTAAAATGAATATTAATGAATACACACTGTACAATAATTTACCTGATAAGACAAACCTCAGAAAAATACTTCAACTGGTCTCGGCGCGGAGTTTTTTTCGCCCTATCAGGCTGTGGCTGTTACCCGGGTTATCGAGGGCCGAGTTTTAGAGACTCTACTACATTATTCTCTTTCAGGTGGGGATTATGGTGGAAAGAAATCGTGGGAAGAGAAATAGAATAATGATTAGGATCCGTGTTGTTCTCTCGTTATCTCATTACCGCTAAAACACACCATGATCCAAATAAGTAAACTATGTCCAACTAATAGTGTCAACGGCCCCATGGTATAAACCATTAGAAAGAAAACGGCAAGTATTTAAATCTTATTATTTTCTTATTATTATTCTTATCAGGGGTAGATCCAGGACCGACTTCTGGGTGGGGGGACGGTGAGTTGTCATAAGGTTACTTAGAGCTATTTTTAAGAGTTTCAAACTCTGGGATGGGTTTTATTTATATATATAAAATAAGAAAGTTTCCTCTTCTGGGGGGGGCGATCGCCCCAATCGCTCCCCCCTGGATCCGCCCCTGATTCTTATAATAATGCTCGAAATAAGTAAAGTTTAATATTATGAAGCAAACTTAAGCTTTCTACCAGTCTCTCATTTATTACAATGCACCAACATTAGTTAATGAAAGAATGTTGTACTTTCCATTGATATCACGAGTTTCGTATCACTGGGGCACCTGAGGCCACCTAGTTCACTGCGTCACAACTTTTGTCTGCGTGTGATTTTCTGATACGGTTAATTAAGAAAGCCCACTGATACAGAAGTGTAGTGGATGAATTATGTTTACTACTTGAGCTCAAACGTTCACACGTTCGATTCAGGTGTGTCATTTCGTAACTCTAGGAATTCTAACGGGAATGGAGTTTGGATTGTCGAAACCACAAAATAGTTTTTGTTAAAAAAAAATAATCCAACAAAATTTTATCCCCTTATTATTTTTTATTATTATTTTGTGGTTGTCGTTTCTTAACAATTTGCCATAGTAATTTTTAAAAATCGTTCATAAATAGCTATGAAAATAGGGTAGTGGATCCGAGGAGCCCCATATCGGGATTACTTGGAAAAACTTCATTTGAAAACATAGCAAATGTACTTTAAGTACCAGACTATGATTTGGCCAGAATTCCAAAGGTAGTTTTATCGCCCATGTCTCCGAGTTAAATAAATTATGTTTTTGGTCATACTGAATAACTAAGTAACAATTTTGTATTATGGACATCAGCTGAGTCTGGTTTCATGAGTCATATTGTTTAGTAAAAAATACTGTAGCTTTCTCTACAGCAAAGATTCTCAACCTGTGGTCGCGACCCCTAGGCGGGTCGCGAACATAAGCTCAAGAGATAAATATAATTAGAATATAATACCGAAAAATATTTTCTTTGAATTTTGTTCTGATAGGCATATTTTTTATCTTTATACATAATGTTAAGAACGACAACAAAAAAGTAGGTTTACTAAACATTTTCATCAGGTGCAGACTTGTTTAAAAATATATTTAAATGAAAGAAGTACAATATGAAACTAATGAGAACTGCATATTGAAATACCAGAAAAATACGAATGCAGCAAAACCTCCATATTGAAATACAATTAAAATTGAAAGCTAATGAGATACCTGAGCATGGCGTGATTTCACTAGTGCGGCAATGTCCGGTTCAATCTTCGTGATGCACATTATCAAGTCATTTAAGATACTCTATAACTTTTTTTAACAACTGTCCAACTTTTAAACCAAATTAGAAATCACTTTATTTTTTTTAAAATCAAAATTAAGTAAATTATGAAGTTTTGAAAATTTTCAAACGTCCTCCATTTTGAAAGAGTATGGCTGAACGGATTCGATATTTGTAATACTGACCAAATTTAGTTTTAATCCATTTGCTTTTAGGGAAGCTGCTGTGTCAACTTTATACAAGAAATGGATTCTACTATTATAGAAATAGATGGATATCATGAGATATCCGCAATAGGTGTATTAAAAATCCCACACAAGCTTATTACAATCCAGAAATTATAAGGAAGTCGCTGGCAAGAGGATATGATAAAATGGGGGTCGTGATACAAATTATTTTGAGAACCACTGTTCTAGATTATACGAAAGAAATCTTATGTGTTTTTATGAACGAGAATATATGTAGATTTATGGGCTAAAATATTTACAAAAACTCATTTACCTTTAATTATATATATATCAAAAATATTACAAGGTTTGTTGATGAAGCTCCCCCTTCCCAACTTGGGATGACATACCACCTAAAATAACTTGGGATTTCTAAGGTAATGAAGGTACCAAATCTTGACTATTTCAAATATAATTTTGTGTTAATTCGTTTCTCCATACTAAAAGAAATAATGTAGCGATTTTGAAATTATGCGAAAAGAATTTAGGATTTAGATTTCTGGGCTTTCGACATCTATGGCCACGTTAGCCCGTCACGTATTAGGGACGACGTTCCTCGGCGAGCTCATTATCTGGTGGAAGGGAAGGAAAGAACCGGCCAGGGACCTATATGTTAGGTACCACCCCGGCATTTGCCTGGTGTGAATGAGGAAAACCCAGTAAAACCTCATTCAGGATGACTTGTCCTGTAAAAGCTTTTCACATTTTTACGACCGAGTGTTCCCACTGGGAATCGAACCCGGGACCGGTCGTACCGAAGGCGAAATTACATGAAAAGATTTATCAAAAGACTGTTCGGGTACAGCGGCATCTTTTGTATTCTACACGGCCAGTTTTATACCCTCACTCGATTAATGTTGACGATTCTTCAAAAAGAAACATTTAAATTTTATTTTCTCTAACTCTAATGAGTTTATACTCAGATAAACCTTGTAATTATATTTTAGTGAAGTGCCTTGACACTGAGAGACTCACCTAACAAGTGAGAAAGAAAGTATATGTTTGATGAACAGAGAGGGGTAGAGAGGAGAGAATCGTGTTGATTACAATTATGTGTATTACGATGTTTCATTGTCTCCGCGTCACCAGTCTGTCCGAGTTATGCCAGGTCTTCCGGTCAGGTTGGGTCTCTCGTAGTAAGAGGTCTGTGCGAATAACCAGCCCCAGCTATTTTTTGCTTATTTTTTTCTTTCTGTGTTAGCGTCCCACGATTATGAACGGTGGTTAAGGGAGACGGCGATAGTGAGAAGGATGATAATGGTAAACTCACAAAAGTGAGAGGAAACGAGAGAATCCTACAAAATCTACATACATGGGTTTGTTCGCCTTGTTCCTTCTAGTAGATCACGGATCTGAATGCTTTCGGGACTTTTGGGTCATAAGTCAAGAAGATCGTAGGCTATTACGTCATTAAGGTTTGTATATGTAAAATGTGAATTTGTAAAATATGTAATATGTCAAGATACTGTATCCAACATTTTTTTTAAAGATATTGGGTTTTTCGGGTATTTTTTTAGACTTTCAGTCAAGCAGCTACTGCATCGTCACCATTTATCCTAGGATTATGGTTCAAAAACCATTCTCTTTAGGAGAGAAGGCTTTCAAACGATACCACCTATATGCCCATACCATATAGCAGAAGAGGAAAAAATTGAGGGGGAAAGGGAAACTTTTGTCACATTTGGGCCCCTCTGGAACGACCTGTATGAACGTAGAGAATCTAAGATTACTAGAAAAATATGACGAGGTGTACTGGATACTTGTACCAAACATCATTGAGACACATTGAAAACTAAGGACGGAAAAAAATATTTACCACTGTAAAATTTATATAAAGTAATAAGGCTATCTGTTCCCCAAACAAAGGATACAATGTAAACGTTTCCTAACAAATTACTGTTTATTCTAGGATCGTGGTTCATACCTCATTCTCTTCAGAATAGAGTAGCCTTTCAAATGATGCCACTAACATGTCCATACCATACACCAGAAAAGGGAAATTTAAGGCGAAATGGGAAATTTTCTGGAAAAAATCCCTTTTGCGAACTGACGTAGATGACGTCACTACACCCACGATACGTACGCATTCGCCCTAAAACATAAAGAAACTTACTTTGCAATGCTTCTGTGGGTGAAAAACAAGAGAAACCCGGGCGAGAAGGGTTATATAGGAGAATTATAGTGCAAAGTTTCAGAAAACCCTCGTATGCTATAAATTGTACCATAAGATCTTAAAAGGGATGAGTGAGAGGCCACATTTTAAATTAAACTGTATAATGCCAGGATATTCTTTGAAAATTAAATTATGGGACTAAAGTACTGTACGTTCTAATAACGAATATATATCCACTTCAAAAGGTAGCTCATGTGTGTATTTAGACTAATACTTTTTAAAGCATTTCTGACGTTTAAATTTCTTACTTTTTCGACGGTCAATAACTTGGTGAACATCGAAAATGTTTCCGCTTAACGTTCCACGATTATGTCTTTAGGATTAGGAAGATTATAATTAAGACAAGTGAATGATGATCGAAGAATTGATAGAATGAGAATGAAGGAGGAAAAAGTACCACGAGAAAACCCACGGACACGATGTTGTCCACCACAAACTTACTTGGCTGCAGATCGAATAGGGACCACACGCATAAGAGGTAAATGCTCTATCCCCGAGCCATCGTGCCCACAAGTTGAAGCAACGTGCAAGAAGTATTTTCAGGCCCCTAACATTAAAAGAGAAAGGAAAATCTTCATTAGTCCCAGCAGCAACCTTCAGGCAGAATATGTAATAATAATAATAATAACTTTTCCGTGCAAAGAACGGACATACTTGTACTAATTGGTGCACGTAAGTTCACCACCAGTATGCTGAAAGTAAGACGCACTGAAGGAACTTGTTACTATGTATGCTGTTCTCTCTGTATGTTAGATACGTACTGAGTGATTCAGGAGCCTAGTAAACCGAAGGGAAAAGGGAGAAACTCTTATCCATTGAATGTAATTTGTCCAAATACACATCACGTAATGGTGCTCTGTATTGGCTTTATGACTATGGACAGCCAGTGCGTTAATAGATTGATGCTGTAAAACCTTTCTATTTATGTTCGGTACTACAAGACCATTTCGTTGTTCAGTGCAGACAGACTTCCTTTATTTAGATTTCCTTTATTTTCGTTGCGTCTTCAAATCGTTTTCCACCGGAAACCATGAAGGAAGTTTAGAACAATCGACGTGCGGATGCATGTTGCAAAGTGTTAAAAGGACATATAGATAAGATAACAATATGTCTTTTTTTGTTTGTTTGTTTTTTGTTGCTTTCTGATGAAAAGCATTTTTCAGATGCACGAAGGGTCGCTGTTGGTGTTTCACTGCTTCGAGTGGCAGACGAGACAGTATGGATGTTTCGAATATTTCGTGGAATTAATATTTTGTCTCAGCTCATCTATCATTTGCCATATTATCTGGAAACCGTATGCCCATTATCATTCTACCTTCTACTGAAATGTCGTCTTTATTATGTAGGCTCCTTTTCCTAGATAGATATTACATAATGTAGGCGAAAGACAGTATCCGTATCGAACTCCCCTTCCAATTGGACTCTCTTCTGTCAGTTCATCTCTGGTGCTTGGGGTCTCGGGTTCGATCCCAGCCCCCGCCAAGTGAACTTTGTGGTGGACAAACACCGTGTGCGTGGATTTCCGCGGGGTTCTCCCGTTTCCTCCCACTTTCTTCATTCCACCATTTCATTCATTTCTCATAATCACCGTCTCCTTTAGCCTAACCGGCATAAGCGTGGGACGTAAAACTCAAAGATTTCATTTCATTTTTTCTCTTCTGTCATATTCTCCCCTATCCTAACACTTACTTGTTGATTCAAATGTAAGTTTCTTATGAGTCTTCGATCTTTTCATTCCAACATAATCTTATTTAGAACTTCCAAGAACAATTCCGAATTCACGCGGTCAAAAAACCTTTTTAGATCAATAAATATTACATGCATCTATTTCCTTTTTTCTATAAACATTTCACCAATCATCCTTTATATTCCAATTTGCATCTCTTGAGCCCTTACCTCTCCTGAACTTGATTTGTTTCTCTTCAACATTTTCATTTGTTCTTCCATATAACCTTCTGTTCAGAATTCGAAGCATTTTTTTTTTTCTGTGTGTGATATGAGACTAACAGTTCTATAATCCTACATCTCTCTGGGTTCGATTTCTTAGCCATCGTTATCATAATCGTCTTTAGGAAGTGCGGCAAGTGGACTGACAAAAAATGGCAGAATATATATATGATAATGATCATCATTATCCTATCGTATCTCATGGTAATATCCTATCGTATCCCATGGTAATATCCTATCGTATCTCATGGTAATATCCTATCGTATCTCATGGTAATATCCTATCGCATCCCATGTTAATATTCTATCGTATTCCATGGTAATACCGCCGCAAGTGTAGGAGAAAAAATAGAATGTTTTTTTTTTTTTTTTTTTTTTTAGCTAATCAGCTTCATAGGCGAACCCAGAGGGGACAAAGGGTCGTTCGCTCTCCCGCGTCCTGCGACACAGGTAAAATCGCAAGGAAGAGAAAATTGAGAAAATTTTCACCGACAGATTCCAAACAGCGCATCCCCCAAGAGTTCATCGTTATCACTCTCTGATTAGCTTAATGAACTTACATATAAAATAGTTTGCAAAAGAGGAAACGGAATCTACATTTATTTCGTAGGATGTTTTTATATTGCAGAATAAATTTTACTATATGTTATTTGATTCACGTAGTCTCGGGTGTGATTCCCGCTGCTAGATCATTGAAATTTAATCGCATCACAGTAACTCTGATTTCGCCGTAAATTGTAGGTTCATGTCTCATAAAGCATCGGTGCTGCAAAGGGATGCTAAATAAACAAAAAGCTATATATTATTTCTTATAAAATACATACTACAGAGTGAACATAAAATTTCTTCCTGATAAAAAATGTTAACAACAAGAAAACTAAGAATGATAAAAGCATGCAGTTTGAATCAAATAATAGGAAAACTCAAAAAGTTTTATTTATTTATTTATTTTGTGTGTGTGATTTAGACAATTTGCTATTGGATCCCTTATCCTGTTTTTGAGTGTTCTAATATCACGGACAGATGTTACGTAAACCCTGTCTTTAACATAACCCCACAGGACAAAGTCAAGCGTGTTATGTCTGGGGATTGTTGTGACCATGGTATTGGCTGAGCCATCTCTCCCAATCCATCGGTCAGAAAACGTTTCATTGAAAAATGAACGAACATTAGAACTCCAGTGTAAAGAAGCTCCGTTCAATTGAAGAATTACACTTGGTTGGTGTTCATCTAATTGGGAAGCTATGTACCACACCAAGTTGTCTAAGAAAATGCCTCAGTAATGGTTGATTTCTGAAAAAAAAAAAAAAAACCTCCAATAATTTTGTTATACATAATTCCACAACACAGATTAACTTTGGAGCTTTCTCTTTCATGTTATGCTCTTAATATCTGGTAGCTGCTCTACATACTCTCTCTGGAATGTTCGTTGAACTGAATTTTGTTTCATAATACTATGTACAACAGACGTTTCCCTTTCTGCTGTGCTGACGCCATTTTTAAACAAATGACTGTCGCGCTTTGGTCCGTTGCAGTAGATGACAGGACAGGCTGTGGCAAGATCTTGAAGTATCATAGAAGCGATGTTTTCAGACGGCATGTTTCTATCATTCTTTGTTTTCTTATTATTAATGTTTGTTACCACGGAGAAACTTTATGCCCACCCTGTATTACATGTATATAAGTGCTTATTACGACTTATAGTAGTTTCCGTTTTCTATGAAAATATGTTTTATGTCGGTTGGTCGCCTTTCTAAGTTGGAAAATTTGTAATAGTACCGAAAGTGGACAACATAGACAGTTTTCACTGTATTATTCTTTCATATCTAAGCTATGAGATAAAGGAAATATACAAATTGTATGTTGTTACAAGGATGCTGTTGACATAATACAATAGAAATAAGTTCGATGTAACTGCGCATCTTATAATAAGGCAAGTAGATGTCACTAGGTCTTGCACTATCGAATGCAATCAAACCATTTGGTATATTGGCATATATACAATTGATGTCTACACAGAGACGTCACGTGGCTATACGAGGTGAGCTCAATAAAAAAAAAAGACCAAACGTTACTGTTCTTCCCTTATTGCTCATTATATAAACTTTCAACTACAGTACAACCCCTCAAATCCGAACCCCGGAAATCCGAAAACCTGGCAAATCCGAACACGTTCTCAGGAGAAAAAAATAACTACAGCTGGAAAATGAAAAAAAAAAAGATTTAATCACACAAACTTAGTTTTTTAAGCTTTTAACATTTTTAGACTTAATGCTTATTCAAAATCATTATCTAATTATATTCTTACAAGAAGACAGTTATAGATATGCGACAATCATTTTGGACATGAGTGTACACCCGCCAGTCAAGGTCACTGCGCTTTCGACCAGTGGGCCACCCTGTCTAACCTCAGTCGTTGTTTTACCGCCAATTGAGTGACGAAATAAATACGTAATATTATTTCCCGGGTAATCCGAACAGGCTTCAGCTCCAATTAGTTCGGATTTGAGGGGTTGTACTGTACCATCTCCTTCAAAGTACTCCCCCTCTATTATTAATACACCGTTGGTATTGTTTTTTTAATTTTTGGAATTCTTGCTGGAAATACTTTTTCGATAGCGTGCAGTACTGCTGTTGTATTTTCTTGAATTTCCTTTGTGTACTGAACACGACGTCCTTTCAAAGTGTTTTAAGTTTGAGAAATAGAAAAGGGCCTGCCAGGGCCAAGTCCGGAGATAGGGTGCGTGTAGCACAACGAAAGTGCAATGTTTTGCCATATAATTCGCAATTTACTCAGAATTCAATGGAAGATTGTACACTTATACTAACGTCTTCAGTAGATTCACAAACAGTTCAATCACATTTTTTTTTAAATAATTTACATACAGCGTGCACAATCTCAGAGTGTTGGTCGTCTGTTGACGTGGAAAGTCATCTTGTCATTGGACATTCGACAATCGAACTCCTGCTTTCCACAAAACGCTTAAACCAATCAATCATATCACTGCGTTCGGCTCGTGTAGTCATTCTTCTGTATTTGGAATGTTTCCGTGAAAGTTTACGCCAGTTCTACGCATAATTTTACAGAGACTCACTGTTCCTCTAACTGCTTCATTGTTGCTTTATCACCAATCCGACGAGCACCTTATGCACATCAGTCAATCGTTCTTGGTTGACAGCTAACGCATAGATAATAAAGCTATAACCAAATGAAAGCTATATTTTACGAAGTTATACCGCTACGTGACCACCGTATTCGGAGCACACCACCTGCAGCCATTGGCCCTATATTTAAAAGTTCGATCTTGTTTTGAATACACCTCGTATGTTTACTATTCGACCAGGGTTCGATTCCCGGTATTAGCTGATGTAGCTTGGATTCCACATTAAACTACAGGCAGGCTCCTTATATAGCGTTGGTGTTAAGACATCAAATTCAAAAGCAACTAAATAGTCAATCGATTTCGACAGTTGAAAATTAGAACGAAATGTCAAGTGTGCGTAGAAATATCGTATACTGTGTTAAAGGAAACATCTTACATTTAGTGCACAATTACTTAAAAAGAAACTTGCTGTGCCTGCGGTACTTACACAGCGCACAGTTCTAATATGAGCGTGAATCTCCTTCCCACATCTCACTATATCTGGGTGAGTCCCTTTACGAACACAAGAACAGGAGGGTTCCAGACATAAATCCAAAAAACAGTCTTATTAACGTGAAGAGCTACAACAGCTAAGAATAACCGTTTCTCCAACCTAAGATGAATCTGTATGGTTTGGAGGTTTTGCTCAATGAACACCATGTGTCACTGATATTATGATTAATTGTGTGTGTAATGTATTTTCTTATATCATAGTGAATGCAAGCAAATATAATACACTGATCATACATGAATTATAAACTCCAATCGGAAAAAAATAATCGAAAAAATGTCTCCACTTTGTGGTTGTGTATATATAGACGTTGTGAGGAATGACAAGGAGATCCATGCTCATACGTGAATGATGAGCTACGTAGAGAGCTCAGATTCAGCTAGTGTGAAATTAATAGGATCAAAACGACACCTAAAATGTGGAATAGAAAAATAAAGACAATTTTAAAAACTGAACGAGAACTGACAAGTGTACACCAAATTTGAAACCGACTAGCGAAAACGGCACGTCTCTAGCAGTTATGGGTTCCGAGATCTCTAAAGGATTGGTCACAAACATATAAACTTTTCTTGACCACAAATATATAAACCTATCATTTTAATATATAGATATGCATTTGAAAACAAAAGTTTGCAATTTCAGTCAGGAGTAGAGCAACTAATTAAATTCTAACTTAGAATATCAAATGTAGAAATGATGCTCACAAATTCCTGAAACATCCTTCTGTGTTTGACATTAGAAACTTTTGTCCTATATATATGTGTGTGTCAATAAATACGAGGTAATGGCATTATTTATTATCCCTTATACCATTTTATTATTTAAATATATTTTCTATCTTTACACAGATTAAACCAAGGAAAAAGAACCTGGTATTTACATGCTTATGAAGAAATGCTATAGTTAAACAACTCGAACTATTCACTATAGCTCTTAGTTATGGGTAACATAACTAGCACCAGAGTAACGAGCCTTCTTGTTCCTTCAACAAACCTTGGACCTTTACCGAGCGCCAATGAACCACAACACTTAGTAGTAATTCCGGACGTTCTTTATATAGAAATTCATCTACAACTGTTGAAAAGCATTAACGACAGTAACAAGGAGGATCTAGAAGAAGCAGTTATATATGGGGCTGATGTTAATTGTCGTTTCGGTGAAGCATACTATACACCTCTCCACTTAGCAGCACATGTGGGAAATGAAGAGATTATCAAATATTTATTGGAAAATGGAGCTGATGTCAATGCAGACAATAAATTCGGAGAAACACCAATATTTTTCTTTCGGAATTCCTACCAACTTGTGAAGATGCTGGTAGAAAATGGGGCTGAAATAAGTAAGCAAACAGGGGAAAGGCAACTGAATAATCAAGAAGACTGGGATGTATTTAGGAACAATGATGCTCTGTCATTCTTACCGGATAAATTCAAAGCAAATAAGGTAAGTAGATATTGATAATTTTAATGTAGGATGATCTGCTTGGATTGTCACAAAATAAGCCATGTGTAATATAGGTGTACTTACGACTCTGTGTCCTGATAGTTTTACATGTAATAATCACAAGATTTCTATAAAATAATGAATAATGTCAAACGACAAACTTAATATGTGTCGAAGTGACTATACCACAGACTTCAAAAATTTTTGTTGTGATTTTCCGAACCTTTCTGTGATTTACATTAGCGGATATTGCAGATCTATTTGAAGATAATAATATTTAACAAATTATTTTGCTCTCGCTGTGTCATGATAATGTGTTCCAAAATCTCTAAGTAATTGAGAAAGCAAAGTTCGTCTTCCAAAAAGAAAAACAGCCATAAGCTTCCTGACTGGTTACGTCACACAACTAATTCACTTTAGGGTTCCATGGTTCGAGTTCGTAGATGTATGTGGGTCAAATGATTTTACTGTGTGTTCATATAGCCGCAAAAGAGAGAGAGATGGTCTTGGTGACCTTGCCCATATACATCCATGATTTAACCACTATCAATCTGTTGCATCCCAATCATTGGACACGTCGCTAAATATGTGTCTTGCACTGTAATAACTGTAGTTCATTCTTTGTAGATGTCATTGGGAGAAGCAAAAGTTTGGCATGTAGCATAAATGCTGTTTTCCAGCTCACAGCCGGAGCAACAATCTCGTGGGTTCTGACTCATGATGAAATCTAACCTAAGCTACTAGTTGACACTATTTTCTAATATTTATTGAACAGTGGAGCTCCTCTCCACGCAGATGACATATTTTAAGAAAATAATATTTCTTGTGTGAATGTCGTATTCACCTGTGAGGGTTATGGTAGAAAATCTGGCTGAAATAAACTAAGAAACTGAAATTAAACCAAAGGATAATAAAAATAACTGAAAAGCATTTTGTATTGTTTATACTTTTACTGGCAGCTCTTTGTTTTGGTTCTGTATGATGCCTTCTGCGATGTTTTCACTATATTTTATGTTCGCATTCATGTACCCATATCAAACAAGGTGATATCATACGTCAGGAACATGTCCTACCAATGCTTTATGTCATGACATTGGAGTGTATAATAATAACCATACTGCTCTAAGTAGTCGTTAAATACAGGTTAGATTACTTAACCAAGAGTGTCCCAAAACGGATTCAGCATTTCATGAACAATTTGGCAGAAAAGTTATCCGAATCATCAAAATGGCAAAAACCCTTACCCACTCAACCTCCCGACAGTCAAAACCTCTCTTACCATATCGAACCATCAGAAAAAGCGCACCGTCACATTATATGTTTACTATATTCCAAAAGAATCATCATGTAGTTGTGTACAAATGTTAATATTACCTTAATATATGCAGGGTCTAACTTAATTGATGTAACAAACACCGGAAATTGCTTCATGACACCGAGATAAGCAAAAAAAGTTTCTATTAACATATAGAAATTTATCACAGTTGAGTTGATTTTGAATTTACCGTCCCGTTCGGTAGCAAGGCTATATGAGACGTGGACCCACTAATTAACGCTAGCCAGGGCCGAAAACCTTGGAACAGGAAGTTTCAAGCGGTAGATATCGACGTACAGAAGGACACAAACGTGCGTGTGTAAGGCACATCACAGCAGATGCTTAAAGTAACCACCATCAACAGGAATGCATGCATGACAAGGTTAGATCATGGATGAGAGAACCCGTTCGAAGATATGTAGGTCTTGGCAAACAGTTGCACAGGTGTTATGGATTCGATGGTTCCAAGTCGTTGACACCATTGACGAGAGTATCGTACACTACAGTCTTGATGTGTTCCCACAGAAAAAAATCAGTGGATTCGGGTTGGCAGGCGAATAAACTGGGTCCTCGCGCCCGATACAATGTCTTGGGAAGTTGTAGATATTCACACTGAAGTGCGTGGGAGCCCCATCATGCAAGTAACACATGTCGCGGAGAATCGCTAGGGGAACATTTTCCAATGCTTCTTGTAATGTATCATGCAGGAAGGTCAAATACTGTGCTCTATTCAGCCTTCGGGATAGCATGTATGGATCGATCTGTTGATCATGGACAATACCACACCATACATTGAATACAAGTTACTGTTGATGATGAGTAACAACCGTACCATAGGAATATGCATCTGCTTATATGTATGCGTTATGTATGTTGACGGTGCCATCCCCAGGAGACGTGGCCTAAAACAGCATAAGGGTAGTGGTCTGTTGAATGAACCACTGGCAGCATGCTTCATGTGGTTGGAAATCCTCTTATGTCAGTCATTTTGCTCTTTGTAGGTGGTATGGCTAAAAGGCATTTTCATGTAACGCACGCCACACAGTCAAGTAACTAACATGCATTTCATGGCTAAGTTCCCTCTCACTCGTATCTGACTTATTGTCCACAGCTTCTAATATACTTTGGTCCATAACAGGTGTTCATACAGAACATGATTGACTAGCACTAGTACGGTCCCTGTTTCACATACTCGCTGATAAATTGCTGCAAACATCCTATATGATGGTTGACGTCTGTTAAGAGAACACTCCAGATAGAGTCCTGCTGCTTCACGCTCATTGCCATCTGATCAAACGTACATTAATAGTACGTTGGTCTGTTCGCAGTTTGAGTAACGAACCATGTTTTAATCGAGCATTGGCCTTGCCCTATTTAACACTCACACCACAATGGCCACCCTCCGCTCCATTATTGTAGCGTCTTCTAAACAAGAGTCAACTGTGTGTGTGTGAACAGAGAAACTCCGTATTGAGCACTAGCGCCATCTCCAGACCTTCTAGACCGGCATCTATAAGAGTATTGGTTTTCGAAATCTTCCACTTCGATGTTACTGTTCCCATGCAGTCAGAAAACGTAAACTCTGTCAATATGCTCAATATACTATACTCTCATAGGATTTCTTTTGGTTATCTCGATCGCAGAAAACATATCCCGACGTTCGTTACATTAATTAAGTTACACGCTGTATAAGTATTTAGTTAAAACCAGTGTTGGCTTCCTGTAATTCATTTACATCTCATTTAATTTTTTAAAGGCAGAGAGAAGTTGTTAGTATAATGTTTTGAAGAAATTGCATTCAGATAAATCTAGTTGAGAGTATGCTGGTAAGAAATCAAAATAAGTAAAGAACATTTTCAGCAGATGAATATATTGGAAAGAGTAATTATCCTGTCAAAACTTAAAAAAAAAATATTTAGAACTGCATTGCTTAGAGACTCCAGTGTCAACAAAATATCTGTGATGTTCAAGCATATTCACTTTATGTTAACGATTATTAAAATATGGACCAAGAAATCTTCTGGATCCGCAGTTCCAGTCAAAGAAAACTTGAAACATTTTCTTTACATTAAATTCGTAGCTTGATAGAATGTGACGTGGAAGGAAAATAGTTGCTGATAGGACAAGAAAAATTTTGATAGCTATAAAACTGTGTCAAGTACAAAAGGAAAGTGGAATAGATGGTATTAAAGAAATGAAAGTGGCTAATTTAGATATAATTACCTAAGCAAAGTTTAAAAAAGAGAAGATATGTAGCATTACTAATGAAGATCTCAAATAAACCTGTTAAGGTGGTATAAATAGCGGGTGGTTAAGTTCCGAAATATGGATATGGAGAAAAATTGATAAACTTGCCTTTGTTTAAAGTAATACATTTTGGGATTCATGGTCATGATGTAGATAGCGGTACTTCGCATTTGATTTATTTGATTCATGTTTAACGTAAAGTATATAAGAATCAAAGGTATTCTTAAAATATTGTCGGGTCACCGAACTTATCTTAAATCACTCTATTTTCAAATAACTTGGTTTTCTCCTCAGAGATTCTGGCAAGGAATATTTTTACTTTATTTTTGGTAAAGTTTAGCGTCTTTCTTCTTCACTGGGTCTATGTTAGACATCAATCTATAATTAAAGGTGGGATTCAAACCACCGCCAGTTAATATATTCAAGTCTCTTTCACCAGGAAACAAACCCGAGATCCTGTGCAAAAAAAAGTGCTCGCGATAGTTACTAGAACGGAAGGAAATGCTAGAATTGAATTCATATCATCGATACATACTTGAAAGAGGAGAGAATCGAACTACAAAAGCATCCCCTCTCTTCCATGAAATAAATTCAAATACATATTTTTCGCGCTGGAACCTAGCCATAGGAACTAAATACGCGTTTCTGATTGGTTGAAGTTATCTGTTTGCCCGGCCCCGTAGTACACATGTTAATCCCAGCTGCACCAGCCGAATGTGACATATGCGAGCAAAGGTAGAACAAAACGAGCCCTGCGAGGCTTCTAACCCCCTTTGCTAGCTAATGCTCGCTCACCTATGTTTCGTAACGTAAACAAATACCTTTTTAATCAATAAAGTTGTGTGTGTGCAAAGTTGACTAATAAACCACGTGACATTACGTCACGACCGGATGGCATAACTTAAATGTAAATTTCCCTACTTCGTTGAGGCGGGTTTGAACCCACACCAAAAGCGATTTTCATTACTAGTCCGCTAGTTAGCATGCTCGATTAAGAGGACCTACAGCATCTGGAATTTGATTTTTGCTATATGTATGCTACATAGCGAGAACCAGTTAACTCCAACCAATCAGAACTGTGTACTTAGTTCCTGTGGCTAGGGTTTAACGTGATTAAAATATATGCAATTCAAATATCTATCAGAGATTGGTAGTTTCTACTTAATAAGCAAGAACCTTGAGGGATTGTGTTTCTTGAACGTAATTCTACCACAATAGTATTAGATAATTCAATACACTGTAACAGCTGTGCGCAGCGATCGAAGCATCACAAATGACATGAAGACTACTAAACCGTGATGTAGTGTTATGACATCGTAACGTCGTAGTACATACATAACTGCCTTTTTTTTAAGAAAGAATATGCATACCAGTCCAATTCAACGGACTTACTAGTGTGCACTCGTACAGATGCTTCGAAATACATCTCAACGATTGGTTTTAAATATTACTTTTATCTACAGTTTTCTGTAAAATAGTATGCCTCTGAGTGCTTTACTGTTTGGTTCAACAGTGGAATGTTAATCCTTAGGCTCTCAAGACAACTAACGTATTTCTAACAGGAACGAATTTGTAATACTTAGATAGTGCTAACATACAACCAATTATTGCGTTATTATAGGTAATCAGATACTAATATTAAAATACAATTATTTTTAAATAACTGGTGTCTATCCATTTTTAGCCTATAACTGACGTTGGACGAACTCCATTGCACGAGGTGGCAGCTGCAGGCAATGCAGAATGCGTCGAGTTCCTTCTTCAAAAAAATGCTGATCCCAATGCTGTTGATGTAGACCGATGTACACCACTACACCTTGCCTCGTCCGGTGAAGGTAAATCATCAGAAAAGTAAGTATTAAAGGGTGACTGAAAAGCTGGCTGATTAATTAAAAGAAACGGCAAACCTTCTGGTAAGAGCCAGAGGCAGATGGATTGGGTTAGCTGTGATATTCCTGTTAGCTGTTTCATGAGTGAATCACCCAGTATTACACTTACTTGATCATAATTATACAGCATTATAGTATAATCTAATCTTCCTTCGCGAAGATAGGCAAGTTGAAGTGGAACAGTGCAATTATCATAAACTTTACAGACAACACATAAAATAAAAATGGTGTTTGCTGGTGCATCCTTAGATACCTACAGAAATGTGCGTGTTAGTCACCGATTTCTTAGTTTCAATCAATGGCATGTCGTTAAAATTTACAATTTTATACCCACAAGCTAAAAGAAGGAAACTTACAATTTTATAGCTATACGTGAAGGGGAGAAACCTTGTCAAATATCCCATTTATTTACACCCTGGTTTCGGTTAAAACATGTCTGTTAGAAATGAAAAAGTTCTTCAGTTTCTAAGAAGCTTGATAATTGTTGTATCTGCATCTGTTAAACCGGCGAACAGCAAACATATTTTTAATACTGTGCCGTTGTCTCAAGACATATTTGAGTAGTACAGAAACTTGAGTGTTCTGGGGAAGTACCTTAATAACCCATTAGAATCGGTCTTCTTCTGTTTGTGATATCAGACAACGACATGTCACAATAGTAAAGGTTGCATTTGCAAATATCTTTGGTCTTAATACTGTCGGGAAAGTTTTAATCTGATAGGATCTAAATCAGCAGTTGCATGATAGGTAATGATTCTGTTGGATTACCTAATTTCATTCCTATAATATCAGAAAGAATGTCTGTAACTAGCGTCACCATTGTACGGAGTACCATATATTTGGTATTCTTTACACCCAGAGGTACGTGATTGGCTATATGTGATGACGAAATAATTCGTACCGCTAGCGATCGAGTGATTGAAACACAATAATCAATCTTTACCTACTCGTTATTTCCTATTAAACTATTGATATCTTAGCATTACATGTTGTATATCAACACATGCTGTTGCTATCACGGTGGCTTAGTGATGCAGCGTTCACCTCTAAGGCGTAGGGTCTCTGATTCGATGTAACATCATGCCCAATAGGCTTTGTGGTGGACAACAACCATGTGCGTAAGTTTCCTGGGATTTCTCCGGCTTTTTCGCACTTCATTTATTCCAACATTTTATTCATTTTAATCATCACACTCTCTTTAAGTCTACCGGTATTACTGTGAAACGTAAAAATGCAATATTTAAATTCACGAGTCTCTATAGCGACTAACGTAACGGGATGACAGAAAGTGTTGCATCGGAGTGCACACAGATTCATTACAACGCATCAAACTACAAATATAAGTGTTTAGAAACTATTTAGAAAAATATACTTATCAATTTAAGAGCAATGCTTGAAAAAAGTGGCAATTACCAAAATAATATGGTGCCCTTCATCCTCAAAACAGCTTTGATGTGACGTGGAATAGAGTCATAGAGCTTCTGAATGGTTTCAAATGCAATGCTACATCTTTACGTAGGCAGTTCTCTGAGAGAGGATGGAGGAGAAAATCTGCGACGGTCTTTGTCTCAGAAACGAACCACATATGTTAAAATAAGTTCAGTTCCGGAGATTGGGTTGGCCAGAGAAATGTTATACTTCTTCCCGATGTTCCTCAAACCACGACACAACAGTTCTAGCTTAAAACATGTATCCATTGTTATCCTTGAATATGGCACCAATGTTCAAAGGAAATATATGTCCTAAGATGATGAAATAATCACAATCAGTGACTCGACCGGTAAGGATCGTTACAGGACCTCCAAAAAGCTAGGAAGCTGCGATCCATAGCATATCAGAGTCACTGTCATATATCACTGTTCGGTAGAGGCAGTGCGAATCATACCTCTAAGGGCATTTGCGAGTCATAAACACGGATCGTGGTTGAAATAAGGAGAACATTGCCTCAACCGACCATACGAGACGATTCTAGTCATCAGTGGTCACTGTTGCATACCCTGGCCACCATTGGCGTCGTGCAAAAGCGTTATGGTCTGTTATCAGAGGTTTCGTACAACTCGATTCCGTATTTGCATGTTTCGTAACCAGCAGAGGACTGTGATTGAACACAGGCTGTGGGAGGTGCGTCTTGAGTTTTTCCATCACTTGTACCATTGTCGGATGACGGTTCAGAGGACAATCCGCTCTAGTGCTCAGCGATTCAATCATTGCGAATTTTCTTCCGGCCACTGTTCTTGTTGGCCAATGTGGCTTAGCTATGAGTTTGTAGGCCGTCATCTCCATGAGCACTGCCCTTCACGACACACTCAAGAGAAATGACACTATCGTCACACTCACCACTTAATCAACCACTAACAACTAACCTATTGGGGAATCAGCAGAGAGTTCCTCCATGCTTAGATTACTGCACACTTCCGTTTTACTGTTCCATGCGTAGTAGCGAGTTTGCCCCAACATACCACCAACTACATGTTGGCGTTTAGGCTGTCATTGAACGTTACTAAGCCAGAAATCTGACGTGTTTACAACTTGAGGTATTTCCTTGAAATTCATGGTGATGTGTGTATGTGAACCTTATGAGAACTTAAAACGTTTCGTTTCGTTCACAACTATTCGATTTTTATCCCTGAAGTACCTACTAGCAAGAGAGAACTGTGTTTGATTCTACTATCTGTTCTTTGTTTCGCATACTATTGTTAGCTGCCGTTGATAACTGTAAGTAGTTGATCCCGTCATAGAAAAATGTAGCATGAGCAGTCAAAAATCAATCGGTCGTCTAAGGTTTCCAGATGTATTTAAACGATAGGGAGGAACATAGCATCACAAATGAACGCCTAGGATTTTAAAGCAATTATTTCCAACTGACCGATGTATGACGTACTAGCATGGTTTTACAATGTGAGAAAAAAGAAAAAGGCATATAATGGGAAATGGATGGGAGGAGATGCAATAGAATTGAACAAGCCTGTATTGGCAGTGTATGAGTAGTTATCGATTCATGAGTAATATCCGTTAAAAACCATCGGCTACACACTCGATGTTACGTTCTTGGTTGCCTATTACAGCTGTCTTTTATCAACGTCAGGTTATCAACTCCTTGTCTTCTCCTAGAGATTTAATCAAAAAAGGAATAGTATCCTGTTATGTCATATTTATTCAGTTGGAAATGATTAATTTTAAAGTTGTAGTTTCTGAGAGATGCCAAGATTATAGACGATGTCCGTTGTCCGAGGAAACGAGGATGCGAAGGTGGAAGAGGTGTTCCCACGGGGAACCTAATGAATTAAATATGATTTTAGTATTACGACAGAGACTCCTGTAGTGAGCTAGACTCTAATTAATTAATATTAGTTTCTTTGATCTCTGTACACTTTACAGTTTCCAGTCTAAACATTTGACGATTGACTTCTTTTCCAGCCATAAGAAGATCCTTGGATTGTTGTTAGACCACGGAGCCAACGTAAACGCCGAGAATGTCATAGGAGAAACACCTCTTTATTTTGCGATCTACGAAGCTTCCACTGCTGATGCCATAGACTTTTTGATTATAAATGGTGCTGACATCACTCATCAAACACACTGTCGTCAAAATATTTTCCACTATGCAGCTGCTTACGAACACAACGGAACCTCCATTCTTCAGAAACTACTGGAAAAGTAAGAATACGTATATGTATAATACATTGTATAGTTTATTATAAGTACCGTAGAAGCATGTGGTATAAACATTACAGAAGATACTTTTTGAACACATGGTACTGATGAAAATGTTTACCATTGAACAACGTAGCCACTGTCATAGGGAAATGAAATATTGAGCTAAGGAAATGAATATTTAAGGACTTAACTACTGTTGAAAAGGAGAAATGTGCATTAAGTTACCAGTATTTGAATGTGCAAGGCCTAGGAAACATGCTTTCAAAACTTAGACTGAATATACCGGTATTTCATTACGTAGCTTTGAGAATAGTGTGATATTTTTCCTAACGAATAGTACTAAAGGATCATAAATCTTGCATAATAAATTCTGCATACAAACTGACAACATTCTATTTACTTGTTTTGTATGAGATACATTCAGAAAGTAAAACGTTTCTTGTAATAAGCGAAAGTTACTATGTACTATTTGTGTACAGTAAGTATATTAACTAAAAACAACATGGTGGCTCAGTAGTAGAGCGTTTACCTCAGGTGCGAGAGGTCCTTGGTTCGATCCTCAGCCAGTAAGTTTGAAGTAGAGAACATTGTGTCTGAAGGTTTTCTCGGTGTACATCCATTTCCTTCCTCATTCTTATTTCACCAATCCTCTATCCTCAGTCACTTGAATCAATAATCCTCTCCATTACCCTAAAGGGCATAAGCGTAGGACGTTAAACAGAAAGATTTCATTTCATTTCATTTTAGATGCATAACCACCAGGAATGGAATTCGAAAACTGTTACCCAATCAGAGGCAGGCTGTAATGTAGTCACCAAGTCACGTGCCTTGCAAATTAACAAGAAAAATAATGATTAACAAAAATAATTATACACATTTATTCCCATCATAGGAATGAGCAACGACCGAATAAGAAATGTAGTTATTTTAATATAGAGTCTGCATTCCTGGTTGATATCCAGAGATATTTAGCAACATGATGTAGATCACGATCCTTGATGTTACCCTCTGTTCACGTGCTCTGGCTTTGCTCTTTCTTCTGTTACCCGGTCACAGAGAACAACCCTTTAAATACCTGCCGTTACATACAACGTAATCACACTGTCGTTAACAGGTTTCCAGCAAATCTATGGTGCTGAGAATGAAAGCTTAAGTGTACACACTTGAACTCACAAATGAGAAAAGAAAACTCATTAATATCCATTGAAGCTTTCCTAGCAACGTATTGCGAACACATCTTTTCGGGTTAGCAGCCAGGTAAATACTGTTGTATCTTGCAACGTTTCGAGGGCTGACATTGTCGTCATCTTCAGGCGAGTATGATGGGGCAATAGAATGCGTGGAGTATATGCTTCAGGTGTCTGTGATTGGACTCTTCTCATTGGTGGTTGAAATGGTGGGATATGATACAATCAGAAGCACGGGGTACCGGGGTGCCCTCAGGGCTCTTTGGTGCAAGGGGTACCGGTTTCGATTATTGGTCAAAGAGCCCTGAAATTTGAACGCTTCGCTTTGCTTCCACCTTCCTCGCTTCCTTCCACTTTATATAGACTTGGTGCTGTAAGAGATGTCCACTCCAATCTTAGTAAACAACTAATATTTTCACGAGCTCTTGATATTTCACTGTTTATAAGTTTATTAATAGTTTCATTTTACTTAGCCTAACCATTCGTTTATGTTTATTCAAATAATTTAATTGCAATACTCTGTAATAAAAAAGTTTGGTTTAGGTAGTGGTTATACACTGATGATGTCTTCGAGACTTCACGTACAATATTCCTCATGATTCAGCAGATGACCGTACATTGTCCTGTGTGCATTGGATACTCTCTTGCTGTAACTCTGTTAAATCAGTTTCACAATAGCAAATTTTCCCTCGGAAGCCATGGAATTTCCGGATTACATGCAAAATTTCTTGCCAAGTAAAATGGATATTTCTTCTGGTAATTATAACAGCAGCAACGCTTGTAAGTATTCAACAAAATCACCAAAAGAATACTTCCCAATGTTTTTTTTTTTCGAAACCTACAATTCCTTCCCATGTGTGCCAAGTAGAAGATGTAGCAATGCAGAAAGATCAATTTATCTACAGTAAAAATCCACGATTCCAGTTTCTTCTTCTTTCCGATTGAGCTTTCCTACATTAATTCAGTTCCTACATTCTTCCATAGGTTTGTGGCTACACTTGTTTAGATAGGTAGAAATTACTTCAAACTCTAGATGTAAAAGTGATTGCTTTTATGTGTGCCTGAAAGGGAAAGTGTGTAATGGAATAAAAAATTAAAGAATGAAAAAATGTGTTAGAACAATTCATAATATTAGAATTTCCTGTTTTCAGTCTATTTTAAAGAAAAATACCCGCTAGTATTAAGATCTTCCTTTAGCGTGTTCGCCTGTGCCATCTTGCCATGCTGTAACGCCCATGAAAATCATTGATGCTTCGTTGTGAGAGAAACACTAGACCAGTTCTTTGGCTTATATGCAGTTTCTTTTACGAGCTCTCAGTTTCGACGGTTGACACCTGTATATTTAACTGTCTACAACTGTTGGTCATCGTATGTATAGTTCACTACCAATAAGGCCTGTTATATACTATGAGATAAATCCAAGAAAATATCTTAGGATTTATCTGAGGAAAAGTGTTGCGACATATCTTGTAGTAAATCCTACCATTTTGTGCCATACACGTAACTACACAGCACACTCTACTGATATTGATACCAGGTGCGATATTGATATATTATACACCTCCAAGAAAACCATAAAAATGAGAAGATAAATTAGCAAAACGTACCTCATCAATCCCTGCACCTCTTCATTTTATCTAGTATTTTTCCTCTATCATCCACATAGGCTGGCGGGTAGAAAACAAATCTATTTTCACTTTTCTCACCTGATGACGCTTAAAACGAAATCTTGCTAAATTTCTTTCCGAAATAGAGCGCGCTCTAAACAAAAGAAGTCTCATAGGAACGTTTGGAAAATAGGAAATAACATCCGATCTGATACCATACACGTTGAGAATTTGACTCTAGGAAAAGAATAAGAGACTTCCTAGGATCTATCCTATAGTGTATAGCTGGCATAACTAACACGAGTGCAGCGCTTCTACGTAAATTTTTTCTGTGTATTCATTTTTATTTTCCTACAAATATTTAAAAGCAAACATATATATATATATATATATATATATATATATATATATATATATATATATATATATATATATATATATATATATATATATATATATATATAACAAATTCAAGACAAAACATAAATATGTTTTGAACAGTTTTCTTTGTATTTATTTTCAGATACCAAGAAATGTCGGAAAAAAGGAATGAGAAACAAGATCAAGCAAGGTAGGTTATGACTAAATAGTTGGATTTGTACGTCAATTATTCGGTAATTATGCAGTGCGTAGTTTGGAAGTTTAAAAAAGAGATAGAAAGCAATTTTTCGTGTAAATTGACATACTTACTCAAACACACAGGATAAGTGACTCTTGTGATAATTATATGCTATACGAGGGCGGTTCTATAAGTAACTTGGTTCGCATACTAATAGATGGCACTGACATCATTTGTAAATGTATTCATAAGGTTTCTTATCTATGAATGGACAATCTGTGTTCTCAAGTCATTTGTTGTTTGACAGTTGCTTAAACAGATGCGCTTAAAGTAATGGACGAAATTGAAATTCGTGGTGTGATTCAATTCCTTTGTCTGGAAGAGAAAAGAGAGAAGGAAATTCATGAGATGAATTTACCTGCATGAAGTCACTCATGTTCATCCTATGAATCTATTCTACTTTTGGTAAATAAATTTATGCGTTGCAAAACAAGCATTAAAGATGAACCACGTTCTGGAGGCTCGAAATCAGCTGACACCCGAAATGATTGATAAAGTCCTTGATTTAGTTTGGGCCGACAGATGAGAAAATGTGTAAGTTAGCAGAAGCAACAAGCATCACAATTGAGTGTGTTCACTTCATTTTGTATCATGAATTGTACATGCCGTGTTTACTCACTCCAGACAAGAGGCGAATTCGAGTGTGAATATCTGCCGACATTTTGAAAGTATTTGAACTTATATTTGATTATGCCTATTCACCAAATATAGCACCTTCGGTCTACTATCTACTCCCGAAACTCAAAATTATCCTGACAGGATGAAAATTTGAGTCAAATAAGTCCATACAGGAAATAAACGATTATTTTGAAGGTGTCCAAGAACCTCATTTCCGGGAAGGAATCGCGAATCTGGACAAGGGAATTATATCAAAAATTAAGTGCGTTACAAAATTCAAATTGTTTTCTTTAACATCAAACTAAATTAATTATGAAACCACTCTCGTATTATGATTGGATTAGAGTTGTCCTCGTCAATTTGTCTTAATATGGTGAGGTCATCAAAGAATGTACCTAAATCATCACAATTCTGCTTTAATTAGCTCCTGTTCTGTCCGGGTGAGATATAATTGCATCAATTTTAGAGCAGAAGTTACTTCATGAAATGAAACCAGTGCGTGCTTAGTATTCCGTTTATTGTATAACTGCGGCAAGGATGTATTGTTTTATCAACGCAATTGAAAACATTACATTAGGATTGTTATCAGCAGGGCCCGGATCTTGTTGACCTAAAATTTTCTAAAATGTGATCTATAAAATGACACTAAAATTTCTGTAAAATGACCCTAAAATTCACAAAAATTGGCCTTAAGACTTGCGTTTTCTTAAACGTTTATTTCGTTGAACATTGACATTTTTTTTAAATATTCATTGGATTTTAATTAACATTTCTCAGTCATATTCAGAAAGTTTTGTTTCAGTTAGTTGCAGTCCATTGATCGTTTATGTCTACTGATCAGTGCATTGTACGGCATTGTATGCACTGAAAGCGTCAATTCACTCCCGAGTTGAAAATAGGAAGCACTCTTAAACAATAAAAGTTCGCAAGTGTCGACTTCATGAGAATAATAGATAAAACCCTATTTAAAATCTGTGTACGCTTTCTAATCCATTTTTAGTTATTCACGTGATCACATCCTTTGTGGTCAACAACCCAAAACTACCTGTTTGGCCATCTAACAATCCCCACCATTCGTCAACCAGCTACAGCTTAGTTTTCATTAGTTTGTTAAGAATCCAGTTTTTCCACCCTAATAGTCAGGAAGCATGAAAATAGATAATTTAACTTTCTCTTTTTCACATCCGTAAACACTGTTCATTTTAAGATTTCCTTATGTAGAAAAAACAACAAAAATACCATAAGTGACCTAAAAGTTACCTTAAAATATTAAAAGATGACCTGAAACTTCAAAACGGCAAAAAGTGACTAAAATTTGATCCTAATAAAATGTATTTTTAGAACCTAGAGTTGATGGATAACGTTTTTTTTTTTTTTTTTTTTTTTTTTTTTTTTTTTGAACTTGCCTTGTCTTATGCGTAACAGAAAAAAGTTGAATTGTCAATAAGATCCGGGCCCTGGTTATCAGCATTGAGACCTGCACAGTTCTGTTTCGTGCTGTGTTTCTGCAGATGCCTAAAAGTAAATGCTGTAATTGGCATAATGTAGATTAAATAGTAATAAATATTATGGAAAAAATAAGAGCAAGTTGTTGATTGATTGCTCTACTCTTGCCGTACATTTTAACGAGTCAATTTTAATAACACGTTTATAATTAAGTATTCAATTAGAACAAATTGAGGAAATAAAATTTAATTATTAACTAGGTATAGCTGTCTTTCAACCTATAATAACATAAAATGAGGATTGCAACATAACTCCAGCAACTGGATAACAGATCTAATAGAAAATCCTTGCCTTTTATTTTGCTTTGTACCCTCTAGGACGATTTGTGAGGTCCTCTGGTGGCAACAGCGTACAAAGTAAAAATCCAATGTACGTAGTTGTTTGATTGAATTAAGAGTTAAGAGTCTCTTTTAGTGCCGAAACTATTGATGAGTCGTGGACCTACAAATTAATGTGCGATTCGAACCATACGAGCTCCCACTGAAACCGGAGTAGTAAAGGAATGTTCCTGATATACTCATTACAGATAATAGAAGAAGTAATTCCTAGACCTTCCTGTTCACGTATGGATGCGTGCCTCCCAGTGAAACTCTAACACACACACACACACACACACACACACACACATATATATATATATATATATATATATATATATATATATATATATATATATATATATATATATATATATATCAACTAAAGTGCTGTATACCATATTAAATGTTTCGCATGGTATGTCCTGTATTTGTATTCAGTTTCTGCACTACAATGGAATATCATCTGGCCCACACCAAAGTTTTATCATCGGATACTGGCAGTACCTAAATGTGTCTTATAGATCAATCATCGTCTGTACATTGTTACTATGGTCAACTGAATATCCTTTCTCATCGAGTGTCCGACTCATCTGGATCTCTTTATGCGCTCTACTTCCCGCGATTTGTCGTTTGATTTCGATCAGAATTTCAGTTTAGCGTCCCATACAATAGTGAGTCTATATGAGACGTAGATCAGCGTAACAATGGTTCAGATCCCATTGGAGAGCACAAAAATGTAATTTCAACATCATTCACTTGCGTTAATCGTACGTCCTCTTTAGCCTAAAAGGTATATTCGTGGGATGTTAAACTAAAAAAAATCAGTTCACCAATATATTTGTACGCTAGGTACCTTATTGTTTTTATATAAATGCTTTACAAAAATAAGATCACTTCTCATTTTTTAAATTATGCTGGTGACGGTTATACACGAATCAACCTCTGTTAATGATTTTTTCGTTTTCTTTTTTCTTTCTTTGTTTCTTTTCTTTTCTTTGTCTTTTTTTGTGTATCTGTTGACTGACATGTAAGAGTCAATGGTTTCTTACTGACTGCAAGTAAATAAAACAAAGCTATGTGTTACAGTGTGGTTAGCGTGGAGAGATTTGCCTATGTGACGTCTTTTGGCTCTTAGATAATAGTAAGCGACTAATGCGATCAATATACTGCAGCTCTAATAGCGTATATTGATATCTTATGAAATAAATAATACGATACCTACGTGTGGTACATGTCTAAATTTTCAGACTCTAAAATTCATTCTTGCAGAAGTTATTTTGGTACAGCCTTTTCTATTACGCGTTATGTCTCTCATCTCTCATATTTTGAACATTATTAATTCTACTTTTGACGATCATCATAATATCATCCAGGAATTCTACTTGATTAAGAAACAATAAATTTGTCAAGTTCAGGAGATAGAACTCTTTTTCTTTTTAAATTTTTGATGCTAATATCCTCTAAGCTACACTGCTTCCTTTTGAAAAACTAACCTGAAAGCTAAAACCAATGACAGAAATTATTTTTTAATGTGAAAACGAAACAGGGAAACGAATGACTGATAAGATGTTTATTGAGTTTACATTATATTGAACTTTGTGCATTTTTTTGTTTTCATAAATTAATAGCACAGACTATAGTCCATACAGAAAATTTAAATTTACTTTGGTTTATGTTTTGTTTCATGGTTTTACGACACAAGGTCAGTATAATTACAGTCTTTGAGATAATAGAATGTAGTATTATTTATTAAATTCAAATGGGCGGAAAATGCTATAAGATAAAACATGCAATCCAGGTGATTAATTATATTTAAGAGGTCCTATCACGGCGAAATTAAAATACCGCTAATTTTACGGTAGTTGTGTCATACCAAAAAAATAATCGAAAAGTGGAACAAAAGCTCGTTAGACAATATTATTATACATGAGATACGTTAGCACGACACACTTATCTGCTTTCGATTTCCAGCCATTTAGAAAATCGGCAATATTTTCGCGCTTATAAATGTCTGGAAGCGGAAAGCTACTAGGTGACTCGTGATAACAATATTTTATGCTAAATAATATTGTCTAGCGCGCTCTTGTTCTACATTTCGATTAGCTTTTATCTATTTGAAGATATCTGATAATTACTGTAAAATTAGCAGTATTTTAATTTTACATTGATTAGGCCTTTTAATTTATCGGGTGTTTTACTGAATGTTTAATTACGATAGTGGTACAAACAGATTGTATTAAATATTGTTTACTGTGGGTATTTTGTAGTTACCAAAGATATTTCCAGGCTTATACTCGTTGGTAAAGAATATAATCAGTTTCCCTTTATTACAAAACTTCTGGGGCGGTATCCAGAGAAAATTCGTTAATCAAGTTTTAGTTCCACAATTAGTTAGTATTGTATTAGTTTTGTACTAAGGGGTGTTTACTTTTTGGTATTTAGAATCTGCTTTGAGTTCAGCAATAAGTTGCGTATGATTAACTAATATAACCCTAATACATCGGGTGAGAAAAATAAATGTGGCAACTACGGAAATCTAGAAGTGCACATGTGTAGTTTGTAAATATAAAAAATATATGAAATACAAAATTCGAAATGTTTTTTTTCTTTGTGGTTTGAATCAGAACAATTTATAAATAGTTATGAAATTGGATCATAATTAACTTATTCATTTGTGATGGATGTATTTATGGCAGGAATAAGTAGAAGTCAATTAATATTAGCGACAATACAAGGATTGTGTTGTAATCATTAGGGAAGATAATTTATCGATCAGTTGTATGTATCCCTCAGAAAACTGGAAATTTCCTACTTATCTCCTACTGTTCACTTTAAGAAAAAATTCTGTTATTATAGAGGATTCGGCTAAATAGCTGCTTCATAAATAATTCACCCGATTAGGTGAAAGGGAAGAAAGATTGTAATTAATTGCTTTTGTAATTTCATAATGTTGGTTTATTGTGGCTAAACCAGGGTACCTTCTGCTCAGAATTAATTAGTCATATCTGATTAACTTAGTCAACTAGTATAGTAGAGATTCTGAATACACTTCTGATAATCTAGCGTTAGTCAAACCCTAGTATGGTTTTAATCATATTTCAAAATTACTCTACATAAGATCCCTGATATTTAACGTTAGGCACAGAACCATTTACACACTACTCTACTTAAAAGTAATTTATTCATCTCCTTCCATTATATATTTTAAACTAGCGTTATTATGATATTACAACTTTGCTTTTCAAATATTTTACAGGAATAGATGTGCCTCAAAACCTCTGGAAACATCAACAACAACACGCAAATTTCTAGCACGCCAAAACGTTATTGAAGACCAGAGCAAGTTTCACTGGAAAATAAATACAATTCAGGATGTTATAAACTATAAAGATGATGCTGGAACAACACCTGTCCATTACACTGCAATTTATGGTAACGTAGAAGGTCTGAATCTTCTTCTCGATCACGGAGGTCGCCTCACAGACACCCATCAATTTGGTGAAACTCTTGTGGACTGCATTGTCTCGTGCATTCCGGAACCCCAGAAATTTCTACAACAAAGACTTGATTCACAAATTAGAAGCACGGGTGAAAATGTTCTTAATTTTAGAATAGAAACACATTTTTCTTTGTTGACTCGAGAGAATCCGGAAAACCAAATGTCAGTATTTCAAACCATTTCCAATTCTTCAGATGAGGAAATAGTGAAAGAATTATTGCAACACCCTGTCATGGAATTGTTTCTACGATTGAAATGGGAAAAGATCAGAGTTTTCTTTTATACTTTGTTTGTACAATATTTACTGTTCATAATTTCTTTAACTTCTTTCGTGACTTTAGGATATTGGAGATATGACAATATAACAACCAATTCAACCGCTCCAGTGGAATATTGGAGTTATGACAATATAACAACCAATTCAACCGCTGCAGTGGGATATTGGAGATATGACAATACAACAACCAATTCAACCGCTCCAGTGGAATATTGGAGATATGACAATATAACAACCAATTCAACCGCTCCAGTAACTGAGAATTCATCACTAACATCGTGTGTACTAATCACAATGCGTGTAATACTCTATTTGTCATCTTTAGCTAACATTTTCTATGTTCTTAGTCAAATGTTTGCTCTTCCTCGTCATTTCTTAAAACAATTTGAAACGTGGAGAGTTTTCTTGTGCTCAATCTTTTCTTTTGTGATTGCACTCTTTAACCCAAAAGATGAGAACCTAGTTTTGAAGCATATAACATCATTCACTGTAATTGTAGCCTGGATACAATTCATGTACTTAGTTGGAAGATTCCAGTTGATGGGCTACTATGCTTTGATGTTCTCCACTGTTTTGAAGAATGTGGTCAAAGCTTTATTAACTTTCATATGCTTAATCATAGGGTTTGCCCTTAGTTTCTACGTACAATTTAATAATGGAAAGTCCTTTAGAAACCCATGGCAATGGGCAGTACAAACATTCGTAATGTCAATAGGAGAATATAATTACAATGAGGTGTTTGAAGATAATTACTTAACCGTTACAAGTAGAGTAATTATTCTTTTGTTTGCAATTCTGGCATCAATAACAGTGTTAAATCTTCTGGTTGGTTTGGCAGTAAGTGATATAAAAGAGCTTTTGGTGGTAGGTCACATCCATACTATGATGAAGCGAGCAGATTTTATTTCCAATTTTGAAGAAATTATTTCTCATCCTCTAGTGAAGCCAATTTTGCCTAAGCCTGTTTGGAATTTTTTCAATAATTGCAGATCGATTCCTGAGAAGGTCGTGATATTTCCAATTCAGAAATACTGCAAAGATCCTAATGGCAATGTATTATTCATAACCTCGAGACAACTTACAGACAAAATTATGAAAATAGAAAAGTCAAGAGAACTTGATATAAATAACGTGAAAAATAAACTTAAGCAATTACCAAAGAAAAGTATGGTTTTATAAAGAGCAGGAGTAACATCGGAAGCGCAAAGGATCAACAAGTAATTTGTGATCAGTAGGGCTCGGAAGTTGAAGGACCTATAAAAAGACCTAAAAATATCTTTAAAAAAGAACCTAAAAACTAGAAAAAAGGAAAAAAATAAGACCCAATCTAATTAGAATTACATATTTAATGAATATAATGCTCAAGAAATACAAGCTTCTGGTCTGTCCTTCTTCTACAAACTGAAGTGCAAACTAAAATAAGAAAACTTCCACCTTAACCCCTCTTGCTGGAGGACATTGTTACGCCTCCTAATCTGCGTTGTGATTGTTGCAGATCTGGTCTTATCAGTTCAGTCGTTAAAGAATGTCTTATTAGCTTTTGAATTTTCTTTACTAAAGAAAATATGTTTAAGAGTCTTCATCCCGGCGAAATTAAAATACCGCTAATTTTATAGTAATTATGTGATATCTTCAAATAGTTAAACGATAATCGAAATGTGGAACAAAAGCGCCCTAGACAATATTATTTTACATGAGAAACCGTTATTACGGCTCACTTATCTGCTTTCGATTTCGAGCCATTTTGAAAATCGGCATTTAGGTTCGCGTTTCTAAACAGTTGAAAACGGAAAGCTGCTAGGTGACTTGTGATAACGGTACCTCACGCAAAATAATATTGTCTAGGGTGCTCTTGTTCCATATTTCAATTATCTTTTATCTATTTGAAGATATCTCATAATTACTGTAAAATTAGCGGTATTGTAATTTCGCTGGGATGAAGACTCTTAAGAGGTGGTGGTGATTCGAGTTAATGGCCAGTAAATTTATTGTTGAAAGATGAAGTGCAACGAAAAAAAATGTTAAGACCAATGAAAAGCTTAAAAATGACTAATAAACAAAAAAAAACGCCGAAAAAGGCAAGAAAGGACAAATAAAATCCAGCATTTTCTGGCCTACAATAACCCAAAATGAACATATATTACATTAAGCCTCGCTTTCAGGGATTTGTAAGAAAGAGGATTTTTCTGAACTTCCGAGCCCTTGTGATCAGTATATCAGAGACTGCAAAAAAGCTCACATCGTGATCAATCAATTTAGGTCACTTGTAACAATCTTTGCTACGTCTATCTCTGAATACCAGAATACGCTATAGCATGTAGTTAGTTAATATTTTTAATGTGTATATAATGTAAATAAATTCTGGTTAAAAACAATTTCACATATTGTTTCAACCTTCCTTACCTATGATATTCACGTAGAGCCAGTACATGTATTTGAAACTGAGAATCATGTTTGATCGTGATTTACTTGCAAGACCATATTGGAATACTAATATTTCTAAGTCATCGTACAAGAAAGTATAAGCAGTGATGTTATTTAGGCAGTTCGCACTGGCTCCCTCAAATCATTTGTTAAAACTGCCTTTCCCCCTCTAGATCCAGAAGTTATGGAAGAAAATTAATTCATTAGTGCCATTTAAAAAAATTAACATATCAACTTTGGCTTTATAATATATGATTAATCCTAGTTACCATTATTGGTATCATTGGAATAAATAATGATATAATAATGCAGTAATAATAATAACACTAGGTCAACTTACTATTGAGCCTAAAAACCAGTTGTTAAATGATTCGAATGACACAACTTAGTGTAAGTCCTGGCGGGAGTTCATGTTCCTTGGAGACCACATAGCCTCACATGTCAGTAGTAAAAGGGCGCTAAACGAGAAATCAACCAAGAAAATGTCAGTGTAATTGCAACTGAGTTGGAGAGCAATGATGGGTTCGATTCCTGCTGGAGACACTCGGTCCAAAATGTGTAATATATTTTCCAGGATAGTTATCCTGAATGAGGTTTTTCCTGAGCTTCCCTCATTCAAACTAAGCGATTCCCCGGATTGTACCTGGGATGCATTTCCCAGGTCGTTTATTTCCTTCTCTATTAATTTCTTCCATTTCCCATTTCCCGGATATTGTGATCCCCATGGGAAGTCATCCCTCACACATTGTGGTTTAAGGCCATAGATGTCCGTAATGCCAGAAATAGATATAAATAAATAAAATATATCCAACTACTGACTTGACCAATGGAGTCACTTTCAATAACGTTAGCCAATGTTTATTTGATGAAATAATTGTGCTTTCAATAAAGAAGATGGTGTATCTGTAGGAAAAAGAGGCTAAGAGTCTGTTATTTACAGGAAAATGCCTGTTTTAATGATTAGCTCTAAAAAGAAAAAGAAGAAGTATAAGCCATGTAGTAGTTGAAAGGAAAGAAGCAGGGCGTGACTAACTTTTGGTAGTTTGGGATTGTCTTAGTGAAAATTCTAGATGTGAACACGAAGCGAAAGTAAGAGAAGGAATTGCAAAAGATTGGATTTGTGTCAATTTTCAATAAGAATCTACGATATATCGATATAAGAAGTGATATTCATTCGAATTGTTAGTATGATGAAGAATAAAAAAAGAAGTCACCTTGAAAGTGACTTTCGTTTTACAGTGCCAAATTACAGTAGCCATCAGAAGTACAAACATTCAATACTCAAACTTGAAGTAGCATCTTCAACTATTATTTGCAATAAATTAATAAGATCAAAGATAGAACCTGTTTCTTGGACGTTGAATCCATATGCCGCGCTTAGTTTAAAAACGTCTCTTGTCCATTTTACTAAATCTTTGGGAAATCAAGAGAAACGTTTAACATTTTCATTGTGTCATTAAGTGAGCATTTTATTACTCGGAAATTTTCTCGAGGTCAATGTTATTTTATTTTCCTGCTAAATATATTGGTCACTATTAAAGAGAAATTAAGTTAAATTGTTTTTTGGATAAGGTTCATTTTGAAACTAAACTCAGGACAAAGGACGGTTTGAAAACAAAATCCTTTTCGTAAGAAAGATTTTTTGTTCAAATGTATGCAATAATAGGAAAAGGGTTTTTATTTATCGGAAATGTAATGTACATGTTTACCATTACTTTAAAACAGAACAATTCCAGGCTCGTTTTTTAAAGAATCTCACTAAATATGCTACAAACAAACAAAAAACAGCTTGTAGTATAAGAATTCTCACGAATGTCCTGCGTAGTTGAGTATGAAACTAGAAAATATACAATGGAGTGTATCTACTTTTCTACTAGATGCCTTCCAAATCTTCCATCATTCCACCTTCAGAAGCCTCTTCGGCTGTTTAATTAAGAAATATTTCCTTGTAGAACTGCAACTCCATAGCCACCCATTCTTCTCCAAAATGTAGTGGCAGCAATCTCCCAACGTCTTCTAGCTTCTTCTTTTTCATAGGAACACCTTTCATAATTTGCAATAAATGATTTAACTGCATTCCTTTTAGCTTCAAAAAGGAGAGACTTGCGGTCTCCTCCTCACTTTTTCCACTGCAATTGTGTCAGTGCTAAAGTAACGTTTACAAATACGCTGGACCCTTTTCTCACATACACCCAGTATATTGCAAAATATTTTCTTTCTGTACAAGTGATTTCTTACCTCCTTCTGATTTGGGAATAAACTAGCGAATTCAGAGTTCATTAGTTGGCTTTGGTTCATTCCATGCTCGCTTCCATTTAGGTGATTTGGATATTGTATGTTTCAGTAGGAAATTGCCTTCGACCAGTTTGCTCTTCTCCTCGTAACAACACTGGTGGAACATGCGCACATCTTGTAGAAAAAAAGTCTTTACATTCAAAAGTCCTTCCTACATGGTTATGGTCAGGTAGCTGAGGTAAAGCTCTAGACGAATATCATTTTCCCTTTGCTATGTTTCGTTGCCAAGTTGCGGGGTTGACTTCTTTCTTCTTCCTTTCCCAGTTCTGCATGCAACAATATACTTTTGCTGCTGCCCTTCTTCAATACGTTCCATAACTATGAAACTACATCTGAATGTTTCTTTCTTGTAAATAACGTATTTTACTCATAATCGAACAAGTGAACACAAGCCTCCTGAAAACAGTAAGGCGGAAAGAAACCTCAGGTATTTTGGCGCGTAATTCAAGGAAATCCCGCGAAATTTGTCTGCATTAACGAATAGAACATCACTAATTTACAAAACAAAAATTTAATAGTATTTGAAACCCTATTGACATTCAGCTAAGTTTAAGGGAAAAGAGACGTTTTGAAACAAAACAGTGGAAACGTTGATGAAAAGTCATTGTGAAAGGGACATTTTGATTTGAAATTATTTTACTCGAAAATGTCCGCCATGTTACTGTAAACAAAAGATGTTTTGAAACCAAATCCATATTTCCAAGATAATTATTGCAGGTTTCTAGATTGATTTACAACAAAATCTTTGCAGAAATTGATAGAAAAGCCATTAAAGATTAATAAACCGTCATTATCTCGATTTCCAAACTTTTGGACAAGAGACGTTTTGAAACTGAGCTCGACATATGAAAAACCCATTAAACGCTTTTTATATTTTACTGTGATAAACGTTGAAACCGAAAATCGATAATTTGAAGCACTTCAGCATTAAATAGATGGTTAAAAGAGGAAATAGAACTTACATTGCGAAGTTCAATCGATTATAGAAAACTGAATCTCTATATCTCTTACAAGTAAACCTTACGTTTGGGTGAATCGAGTTGCTGACTGAGACACATATGAGAAAGTAGTACTAAATGTGGTCAGTATTTCAGTGAATTTGTAGGTGCGAAACTACAGGGGTTTAGGAGATACAGCTACCAGAGTACTATCTTCTCATATGTGTCTCAGTCAGCAACTTGATTCACCTAAACATAAGGTTTACTTGTTAGTACGTTTGCTCTACAGAAATCAATATTGAATCTGCAAGTAGTAGCAAGTTTCATTATCTTACAGTTTTGGTAAAGTGTTACGAGTTGTGTTGATATGTTTTCTTGAAACCCTGAAATGTTTCAAGAAAACCACATCTCGATGTCTAATACCAACTTTGTTCTCTGATGATACTTGCTGAAACCGGAAATGTTTAATTTGAACGACTTTGTGTTTGAGGTGAGGGTTAACAAAGAAGAACAGCTGTTACCGTTAATGGCACATTATATTACAGAAGCATCATACTTATACGAATTATTGAAAAATATAGTACTTTAACTATATATAGCCCTTTATGGTGTAACAAGATAGATTTGCATGAAATTTTAAATCAACCTTCATATTTCCCCAGCGTCTATTCTTAGAAATATAACGCAATCAGCTAACAGTTGGAGGAGAACAATGCTTAAGAATTTGTCACCCCAAAAGGTGCCTCACTTCTCCAGACAGTCTTGCTTCCTCCCGTCAGCCCATATTTGGAAGAACAATTTTGCTACTCTCGAAATCAACGCCCACGCACAAGCCCTCATGACGATGATAGACTTCTACGTGACAATGTGAAATTTATAAAAAATCATCAGTTCCATAACTTATTAGAATAATCAGTGTTTTTAATGTGATTCTATTAACCTATGAACCATTTATTATATGTTATTAGCAATATTATGAAGCGAAACTTAATGTTTTCTACGAACTATATTTTAGTTTAGTTAGTGTATTCTTACGCTGTGAACTGGCAACGATGTGACGCGAGAAGGAAAGAAGAGAGCGTCGCCTCCTGTCAAATAGACTGGACGTATACAAGATATGATCAAAATAAGTTTAATTTTAAGACTTAAAACAAACATGAATAGTATTTGAATTTTACATATACAAAATGCAAGGCGAGACCAGGAAGCAGTGACAAGTATACAAATAATGTTTCAATAGCAAAAGGAACATGTGTTAATAAGAATTGTTCTTACGCATTTCTCTCGCCAATACAGCGATTTTGTAGAAGAACCCTGTTGTATGTCAAGGAATGGAACATTCAACTCACCGATATCCAGCAATGGAAGTCAACGAGTTAATAGTGCATTAGTGAATTTTATTTCGTATATTCGCCGTGATCGTCGTGCGCGTTTACAGATCGTTCCGCAATCATGCATAAGGGCCATCATTTTTCGTTTAAGTGAAATCTTGTGGTTGTGTTCTCATATATTTGTAAATGGTTTATATTCATTGAACTGAAAAGTTAAATATAAGTGTTTCGTAAATATCTCTTTTTTCAATATGCAGTGAAAATAATAGTTAATAGTTTCAAAGTGTGTGATCCATATTGTCTCTTTCTCAGCAAATGGAGAATATTACCATCTAATAGTGCATATGGTTTAGAGTATAATTGAACAGGTAAGGTACTTCTAAGCAGTGGAGGTCAAATATTACTTTCCTCTCCCACTACTCGTCTGGTGTTAATCACGCATGGCTGTCCTACCTTGCACTCTTTTACAGGTATTGACCAGTGTATCTTGGAGCTGACGCAACAGCGATGGTGGGTATACGGCTTATGCCTCTGATATGTATAACGCCCGAATCTTAGGACCGTGGAGGAGTGAAGATATTTGTTTGTTGCCAGTTTTTTACTTCAATTTACTAATTTGTGCATTTGAATGATGTTGTAAAGGAGATTTTTGGGAGATCCAAGGTTCGAATCCCAATATTATTATTAGTTGGTCTTCTTGAACTGGAACAAACGAGTATCGAATCCCATTCCCCTTACATCCGGCGCCCCGAAACAGAAACATTTTAGGATTAATGGGAAAGTGTGATTCGACCTCCCAAACTCCCCTTATAAATGGCGCTTCGAACACGGACATCCGGAACTCGAACCCAGAACCTCATAAATGACGCACCGAACAAAGACAGATGTTTTAGTTGGAAGAAAGCGAATTTTTGAACTCCACTGTTTCCTATTCAATGCCATTTTAATGATTTGCGTGTTGTGTTTTGTAGTATAATATTTTACAATGTCAACGCTTAGTGAAATGGAAACACTGCTCGAAGCAGTGAAAAAATTATCTGCAGACTTGGCTGCAACTAACCAAATATTAAAATCAAATCAAAAAGAGTTGACCAAACAATTTGAAAATCTAATAATACAACTGGTTGAATTACGTGAAAAGGTTGAAAGTAATTCTCAAGAGCTGTTAAATCAGCCAAACGTTGCTGCACAAAAGCAGGTAGGTCCTAGTTTATGCATGCAAGAATGCGAAACAATTACTGAAAAGGCAAATTATAAATTTAGCAATTAATGTTTTGCGAAAGAAACAGTTCCTTGTATTCTATCATATGTAGTGTTATTTACATTTTTATATTTTTGTGTTCGTTTTAGAATATATAATTCATAAATCCACGTACAAAAAGCTAGCGCTGAATTTAATGAATGTAAGAGCACAGATAGAGTTAGAGTACGCTAACGTAATAAATGAATATAAATATAGTACTGTTCCATTTTGTTAGGGAAGAGTTTCAAAATGTTGTAGGTCTCGGTGTAGAAACTTACAGTCTCAATAGAGTAGCGAAACTAGCAATTTGTGAATCTGTATTTAATTTTAATTGTGAATATAGGAGAGACATCGAAAAAGAAATTAATCTCCGTGTACGTGGTATTAGGAAATCACTTCAGTACGATAAATTGAAAGAGAAGTGTGCTCGCGGCAAGTATATAGATTTCAATTATGTAGCTAGAAAGTTGAAACTTCAATGTAATGATGTTAATGTCAAGAATAAGGTTATTGAAATAATAGTTCAACGGCTACAGAAAAAGTATTCCAATGATGTTAGTTCTTTTAGTGATCTGGATAGTACATTCAATGGAGAGGAGAAAGAATTATTTTCAAGTAATGTTGAAAGTCCTCCTCAAAATGCTCTTGGTGGTATCAAATCTATCCTCAAAAAACGTAGCAAAGATGTCAGTTTACATACTATGTCAGGTAATGTGGGTCAGACCAAAAAGGAAAACAGAATTCCTAAAAAGGTTAGATTTATTGATGAATTTAGTGTGGACCCGTTAGCACATGTTCGTCATAGTTGTCCTTTTGAGGTTAGAACTAAAAGTTGTAAGAGGAAATTGGAAAATGTTGCCGATGATACTGATTTTTATCCAAATCCTGTAAAGAAAGGTAGGTTATCTGAAGTCCAAGAGTCGCATTTGGTTCAAATTAATGAAAGTGAAAATGTTAAGTGGAATGAGTTGTTTCAGTTGTTGGATAATAACACTGTACAATTACAAAGCATTACAACTAAGCTGGAAAGTATTTCTATTTTACAGAGTAATAATGTCTTTATTCAGGGAAATGAAGTAAGTAATGAAAATGTCAGTGTAAATGTAAACACCGTGCAGGTTGACTTCATGGAGGCTACCTCCAATAGTAGTACGAGTGTGGTTAACGTAACCACCACTAGGGAAATAAAAAGTGATATTGTTGTAGTATTTTTAGACGAGATTAAAGTCTGCACTTGTCCCTTATGTGAAAGGAAGTGGGTGGATCAGCTGTTTCCCCCCTCCGGCTCAATGCTACTTGTTTATAAAAAATGTTTGTCTACAAGTCCTGTATTTTTTGTGGTGTATACACGGCATGTTACAAATCATCCCAAAGTAAGATTCATTAGGCAACCAATTCAGATTGGTGAGTTGCGTTATTTTTCCAGTGGTAATATATCTTTAGTGTTGCTGGAAGGTACAGTATGTATACTCGTAATTGTATGTTTTAGTAGAGATGAAACCATTCCATGTTCGCTTGACATACATCGTGCAACTTGTAAATCTATGAAATTTAGGTTCAGAAAAGGTAAGGAAAAGTGTATTGAACTAAGTCAGAACGTTCAGATTTATTATCCACCAACCAACACTTTGTACTCAACTCGAAATGTTCCTAAGAAATTTAGAAACAGAAATTTTTGCTTGGAAAGCAAAAAGGCTAAGCAACGGTTTTTCCACCGTGCGAAAATGAAAAATAGCCTAAAAACTTGCAAAGATGTTCGTAAATTAGGTAAGGTATTACGTTTACATAGAAAGCGTAATTTCTTCGCTGCCAACATTGGTAATGATACTCAATGCGTAAATGTACCGAGTGTACAAACAATTCGTAAGGTAACTGCTAGTTCTCATGTTAAGGTAATACATAAATCTACTGCTTACAGAATATTGCGTTTTTGTACTAACAAAAATCAATGGATGCCTACTGTGGAAGTTAAACTCAAAATTCTTGAATGCATGATAATTTTACTTTACGATGTTGTACTAAATCCAATACGAAAAGGAATTGGGTAAACGACATTAACACATAGCCGGATTGCCCATTTTCCATATTTTGACATAGCAATGAAAAATAAATTTTAGTTACATTGCAGAAATTTTGTATAAAATTCTTTGATATTAGTAATTATTTTTCATACTATAAATATTTTTCAACACTGTTAGTGTTTTACAAAATTTTGAATGTTTAGATAAAAGCAATAATATTTTATTGTGTGTATCACGTTAATGGCCATAGCCAATAGATTCAGGAAAATTTTTTAATATTAATTTTTTTCGCTTCATATATTGTTGCACCTAATAAGATCCTGAAAATGTTGGATGAGAGATACAAAAAAAAATTGATATTTTATATACGTATTACAAAATTACTTGTAACAGCATATTTTTTCGTTAATGCATTTACAACGAAATTTAATTTTTCGAATTATGGAAAATATATTATTTCTTTTCGAAGTGCAAGAGTGAATTTGCGCAGTGAAAATTTTCAAATATAGTGTAAGGAAATAAAATTTCAATTGTGAAGGTGTGGAAAATCTCTATTGAATATTCCATTACAGTGTTGCAATTTTACAAAATTAAAAATGTTTTGAATCACAAATTTAAACATTTTGGTGAGAAACCGTTCGGTAATAAACCTCAATAAGCACATTTTAATTTAATGAATTAAAGATTTCAATTTTTAAATAACAACCATGCATCAATTAATAGTAACGTATACTTACGATGTGTTATGTCAAGTTATCTGTTTTAATTAATCAGTATGCCTCTGGGATTACTAATCAGCTGAGGATACTTGAAGTTTGGTGTGGTAAGTTATGGTAGTTACCTGTACCCACCTTCATGGCGCGTTGTCTAGTTGAAAAGAATATACAATGAAATATCTTACTATAAATAAGTACCAAGCAAGTTGTGTACATACTAATTGTTAGCAACTATGGTTGCATTCACTTTGTATTAATCTTTTCGTTGAATACGAAAACATTTCAAGTAGTACTTGAAGACATTGAAGCAAAGGTTCCTCCAATATTATGGGTTATTTACATTATGTAATGCCCGGAGTAGCCAATTTTCTTATTAGTCCCCTCTATATTATTTTTGAATTTTAACCAAATATTCTATTTTTTCACTTTGCTTCGGGGATGGAAACATATTAATAAATAAATGGCATAGGGTCTTGCAAATTTAATGCAGGCAGTATATTTTTATATACTTCGAGCGTGACGAGCTCGCATCTGTCCAGTCTTTCATTTTGAGTAAATGAAATATTTTTAGTGTTATATTTACATATGCGTTTTTTAACATGTAATCTTCATAAAATACATCAATTATGTGCATTGTATTATATGTTTTAGTTGTGTTGAATTATTCCGAATATTTTTGATAAATGTACTGTGTTAACATGTCAATGAAAGTACATTTTGAATTTTATGCATAATGTTGATGTTTTCATTGTAATAAATTTTCTACATATATTGTAGAAATGAATATTTTATTTTCATGAAAAATAAAATCATGATAAGGTGAATTACTTGATGATATATGTTACTTTCGAGTGATATTGTGTGTCTTATTTTAGAATTAAGAAGTATTGTTGCAAAATATCAAATCAATTTTACTATTTTAAATTTATTGGTATACATTTACTTTTGTATTGTTGTGTATCTTTAAATATGGCATTGAATACGATACCTTACCAAATTTAACACGTTATTAAATATAAAACTTTATTGAATATTGTATTGTATTGAATATATTGATATGTTTGTATAACTTGGTTTGAATTTTGAAAAACATTATGAAGTACAATGGTGAATAGTATTTTGAAGTACAAATAACTATTGATTTATATTCAAGTATTGAAATTATATTTGTGTTTACATTCTAAAGGAAGATTAAAATAAAAAACATGAAAGACACTTACGAAATGGCCCTCGCGTTCGTTATTCTTCGAAATTCGCGATCATGTGCGTCCGAGTGAAGCTACAAACTGTTATTCTTCAATGTGAACGAACTTAAAATGACATTAACCCTCTATGGACTAATGGAGTGCTGTGATTGCTGTTATGTTGCAGTGTGATTATGAAGACTTGGATTCCAGGGTTCTTGTCCACTTCTGTGATACCTCCAGTGGAGAGTCCGTTGGCCGCCAGTTGTAACAAGATGGATTGGCATGAAATTTTAAATCAACCTTCGTATTTCCCCAGCGTCTATTCTTAGAAATATAACGCAATCAGCTAACAGTTGGAGGAGAACAATGCTTAAGAATTTGTCACCCCAAATGGTGCCTCACTTCTCCAGACAGTCTTGCTTTTTCCCGTCAGCCCATATTTGGAAGAACAATTTTGCTACTCTCGAAATCAACGCCCACGCACAAGCCCTCATGACGATGATAGACTTCTACGTGACAATGTGAAATTTATAAAAAATCGTCAGTTCCATAACTTATTGGAATAATCAGTGTTTTTAATGTGATTCCTATTAACCTATGAACCATTTGTTATATGTTATTAGCAATATTATGAAGCAAAACTTAATGTTTTCTACGAACTATATTTTAGTTTAGTTAGTGTATTCTTACGCTGTGAACTGGCAACGATGCGGCGCGAGAAGAAAAGAAGAGAGCGTCGCCTCCTGTCAAATAGACTGGACGTATACAAGATATGCTCAAAATAAGTTTAATTTTAAGACTTAAAACAAACATGAATAGTATTTGAATTTTATATATACAAAATGCAAGGCGAGACCAGGAAGCAGTGACAAGTATACAAATAATGTTTCAATAGCAAAAGGAACATGTGTTAATAAGAATTGTTCTTACGCATTTCTCTCGCCAATACAGCGATTTTGTAGAAGAACCCTGTTGTATGTCAAGGAATGGAACATTCAACTCACCGATATCCAGCAATGGAAGTCAACGAGTTAATAGTGCATTAGTGAATTTTATTTCGTATATTCGCCGTGATCGTCGTGCGCGTTTACAGATCGTTCCGCAATCATGCATAAGGGCCATCATTTTTCGTTTAAGTGAAATCTTGTGGTTGTGTTCTCATATATTTGTAAATGGTTTATATTCATTGAACTGAAAAGTTAAATATAAGTGTTTCGTAAATATCTCTTTTTTCAATATGCAGTGAAAATAATAGTTAATAGTTTCAAAGTGTGTGATCCATATTGTCTCTTTCTCAGCAAATGGAGAATATTACCATCTAATAGTGCATATGGTTTAGAGTATAATTGAACAGGTAAGGTACTTCTAAGCAGTGGAGGTCAAATATTACTTTCCTCTCCCACTACTCATCTGGTGTTAATCACACATGGCTGTCCTACCTTGCACTCTTTTACAGGTATTGACCAGTGTATCTTGGAACTGACGTAACAGCGATGGTGGGTATACGGTTTATGCCTCTGATATGTATAACGCCCGAATCTTAGGACCGTGGAGGAGTGAAGATATTTGTTTGTTGCCAGTTTTTTACTTCAATTTACTAATTTGTGCATTTGAATGATGTTGTAAAGGAGATTTTTGGGAGATCCAAGGTTCGAATCCCAATATTATTATTAGTTGGTCTTCTTGAACTGGAACAAACGAGTATCGAATCCCATTCCCCTTACATCCGGCGCCCCGAAACAGAAACATTTTAGGATTAATGGGAAAGTGTGATTAGACCTCCCAAACTCCCCTTATATTGGATTGCACTAAAATTTGTTAATCAGATTCTACATTTGAATAGAATATTTTTTTCTGAAAACATTATTGATTTATTGCTATCGAAACAAATAGTAATATCAATATTCTTAAGATTAGTAAACATCATGTATATAATGTTTTTTTTAAGTTAATGCACAATACAGTCTAAGTTATCTTGAGGAGGTACGCACTACTGCGAGTTCCTGGAGTATTCGTAATTTGTCCGAAATCATAAATACCGTTGCGCTAAGAACATCTTTCTTCCAACGAATGGGTTTACGGACAAAATATCGCCGCCCATAACCTCGCGGACCAAAATCTCGCTTGGCCAAGAATTAGCGGAATGAAACCTTTCCTTAAAATTTGCCCAATGAGTTTCTTAATATGCAATTCCATATTACAACAAGAACAACAACTAATAATAATAATAATAATAATAATAATAATAATAATAATAATAATAATAATAATAATAATAATAATAATAATAATAATAATAATAATAATAATAATATAAAACATCGTGTGTGGGGGCTTTCTTGGGGTATTCCCGTTTTCTCCCACTTTCTTCATTCCATCATTTCCTTCATTCTGATAATCTACGTCTCCTTTAACCTACAGGACATATCGAGTGACGTAAAAACTCACATATTATTTCACACTTTCATAAATATTATTCGATTTTCTTAGAAATTCCTAAGGTCACCGTCAAAGTAAAATAAAAACCATTCCAGGCTCAAACTCCATCTATATTAAAAATTTGATCTTGACAGGTCTGGTGGTTCAAGAGTTATTAAGTCACAATCGCAGCCAATTAATTTTTGAGTATTTCTATATGTTTCCACATTCTCTTCCGTCTTCCCGTCAAAGTGAAATGATAAAAACCATCCGAGGCGGTAACCTGATCTGTCTGGCAAATTCGATCGAGATTATTTTCTTGGTTCAAGAGTTAATAAGTTTTATTTATTTTTATACATTTCCCCCTCCACTTCTTTATGCCGCAAAACTGAAATTACAAAAGACATTACAGGCCCGAACCCCATCTATGTTGAAAATTTGATCGAGATCGGTCGTGTGGCTTAAGAGGTATGATGTCACAAACATAGTAATTTTCATTTTTATATATACATATTTTCAAAGCACGTGTTAGAATATTTTCTTGTCATTATTTTAATGCAATTATTTGTTATTACAAAATATTTACCGGTATATAGAGCATTCTACATCGAAGAAATCGTCGCGACGAGATTTTATACTGACATTCCTTCTCCGGCAAGATTACTACGTAGTTTAGACCAGGCGAGACTCTGTGTCCAGAGATCAGGACCACGAGGTTTTAGCAGGCGAGATTTTGGGTATGGCGAGATTTTGGGACACGAGGTTTTGGCAAGGCGAGGTTTCGGCCTAGCCAGATTTTGGACCGCGAGGTTTTGGACAGGCGAGATTTTGACCCGCGAGGATTTGGGCGGCGAGGTTTTGGCCTGGCGAGATTTTGTTCCGTGAGGTTTTGCCCAGGCGAGGTTTCGGCCCTGCGAGATTTTGAGCCGCGAGGTTTTGGACAGGCAAGGTTTTGGCCCGGCGAGATTTTGACCCGCGAGGATTTTGGCGGCCAGGTTTTGGACAGGCGAGGTTTTGGCCCGACGAGATTTTGTCCGCGAGGTTTAAGGCGGCAAGGTTTTGGCCAGGCGAGGATTTGGTCCTCGAAGTTGTCGCCGCGAGGTTTTGTACCCAAACCAACGAATTACTAAGCCTATACATATCCTATTTTATTAATCTGCTTGAAAAGAAGTATATTTTGGAAAATTTATTTTTGCGAGTAAAACAAAATATAACATACCATCCCCTTCCCACATTTTTACTATACAGACTACTACTGCCATTATTTTGCTATTACTACCACTATTGCTATTATTATTTAATTTTTTATTTTTTTATTTTACCCTGTTGCACCTTCCTGTGTGTTATGAGACAAGTATCCTTGCCCAGCATGTTTCATGAAATGGGAATCCATTAAGAGAATAAATGTATTTAAAGATTTAAGAAATTTGTTTGGCCAAAAGTAAACACCATTTTTAGCCATGTTTTGAATGCTGGGCAGTTCTTAACATATACGAAATTATTTCAATTCATCTACATTATGTAAGGTTTCAGGTACCAAGATAAACCATCTCAAAATATGTCAATCCATATGAAGCTAGTTGGCATGAATGAGGATTCCTTCACCATCTTCAATTAAAAAGAAAAAAACCTTTTACATACTACTACCATACACATGTAAAGTACCGATTTTACCGGTAACGATATATCAAATTTGCCCTGTAGATATTAATGATTTGTGGCACCTTTGAGGATAAACCCTTTTACATATTTTTCATTGATGTTACGGTTCATTACATTTTACTATTGCGTATATGTTCCCAATCTGCGCATTATGTAACTGTTGCTTTGTGTTTATCTTTGTTTGAGAAACGAGCTTAAGTTCATACGATGCTAACCTCATGATTCTAGATGAATTCAGCGAGATATATAATGATACATTTTTGTAAGCCTATATCAAACCTGTACATTAGGCCTATACGAAATCTGTAATATAATGCCTTATTAAGAGTCATTTTGACGTATGTTTAGCATGATACTAAAGGATTGACTACTGTAGGAAACATATGTTAGTCTAACTCTTTATTATGGCACTAATAAGTCGCAGAACGACTCTGCATAAGTCCCATATTGTTTATTGGGTGCGAGTAGGTGTGTCATTCATACAGAAAGTGGATAAAGAAGAAAACATATCATTAACAAAAACAGCAGTGACTGGGAGCTCCTCTTATTGAAATTTGATCAGCGATAAAATTACGCTTATTTGAACGAAACCTGTGTAGAAATTTGAATTTCGATCAAACCTACTATATGTTTGGTACAGGAGGAGCTCCTCATTAAAATTTTTCTCTAAACCTAATTAGTTAACAGTCATCGGTGAAATTAATGTTCTTCCATATCCCCCATTGCGATCTGGAAAAGAATTGGCTAGATACAGGAATTGTGACAGGACGGAGATACTTCCTTGAAAAAGAGTAAAACAGAGGTGTGATTTTGGTTGTGTCAGGCATCTTCTATCAGCGTGTAAATAGACTTGAAATTCAGGTAACCAAGTTTTCTATTTTTAATTATCAGGAAGTTGGAAATTGAAAGTTCAAGATAGTGCTGACTACATTAATACCATAATAGCTACCATCGGTACTAGTGTGAATTCAAAGTAACTGTGAAGATAATATTGATTTATTTTGATGAAAAATGTTTAGCGTCGTAATGTTGGACTAAAATTAGCACAGCGCCACGCATTGCAATCGTTCCTTGATTGTATCCCCACTGATTTATTCAAATAATAAAATCTTTTTGTCGTACCTTCCATAAAAAATAGTTTACTAACTGCATCATGAGGGTAACATCGAACTGTTTTCGTTTTATTGTCTTTGTGATTTTGTTGTTATAAGATAATACAACCTTAAATAATAGGTAATTTTTCCGAGCATATAATTTGAAATCGTCCGATATCAATATATCGAATAGTATATGTCTATCAATTAGATAATTGTCGGGAGATTTTGGAACGTAAAAATATTTCCACAAAAATCTTTCAAGTGCCGAAATAGTTACCTTGACAAACAGTGCATAAAATAAGGTATAACTAGACGAAAAAAGTGTCGCCTAGTGACGAGATATTGTCATTTAGTGAACAACCATGTCGCCTAGTGTCGCCTAGTGAACAGCCATAGTGCGGGCAAATCGATAATTGAAATCAACAATTTCAGAAATAAAAATTTGGAATAGTAATATGAAGTTAGTTGCTACTTATTATCGAGAATCTGCTCTTCGTTTCGATGAGTTTGAGAAAATTGGCAAGGAAACAAATGTTTCAATTGTGGATTTTCTTGCTGAGTGAGTTTGGTGCAGATTCGAAGTGCGTTTTGTCGAACTGTTGATAAACTTGAATCAAGCTGTTTCAAACAACTTACCTTGTGTGCAAAAGGACTGGACATCAATCACTAAAAATCGAGAAAAAATACTGCCAGAGGATTCCTGTGTCTTTGGAAAGATTGTGATCAACAACAACATCTCACTTGCCTCATGATTGACTTCTTGAGACACCTTGATATGCTTCAAGAAGAATCCCAAAAATCAATGATAACCATGATAGACATAGAGCATGTGAAAAAAACTTTCATTCAGCTTCTTACTTTAATTGTACAAAGACCTTACCCTGGTTGACTAAAAGGATTGATCAATAATAATAATGCTACAAGTGATGAAGATGACCCATCTCATTCTGGCTTGGAACTCTTCCCCAAAGACGTGCTGTAAACTCCCTTGTCCTCACTAAGAAGTGCTGGTCCGCAATAATCGCAAAAGTGGTATTGATTTGCAATGAATTTATTTTCGAAAGACTTCATGATGAGCAACAAGGCACCCTGAATTCAATAAATGCACTCCCCGAGGGATGGAACGTGAATGAAGTTGTTTAAGCAGCACATCCAAGTTTAAAATTTATTTGGAAAAAGTGCAGTTACCTCTTTGACAGACGATATTATAAGTTTATATTCTGCTGAAAAAACCTTCTGTTACTTTGAATGTGAGTAACTCCATGGCAAAATTATATCACTCTTTAAAGGTGAAAATGAAATGAAATCTGTGAGTTGTACGTCCCACGGTTATGCCGGTTAGGCTAAAGGAGACGGTGATGATGAGAGATGAGTGAAAATGGTGGAATGAAGAAAGTGGGAGGCAACGGGAGAACCCCGAGAAAACCCACGAGCACGGTGTTTGTCCACCACAAAGTTCACTTAGCGGGGGCTGGGATCGAACCCGGGACCCCAAGCACCAGAGGTGAACGCTCTACCACTGAGCCACCGCGCCCCCTCACTCTTTAAAGGTATCCAGACCGCAATCTGTACTTTTAAAATTAGTGAAATCTTATATTTGTTTAGCCCCACATTACGCTGGGGCCGAGAGACCAGTATCAGTTTATACAATATTGAAAACAAGTTAGCAGTCGAATTATTCAAGGGAGACTCTAAATTCAAAAATGTATATTGCTCTTAATGGTTTGGAACAGCATTTTATGATCCTAGGCCTACTGTGGCAAAATTTTTACAAACTAAAGACAGAAGACAAAGGACTTCCAGATCCGGAGTTATATACCGGATAACCAAGAATACATCAAGATTTTTTTTTTTTTTTTTTTTTTTGCAAAACATAGCCGCATCTAGTGAGAAAATTACCGTTGTCTCTTGTATGGTGTGATACTTAAGCTGAGTCATATTTCAGTTCTAAAGTTAGTTATTAAGATTTTTATTGTGATTTTTCAAAGTCAAAGAGTTCAAAAATTTTGCTTTTAAGGATTTGTAGAAGCATTATTGTCAATTCTGATGTTCCATATATATTTGCTATCTGTTACGGAACTGTTACATTGATATGTTGCTATGATGTCTTTACTAATAGCATCTATCGTTGTAATCTGAAAATAAGGTGTTCAGATAACGTTACTCAGCCTCTGCGATGCTAGTAAAATGACATGGGAGCGGTGATTTTAATGTTCTTTCTCTATACTGTAGCCTCAGATCTGTTGATTATTACCACACTGGAGCTCGGAGAGGTAGCGAATAATATGTTTTGCCCGTCAAGTGCGTAATCACTAACTTACTTTTAGTGTGGAAAGCATTAATAACATGGTGTAGAATTACAAAAAAAGTATCAATTTGCATACAGAAACTTAAATGTATCGTCAATATCAAATTTTAGTCAACATAATCTTATTTTTGTAACTGCTAAGTGAAGTTGCTCTGACTATCTCCACGGACGTTCTCAAAGTTATACGTATTTGTTCACTATTTAGTATGAATAAAAAAATTGAATATATTCGTAATATTATATAAGTTCAGTACCTGTGTTAAATTCATAAAATAATAATCTATGTGTTACTTAAGTTCCTAGATCTATTTCTTTATTTGCTTACTGCTTTGCTTCTGCTTCTTATCTGTCACATCTGTGTTATATGCAAAAGGCTTTGTATATTTTCTCACGGAAAATGCATAACTATGCGTATCTGATATATCGAAGGGCGAATTTAAAATTTGGTTATGCCATTAAAGTATCAAAGAATAATAGGTAGGCTATGTTTAAAAAATAAAACGTATTATATATTATTTCGAACTTTTTATTTGGTAAATGAAACCTTTGAATTTGATTTACGTGCGAATTATTGTTCTAATCATTATTTCTCTTTCAGCATTTGTTTGACCCATTGTGATTACTTTTGGTACTTTATATAATCTGTCATCTTTAGATTAAGATTTTGACAGAGTTAGTTAAAAATGATTTGACATCGAATCGTTGATGATGCTTAAATCCGCTAAATTTTCCGTGTCTTCTGATGCATTTAGACCAGGGCTATCAGATTACAGTAATCCCGAAAGCAATAACCATGTTACTTGGAAATATGGAGGGTGGCAAGTCGTTAAGCTCTTCAGCAAAAGTAATATATAAAAATGTAAATGAAATGTAATATTATATTAAATGATAAATCATTGGAGGTTTGTGAGCCACACAGATTTGCTTCTGTGATCTGCAAGCCGCCTATTGTACAGCCCTGATTTAGATCATTGTTTTGCCTTCCACTGATTTAAAGGTCCATCCTTAGATCTTGTAATTTTTTCACGCTCGGTCAAATGTGTGTTAACGCATTCTAATGCTAATATTTCATTACCTAATTAATGATTATTTTTAAAGTCCTTTACTTTCTGTTATTACTATACTATTGTTTCATTATTTCATTTTAAACATTCTGAATTTCATTTTCATTGGATTTCATACAAAAACTACTCAACTTCATAGATAAAAATATGGAATTTAGAAGTAATAAGGTTTTAATACGACAGTAAACATTAAATGATCAATACATTAACCATTAAAGATAAAACAATGCAATAAGGACAGTGTCACTTATACTTTATAAAATATATTACAGAAAGTGTGGTACTAAGTGTGACATTCACTGTTCACATGTTCCTTCTAGGCGATGCGATTTCAATGTGTGACACAAAATGTTAACCGTGTAACGGGCCCTTACAAAGACTTTTAATTTGATATCTTATATCATGATGCAAGCTGCTTTTAAGTTCTAATGTCACCTAGTAAAAATGTCTTAAAATATGCACTGTTGACAAATAATATGAAATTCACCATAATAGTAAGATATACGGAAGAAGCATTTGCAGGTTGACTGGGAGTTCCAGCTTGCTCCCCTTCGTTAACAAAGACTGGTCTATAATTATCATTTCTTGTTAATAGTTTTGATGATAAAGGCCAGAAGACAAAAGAATGACCATTTTTATTCTTTCCATAATGATCAATGTGTTCTGCAGTTTATCCGGAAAAGGCTGTCAAGTACATTTTTTTCTTTCGTCACTGTTCACATGATCATATGTATATAGTTCATGGTTCATCGTTGTGTTGTTAGTAGTTAGGTCACGATTGAGTAAGTAAACGTGATTGTCACAAATAGTATGGTGTACTTGCTGTAAAATCAAATGTTAAAAATGAGGAAAGTAATGTGTGGCAGTACATATATGAGCAAGGATGACAGCTAGGATATTCTTCATTATTATGGAATACAATACTATTATAATTGGAGCGTAAGTACTGTAACTCGGCTGCGTTCGATTCTCGTGTTCGGGCTATTGATTTTTGTACTTAAAGCGTAATTAGTGGTTAGAACAATCAAGTACTTCACTCTGCAGGTAGTAGTGGTTAGGATAAAAGTCATGCAAGCCTCCAAATCAAATCACAAACCAATATAAACTCAAGCTGAGGTTGCACTCGTGCGTACCCAACGTCATCGGCACGCTCGTTTTCTATTTACAGAGTGCACACAAATACCTGTACGTAATGCTAACCACTCCTGTAGTGATTCATGCAAGAGCCGCTGAAAAGATAACTGAAAACAAAACAAATACATCAGATAAATTTTATTTGATCAAAAACAATTCACATATTAAGTTACTTACGTATACCCTTTTCCAATAAATCTCTATTGATAAATCTCTTTCAGTATATTTTCAAAATCTTTTAGACCATTTTGAATTTCAATAAAAAATTTTTAAAAAATGACGAAGGATAAATTTAAAATGAAATGATAGATTTTTGCCGGCATATTTTAAGCTTGGTGATACACAACCACCTAGCACATGCCGGTTCACTGAACACCACTTCACTACACAACAATAACAGGGGATTTAAAGGGGGGAACTTAGAGTAATTCCTTGCAACGTCGTCTTCTTATTCTAATGATAGTTTTCTGGCTCTATCCTGATTACTATGGCTCACCTCTTCCCATGATGAAGTTTGTGACAAAATCACTTAATATTAAATAAATTGATAGCTCAGCTGATGGAATTGTTCTTTCAAATAACTCATACTATCTTACCATAAGTATTGACGAGCTTGATTGAAAAGATAAAATTTTCTTCTTGATGAAACACGTACATTACTAGTTTTTACCATGTGCGTTTAAGTGACTTTGAGTAATCTGCATTATCTATATATATAAAAGAGAACGTACAAAATCCTTTGTCCGCTCATCACGCTAATACGGCTGAACCAATTTCTTTCATTTTTGGGGGGTTATTAGGATTTGGACCCTAGATGGTTTTTATCATATCACTTTAATTTTTAATTACCAGTGTCTTGAGATAATTGACCATTCAAGTGTCCATAACGTACAAATCCTTTGTTATTAGTTCATCATAGGTAAAAATAAACGTATTTATATGCAACCCGCATGACCGTGTCACTCGGCGGGTTAACATAAATGACAGGCGATATAATGTTAAGATTTACTGCAATCTTCTATGGTTTTTATCATATCACTTGAAAGCGAAAAAGTAAAAATTATCTAAGTAACAAAGTTTATTGCGTTCCGGGGTGACCGCAGCGAAGCGGGGTGAACGCTGCTAGTTTTAACATATGTTCAATAATTTTCATTAAACCTTTACGTCAAAAAAACTGCATTAACCATCGTACACATTTGAAAAATTAATTTTACAACACTTCGAGCGATGATTTGTTAAATCAAAGGTTTTCTTAACACGCGATTCACCTCTTGGTGCATTTACTTAACCATGGCGTCGGAATGCTCATCTTCGCGCCTTCAGCACCAAGTGTCTGTATTCCTACGCCTATCCATAGCTACGCCTATTATTGAAAAACAACCTTTTATAGGTAATATGCATATTGACGAGTTTTACACTTATTCGCCATTTCAATAAGTAAACCAAAGTACTAAAAATAGTAGGAATAAACGTTGATTGCATTGGGATTGACTGAACTACTTTTTATAAGATCACAGCCACTTCACAGTTCATTGTCTTCTGAGCAGGTAATGCAAGTCACCACTGCAAAGCGTTGCCAACACGTTGAAAAAGACAGTACCATAATATAAGGTTTGCGTCAACGTATAGTGTATAGAGCCTTATTCCACTTCAGATAAGACTGACTGGGGAATTTAAAATGAAATGGGAATGAGGGAGGACACACGCTCATAGTACTTTACCTCAGGCCATATCAGTGTTATTCATTTAGATGATTAGGTTAAATATTATCAGTCTTGAGTGCAATAACTGGATTGCTCTCGAGTTAGCGTTGATGTCAGTAGAATAATGAGGTGTTCCAATGTCAAGCTTTTCATATAAACAACAATAACTAAATGATTCAACTATTCAAATATTTATTTGATTGTCGATAACGAAATCAAATACATTGGCATCTTAATTACAGACTTGAAATTTACAAATTGAATGTGTATGAATATTGAATTGGAATGATTTTACATTCTTCTTATTTCGAAACCAATAATTTTCCTTTTGTATCTGAATTCATATCGATGTTATCCGTGTGTAACAGGACGACTAATAAGTTATAAATCGACATTATCTGCAATCAATAAAATCAAGTATCTAAGTTTCAGTCTTGTGTTGTAACTGAGGCATTTTGTTATGTAATTTCATATATATAAAATAATAGAATAATCAAGTAGCGTAGAAAATTAAGTTTCACTGCTGGTATACTACTTTAGCAAGAACTTGAGACATCTAAATTAACTAGTTAAATATACATTTTGGCCTAAACAAAAGAGTAGGGAATTTAAATATTTAACTTTAAATCTACATTAGACATATCTCAGAAATTCCTACAACAGTCAGAATTTCGTTTACTTTAAATAATTGTCCCAAAGGAGTGCACTTCAAAACTTGGATAACTCAAACTTACCATTAAAAAAAAAACAAACCGTATCAAAATTGCCAACTAGGATTTATAAATGTTTTTTATAGCGGTGAAGACCGTTTGTTTACTTTATTAACTAGTTAACTAGTCATTTACTTGGTTAAATAGTTGTTCAGTTTAAATAACTACGCCAAATTAGGGCGTATCACACATCGGCATCACGAAAGTGCTTTTAAAATTTTAATCCCTGCCAGTTTGTAAATGGCTGTCATTATTGTTGAGCACTATGTGCCAATAAGTGACTTTCCAGATGTTAACATAAACTTCTATATCTTAGAACTGAGTTATTCAAAAACATTGCAACAGACACTATTCGTTAGCACTTGTTTTCATTAATTTTTGCACATAGCATGAAAAGCCGTAATTGAATCCTAATAGATAAGAATTACTCCCTAAGTTTAGTATCGAATTTCAACTAATTCTACTTTCTAGAGCTAAGGTTTGTAACGAATGGTTGCAATATTAGAGTTGATTTTTTCTTAGAATTTCATATGATTTTTATTATAATTTTTATTATAGTTACTATACCTAGAGTAACAATACTAACACAATTTTTCCAAAATTTTGTGTTATCTTTTAAAATTTGAATTTTTTGTAATTTTCCCAATGTTTGATGTATAATATCTCTGGACAGCATGATACTTGCTGTTCCAACTTTGATATTTGATTGTGTACGAAGTTGCGAATTTTCGGAAATTGCACGGAAAACGAACATTTAAGGTAGTTTCAGCCATTTGCTTCTGAAATAAATACTATCATAGAGCACATTGTTTTAATTTAATATTAAGTACAACATTGAAATAAAAATAGTTAATTTTGAAAATTATAAAGAATTGATTCTTACCAATTACGAACAAAAGGTAAAATAAAGAATTAAAAGAAATAAGATATTAATAGAACATTAGAAAACATGTATTATAATTGAGTTAAAAATAAACACACTAGGGAGAACAATGTCTCTGTTCGCTCATTATTTACTTTTTAGATAGAAATGGCAGTCAATATAAAAAAAGTTAAAATATCAAATATTTGCAACCATAAGCCAGATTTTGGACTAGAAACTACATTATGTGAAAATATATATTTTAGGAAATTACTTCTTTTATATAGTTCAACTACTCCAAGTATATTTATTAAAGTAATCCATGGCTGATTTAAAATCAAAACAAAAGCTTTGTATTATTATTAACTTACATGTTCCATAATTTTGGTCTTTTCTCACAATGGTTCTAAGCTCTAACTTCCATTTCTACCTCCTTTTTTGCTATTAGAAAAGACTTCAGCTCTCACCCGACGGACACTCCCACTTCTTAAGATATATAATCGTACAGAAAGGGCTTCTTTTAACAAGACTAAAGATTTTATTTTAACTGCAATTATCAGATTTGTTTGATCTTTACAACTCGAAAGGGGTATTGATCCATAGAAACGGAACTTATAAAACGTGTAAAAATAAAATAATCTATCAACACTTTAAACTAAGTAAATTATTATAACATATAATCGTACTGATTAACTTGATTGAAAGTACATATATGCATACTACTACAGCTGAATTATTTATTTATGCGACGTCATTTTTACATCAACGCGCACATGCTAAATACAGAGTTAATTTAACGAACTTAGAAATAAAAGTAAACAAAAAAAAGTATTATGGCAAACCGAATTGATAAATGAGCTTCGTCATACATTTTATTTCAATAAATACTCGCAGTGACAACCGAACAGAATCCGGGATCACGAGAAATTGGCAAATATCGTCGCGTACTAGTTACCAAGATGAAGTGATCTTGACTTGCTTGAGTATCGGACACTCTTACCATACATGTTCTTATTTAGTGTATTTTCAGTAAGCGTCCGTACTGTGAAAGCTGTATTCGGCCATTAAGTGTTCGACACATTCTTTTAAACTGTCCAGAATACTGTGTTAATACAAGGGAAGGTCCTACAAGTTGTCGCTGAAATCTGATTGCCACATAGCACATCTGATAGAGCATCATGAGAAATGAAAATAAGCAAAATTTAAGGTGCTATGGATCAGAAGGATACGACCTAAAGGGCTTCAAAATTTCAATATCCAAACAATTATATCATGGAAATATACACGTTTTAAGTAAATATCTTGAAAATCGTTAAAGCAATCAAAACGAAAGATGCACAATATAATGAGAACAAAATGTCGTATCGAAAACAACAAACAGTGTTGGGAACCCATGTATTTCTTTTCAAATAGCACCATATACACATGTGTATAGATTTAAAATACACTATTATCATTAAACATAACAGTGAAATGTAGTGTGCTGTGTTGGACACTATTGGAGCTACATGTTCTGAAAATGTACAATGGAGAGGTCTGATGTTGGCAACAAAGGATAATAAAGGAATCTGCGCCAAATGAATTAAATTCAAATGCAGAATAACACCGAAAATCTACAGAGCAAAATGTCATCAGTGTCACAAAAAATTGATACACTCGAAAAACATAATTGACTGATGCCATTTTTACATCCTGTGTCAGCACTGAAGCTATATAGGACACGACCTACAGCGTAAAGTGGGATCCGAACCACTATGAAAGACGAAAGATGACAATGAAATGCAAGGTAAAATACAACAAAAACCTCAATGTCCAGGGCGGGATTGGAACCCATGATCCCTAATAATTCGATGGCTTAGCCTTCTAGACTATACGTCTATCCCGACCGACTAAAAATGAAACTGGTGGTAATAAAATTATAATATTTCCTCTGTGTATATGGTAATATTACAGTGTACAGTAACATATATGACGTGTATGAGAAGATGTAAAAGAATGTGTCATCTAACACGAAAGACTTAAACCAAGAAAGTGCTCTACCAAATCTGGATAAGATTATCTGCGAAAGGAACTTACAAAATTAGAAAACACGGGTTTCATTCCTCATATGTAATATTTTGTTTTTGCGAGTTGCTTATTCACCGGGGCTGCGGAAGTGCAATGCAATCTTTTTTTCTAATTCATTCCTCTATTACCCGCTGTTGCCACATATCAGACTTCTCCATTGTACATTTTCAGCAAACGTAGCTCCAACAGTGTGCAACACTGTACTCTACATTTCACTGTTATGTTTAGTGATAATAGTGCATTTGAAATGCATCGTTAGTGCTTCTAGAAAATACTAATAGTTTCACTATTAGTGCTTCACTATTAGTGTAGATATAGCCAATTGTAAGTCAGGAAACTCCCGTAAGAAATATATGGGGAATTCTTCATTGCGTTTAAATTACCGCCAAATTCAAAAGCACTAATGAGTTCTTGTAGTGCAATCGTTAGTGTATAGTTAGTGCTTATTAGCAGACCAACCCTAACGTTAGTGCTTCATTAGTTTCTTAACTACAAGTAAAAAACCTTTGTGCCTAGCATGAACTTGGACCCCTAATTTGAGCACTAGCGAAAAGATTAGTGCCATTCGTTATTGCATCGTTAGTGTTTTCAGAAAATAGTAATAATTTCGTTAGTGCTTCACTATTAGTGTAGATATAGACAATTATAAGTCACGAAACTCCCATAAGAAATGCATGGGGAAATTTTAATTGCGTCAAATTACCGCCAAATTCAAAAGCACTATTGACCTCTTCTAGTGCAATCGTTAGTGCATCGTTAGTACTTCTTACTGCACCAACCTCTAACGTTAGTGTTTCATTAGTGTAGGTGCGATAAGTAAAAAACATCTGGGGGGCCAAGTTCATGCACTTCACTTCAAGCACTGCGCCCCCCCCCCCCCACTTCAAGCACTAACAATAAAATTAGTACCATTCGTTAGAGCATCCTTAGTGCATCTAGAAAACATTTATAGTTTTGTTAGTGCTTTAATATTAGTGTAGTTATGGCCAATTACATGTCACTAAACTCCAATAAGAAATGCATGGGGAATTTTTTATTGCGTCCAATTACCGCCGAATTCAAGAGCACTAATGATAATTTTAGTGCTATCGTTAGTGCATCCTTAGTGCTCCTTAGTGCACCAACCCTAACACTAGTGCTTCATTAGTGTAGAAATTACAAGCAAAAAATCCTTTGGGCCTAGCGTGAACTTGCCCCCCCCCACTTTGAGTACTAACGAAAAGATTAGAGCCATTCATTAGTGTATCGTTAATGTTTCTAGAAAATACTAATAGTTTCTTTAGTGCTTCACTATTAGTGTAGATGTAGCCAATTATATGTCACAAAACTCTCATAAGAAGTACATGGAGTATTTTGTATTGCGTTAAATTACCGCCAAATTCAAAAGCATTAATGATATCTTTTAGTGCAATCGTTAGTGCTTCTTAGTGCACCAACACTAACGTTAGTGGTTCATTAGTGTAGGAACTACAAGTAAAAAACCCTTTGGGCCTAGTGTAAACTTGCCTCCCCACTTTGAGCACTAACGAAAAGATGAGTGCCATTAGTTAATGTATCGTGCTTCACTATTAGTGTAGATATAGCCAATTGCAAGTCACGAAACTCCCATAAGAAATGCATGGGGAATTTTTCATTGCATTAAATTACCGCCAAATTCAGAAGCACTAATGATCTATTTTAGTGCAATCGTTAGTGCATCGATAATGCTTATTAGTGGACCAACACTAACGTTAGTGCTTTAATAGTGTAGGAACTACAAGTAGAAAACCCTTTGGGCCTATCGCGAACTTCGCCCCCACTTTGAGCACTATGAAAAGATGAGTGCCATTAGTTAGTGTATCGTTAGTGCTTCTAGAAAATACTAATAGTTTCGTTAGTGCTTCACTATTAGTGTAGATATAGCCAATTGCAAGTCACGAAATTCCCATAAGAAATGCATGAGGAGTTTTTCATTGCGTTAAATTCCCGAACTAAATAGTAACCATTACAGTAATATATGGTTATTAATGCTTTTAAATTTGGGGGAAGAATTTTACAAAATCGAAAATGCTACATGTCTAAATTGAGTCCAGCACGCACCTCAAATACTAAAAAAACGTTACAGATGGTTAGTGGATCGTTAGTGCACATTAGTACACTAAACTCTGACGTTAGCTCTTTGCTTCAACTCTATATTAGTGAATATTATTTCCGACACTAAATTGAATGTTTTCTACTTCTACAATTATTGCCCTACAAAGGTGAGAAAGACGTCAAAAGTTAGTGCATCGTTATTGGTTCCCGAAACACGAAGCATTAGTGTTAGTGCTATTACAGTGTGAGAGTTATAAGTCAATAACTCACTGTGTGCTAAATTTAACTTTAGCAAATTTTACAATAATTTTCCACAAAGGTGGAATAAGCGTCAAAGATTAGTGCATCGTTAGTGCTCCGAAAGACAGTAAGTATTAATTTTACTGCTATCGTAGTTTAGGCTGACTAAGCACTAATGTTAGTTTTATCATAATTTAAGTGTTATTAGCGAGTAACACGCATGAGCCTAAATTCAAATTTATCGAATTGTACAATAATTGTCAATCAAAAGATAGGATAATCGCTGATGGTTCGTGCTTTTTTAGTGCTTCAAAATTTCTAAGCACTGACGATAGTGCTATCAGTTGAGGAGTTATCAGTGAATAACTCGGACTGAACTCAATTAAAATTTATCGAATTTGACACTAATTGTGTAAAAGTTGAAAAACCTGAAGTTAGTCCCGCTCGAGATTTTTGTTAAAACTCCTAAACTGTGACGGCACTCATGTTAAGTGATTAGTGTTTCATGGAGCACTAACATTGCACTAAATTTCGGTGGTTATCTTACCTTTGCGGGACAATTAGTGTGAAGTTCGATACATTTAAATTCAATCCTATCCGGATTATTCATGAAAGGACTAACGACAATGCTTAATGTTTTATAGAGCTCTAGCAATGCAGTAAGCGCTTGTGTTTGTCCCAATTTTGTGTTACAATTAGTCTAAAATTGTTTAAGTTGAAAAACCTAAAGTTAGACCGGGTTGAGTTATTCATTAATAAGTCCTGAAATATGATAGCCCTAACGTTAGTACTTATTATTTTTTGAAGCGTTAAGGATGCACTAACCATCAACGTTTGTCCTACCTTTGTGAGAAAATTAAAGTTAATTCGATAATTTTAAATTGAGTGCCGTCCGAGTTATTCATTAATAATTCCCAAACTACGATTTCACTAACGTTAGAGCTAAGATAGCATTGACGTTAAAGCTAAGGTAGCATTAACGTTAGAGCTTTTTGGAGAATAAACGCTGTACTAACCTTTGACGTTTATTCCATCTTTGTGAGACAATTATTGTAAACTTCGATAAATTTAAATTTAGCCCTAAATGTGCTATTCACTCACAACTCCTAAACTATGACAGCACTCAGTGTTTAATAGAGCTCTATAAATGCACTACCCACTGGTGCTTGTACCACTTTCGTGGCACAATTACTAAAAAAATGTGTAAAAGTTGAAAAATCTAAAGTTAGCCCCGAACGAGCTATTCATTAATAACTTCTAAAGTATGATAGTACTAACGTTAGTGAAATCGGCCTAACCTAACCTAACGTTAGTGTTTAGTGCATTAATTTGCAATAACAAAGCACTAAACATGTAAATAGTTTAAGAAGCACTTGAGAAGCGTGCAGGGCTAAATTTAGACACATAGCATTTTTCAATTTGTAAAATTCCCACATATTTAAAAGTACTAATAACCACATATAGTGTAATGCTTATAGTATAGTGTAGTCTTAGTAGCTCTTATTGCAGAACTCCTAACATTAGTACTTCAACAGTATGGACAGTAGAAAATAAAACTTAGGGGAAGCTAACCATATGCTAGTCCACAAAAGCATTCACGATGAGAAGCATTAATGTTCGGCCTTGGTGCACGAGCAAGCAATAACGAAACACTAACACTAACGATGCCACTAGAAGACATCACTACTACTTTTGAATTTCGTGAGAATTTGACCTAATGAAAAATTCTCCATGCATTTCTAATGGGGGTTTCGTGACATATAATTGGCTATATCTACACTAATAGTGAGGCATTAATGAAATTATTAGTATTTAATAGAAGCACTAACGATGCAATAACGAATGGCACTAATCTTTTCGCTAGTGCTCAAATTAGGGGTCCAAGTTCATGCTAGGCACAAAGGTTTTTACTTGTAGTTAATAAACTAATGAAGCACTAACGTTAGGGTTGGTCCGCTAACAAGCACTAACTATACACTAATGATTGCACTACAAGAACTCATTAGTGCTTTTGAATTTGGCGGTAATTTAAACGCAATGAAAAATTCCCCATACATTTCTTACGGGATATTTCTGACTTAGAATTGGCTGTATCTACACTAATAGTGAACAACTAATAGTGAAACTATTAGTATTATCTAGAAGCACTAACGATGCACTAACGAATGACACTAATCTTTTTGTTAGTGCTCAAAGTGTGGGGGGCAAGATCACGCTAGGCCCAAAGGGTTTCTTACCTGTAGTTCCTACACTAATGAAGCACTAACGGTAGTGTTGGTGCACTAAGAAGCACTAACGATTGCACTAAAAGATATCATTAATGCTTTTGAATTTGGCGGTAATTCGACGCAAAGAAAAATTCACCATGCATTTCTATGGGAGTTTCGTGACATGTAATTAGCCATAACTACACTAATATTAAAGCACTAACGAAACTATAAGTATTTTCTCTAGGCACTAACGATGCACTAACTAATGGCAGTAATCTTTTCGTTAGTGATCAAAGTGGGGGGGCATGTTCACGCTAGACATAAGAGATTGTTTTACTTGTAGTTCCTACACTAATGAAGCACTAACGTTAGTGTTTGTGCACTAAGAAGCACTAACGATGCACTAACGATTGAATTAAAATATATCGTTAGTGCTTTTGAATTTGGCGGTAATTCGACGCAATGAAAAATTCCCCATGCAATTCTTATGGGAGTTTCATGACATGTAATTAGCCATAACTACACTAATATTAAAGCACTAACGAAACTATAAGTATTTTCTGGAGGCACTATCGATGCACTAACGAATGATACTAATTTTATCGTTAGTGCTTGAAGTGGGGGGTAGCGTGAACTTGCCCCCCCAAATATTTTTACTTAGAGCAACTAAACTAATGAAACAGTAACGTTAGCGGTTGGAACAGTAAGAAGCACTAACGATGCACTAACGTTTGCACTACAAGAGGTCAATAGTGATTTTGAATTTGGCTGTAATTTGACAAAATGAAAAATTCCCCGTGCATTTCTTATGGGACTTTCGTTATTTATAATCGGCTATATCTACACTAATAGTGAAACACTAACGAAACTTTATATATATTCTGGAAGCACTAACGATGCACTAACGAACGACAATTTTTATTTCCTTATTGCTTGAAGTGGGCGGGCCAGGCTGTGCCATTGTTTTGGCTCTAGAGCCTACACTAATGAAGCACTAACATCAGGGGTTGGTGCACTAGGAAGCACTAACAATGCACTAACGAATGGCACTAGTAATTTCGTTAGTGCTTGAAGTGAGGGCAGCGTGTACTTGCCTTCCAAAGGGTTTTTTGCGTGTAGCTCCTACACTAATGAAGCACTAACGTTAGGGGTTGGTGCACTAAGAAGCACTAACGGTGTACTAACGATTGACACTAATTTTATCGTTAGTGCTTCAAGTGGGAGGCCAAGTTCACGCACCTATATCGCATACATATCAGGCGACTATGGATGCAGTGGAACCAGAGATACATGTAGCTTCTGTAAAAGGGTTGAAGTTATCCCCAGGAAGGATTTCGATCTTGTTCTTTAGCACTCTGATGTAGCGGTCAATTGTCATGTTGCTTCAATGTACACCGGCCAAGATAGCAATTCTTCCCAATGCAAATTTTCACACGTGTCACTCAGTCGCTATAACACTGGAAAATGCACCCGGGAAAACTGTATTCACCACGATCGCTTCTAACGGTTCGGAGAAATCACTAAAGTACACTTTGTAGTAGAACTCAGAATCCCTATTACTTACCATTCGGCGACAGTGCTCATGTGTTTATCGTACCCTCAGGCGCTTGTGGTTTTAGTCAATGAAGGCTGACTCTAAAGCAAATGTAGCGGCAGTTTAGAATTCAGCATACGCCGTGGAACCATTAGCACAGCAAAAGGCATCGTGCTCCTGCATCGATCCTACGTTCTAGGTGACACAGTAAGCTCCATCAGGACGGGTGGACCAATTGTATATCATCCAGCTGTATGGTCATGTTGTGACATATATTGTCTGATTGTAGATTTACTGTTCTCTTCATTCAAATTTTATTCACAGATGCATCATTATTGTGAGGCATGTTTTATACGGGTACGAAATGCTGCTCTTTCATAGCTCCACTGATCCTCACTCGAATGCAGTAAGTCTGATTATGCAATACACTTTGAGACAGATCTGGCATTTGTCTATACATGTTTTTGTTTTCAATTTGTCCACGCTTCGTTATGTAAATGCTATATAATCAACTTATAAGTAATACTATTCCATACAGTGAATGGATGGACCTGCAGGGCCCACGAATGCGCCATCCATCTTAATTTTCAATCATTCATATATCATACCATGTTCTACAAACTCTGTGACTTTGAACGTATTTCCGTAGTTCCTTAGTGTAGCAATTTTCACAAATAGCGATATATTTTACGTTCAAAGTAAAACACGAGAAATATTGCTCCCATGATCAGTTCTTTGTTTTTCTTAACTTGGTAGCTGGTGTGTAAAAAAATATCATTGCAGTAAACATGTTTTATTCCTGAAGCATTGCGTAAGTTCATTAAGGAATGTAGAATACATACTTCATTGTTTAAAAAATTAACTCGCTATATACAAATATGGATGAGTTTTATTACTATACATACAATGAATAACACCTTATGTGTGTAAATAAATATCCTTGCAGTAAAAATGTTTTATTTCTAAAGCATTGCGTAAGTTCATTAAAAATGTAGAATACATACTTCATTGTTTAAAAAAATCTTTATATTTTGACGCTGGGTCCAAAAATATGGTTACATTGCTCTTTATTGAAGAAATTGAAAAAGGCTATTTTGGATTAATGTGCATTTTACTAAACAGTTTTCTCTTTTAGCTTGTCACAAGCTAGTAATAGAGAAAGGAAATACGCAAAACCTCGAAGGTGACTGTGGTTGCTTTACTGCGCAAATTTCGTAGGATGTAGGATGTATAACCTTGTTGAAGGTTATACTTGGTTACTAACAGGATACACCATCACGATTTTGACAACGTGACCCCGCATTAAATGCGGAAATTTGGTTAATAGTTAAGAATCTATGGACAAGTCATAGATAGATGTGGATAAGTCTAGAAATCCTGTCATTGAAATCTTTCAGTGGTAACATCACGCTGTCCACGTGTGTACACGCCATGTATTCTGCGTGCGGTTCCTTGCTAATAGCCAATCAGAATGCAAAAGAGCAACAAGTTTCCATATTTGTGGATCTGACGAAAAGGATATGCTGACTGATATGAGGATTGGGTGTGTCCCTCGTAAAATAATAAAAAGGGGCCTCAAGGTCTCAATGATTGATTCGGACACTCAGAGACGCAGAGATTTCGAGATACGTAGCTTCGAGATCCAGCATTTCGGGACGTCGATTATCAAGTTGCTAAGTGTTAGTAGACTTCTTATACAAGGTATGTAAGAGCACTTTTCGCATTATTCACTTCAATTTAAGAGATGTCATGCAGTACTATAAATGATTTCTCAGCCTATCGTAAAACTTTCAAGATTGAGGACTGAAGTCGCATATTCGTATTTCATCTTCCATTTCTTCTAACTTAAATATTTGAATATCTAGCCTGTTAATCAAAATATATTAATGTACCTAACTGTCTATGAACTACCAGATATTCCATTACTTTTGTTGAATCACTAAATTAAATGTTGTTGTATAATTCAATTTTAGTTATGTAATAAACTTAACTAATTAGAAATTATTTGTCATTCCTCTAGATTAAACCACTTTATCCCATGAAAATCATGGTGTAATTTGATTATATTTTCTTTGTGATATCCGCAACGGAATTAGCGTGAGAAGATCTCTACATTATGGTGGAATAAAAGGAGCTAAGTAAACAGAAAGAGACCTGCACATCGTCACAATATATACAAATATGGATGAGTTTTATTACTATACGTACAATAAATAAAACTTTATGTATGTAAATGAATATCCTTGCAGTAAAAATGTTTTATTTCTGAAGCATTGCGTAAGTTTATTAAGGAATGTAGAATACACACTTCATTGTTTAAAAAATTAACTCGTTATATACAAATATGGATGAGTTTTGTTACTATACATACAATAAATAACACCTTATGTGTGTAAATAAATATCCTTGCAGTAAAAATGCTTTATTTCTGAAGCATTGCGTAAGTTTATTAAGGAATGTAGAATACACACTTCATTGTTTAAAAAATTAACTCGTTATATACAAATATGGATGAGTTTTGTTACTATACATACAATAAATAACACCTTATGTGTGTAAATAAACATCCTTGCAGTAAAAATGTTTTATTTTTGAAGCATTGCGTAAGTTTATTAAGGAATGTAGAATACACACTTCATTGTTTAAAAAATTAACTCGTTATATACAAATATGGATGAGTTTTGTTACTATACATACAATAAATAACACCTTATGTGTGTAAATAAATATCCTTGCAGTAAAAATGTTTTATTTCTGAAGCATTGCGTAAGTTTATTAAGGAATGTAGAATAAATACTTCATTGTTTAAAAACTTAACTCGTTATATACAAATATGGATGAGTTTTATTACTATACATACAATAAATAACACCTTATGTGTGTAAATAAATATCCTTGCAGTAAAATGTTTTATTTTTGAAGCATTGCGTAAGTTTATTAAGGAATGTAGAATACACACTTCATTGTTTAAAAAATTAACTCGTTATATACAAATATGGATGAGTTTTGTTACTATACATACAATGAATAACACCTTATGTGTGTAAATAAATATCCTTGCAGTAAAAATGTTTTATTTTTGAAGCATTGCGTAAGTTTATTAAGGAATGTAGAATACACACTTCATTGTTTAAAAACTTAACTCGTTATATACAAATATGGATGAGTTTTGTTACTATACGTACAATAAATAACACCTTATGTGTGTAAATAAATATCCTTGCAGTAAAAATGTTTTATTTTTGAAGCATTGCGTAAGTTTATTAAGGAATGTAGAATACACACTTCATTGTTTAAAAAATTAACTCGTTATATACAAATATGGATGACTTTTATTACTATACATACAATAAATAACACCTTATGTGTGTAAATAAATATCCTTGCAGTAAAAATGTTTTATTTTTGAAGCATTGCGTAAGTTTATTAAGGAATGTAGAATACACACTTCATTGTTTAAAAAATTAACTCGTTATATACAAATATGGATGAGTTTTGTTACTATACATACAATAAATAACACCTTATGTGTGTAAATAAATATCCTTGCAGTAAAAATGTTTTATTTTTGAAGCATTGCGTAAGTTTATTAAGGAATGTAGAATACACACTTCATTGTTTAAAAAATTAACTCGTTATATACAAATATGGATGAGTTTTGTTACTATACATACAATAAATAACACCTTATGTGTGTAAATAAATATCCTTGCAGTAAAAATGTTTTATTTTTGAAGCATTGCGTAAGTTTATTAAGGAATGTAGAATACATACTTCATTGTTTAAAAACTTAACTCGTTATATACAAATATGGATGAGTTTTATTACTATACATACAATAAATAACACCTTATGTGTGTAAATAAATATCCTTGCAGTAAAAATGTTTTATTTCTGAAGCATTGCGTAAGTTTATTAAGGAATGTAGAATACACACTTCATTGTTTAAAAAATTAACTCGTTATATACAAATATGGATGAGTTTTGTTACTATACATACAATAAATAACACCTTATGTGTGTAAATAAATATCCTTGCGGTAAAAATGTTTTATTTTTGAAGCATTGCGTAAGTTTATTAAGGAATGTAGAATACACACTTCATTGTTTAAAAAATTAACTCGTTATATACAAATATGGATGAGTTTTGTTACTATACATACAATAAATAACACCTTATGTGTGTAAATAAATATCCTTGCAGTAAAAATGTTTTATTTTTGAAGCATTGCGTAAGTTTATTAAGGAATGTAGAATACACACTTCATTGTTTAAAAAATTAACTCGTTATATACAAATATGGATGAGTTTTGTTACTATACATACAATAAATAACACCTTATGTGTGTAAATAAATATCCTTGCAGTAAAAATGTTTTATTTCTGAAGCATTGCGTAAGTTTATTAAGGAATGTAGAATACACACTTCATTGTTTAAAAACTTAACTCGTTATATACAAATATGGATGAGTTTTGTTACTATACATACAATAAATAACACCTTATGTGTGTAAATAAATATCCTTGCAGTAATAATGTTTTATTTCTGAAGCATTGCGTAAGTTTATTAAGGAATGTAGAATACACACTTCATTGTTTAAAAAATTAACTCGTTATATACAAATATGGATGAGTTTTGTTACTATACATACAATAAATAACACCTTATGTGTGTAAATAAATATCCTTGCAGTAAAAATAATTTATTTATGAAGCATTGCGTAAGTTTATTAAGGAATGTAGAAAACATACTTCATTGTTTAAAAACTTAACTCGTTATATACAAATATGGGTGAGTTTTATTACTATACATACAATGAATAACATCTTATGTGTGTAAATAAATATCCTTGCAGTAAAAATGTTTTATTTCTAAAGCATTGCGTAAGTTCATTAAAAATGTAGAATACATACTTCATTGTTTAAAAAAAATCTTTATATTTTGACGCTGGGTCCAAAAATATGGTTACATTGCTCTTTATTGAAGAAATTGAAAAAGGCTATTTTGGATTAATGTGCATTTTACTAAACAGTTTTCTCTTTTAGCTTGTCACAAGCTAGTAATAGAGAAAGGAAATACGCAAAACCTCGAAGGTGACTGTGGTTGCTTTACTGCGCAAATTTCGTAGGATGTAGGATGTATAACCTTGTTGAAGGTTATACTTGGTTACTAACAGGATACACCATCACGATTTTGACAACGTGACCCCGCATTAAATGCGGAAATTTGGTTAATAGTTAAGAATCTATGGACAAGTCATAGATAGATGTTGATAAGTCTAGAAATCCTGTCATTGAAATCTTTCAGTGGTAACATCACGCTGTCCACGTGTGTACACGCCATGTATTCTGCGTGCGGTTCCTTGCTAATAGCCAATCAGAATGCAAAAGAGCAACAAGTTTCCATATTTGTGGATCTGACGAAAAGGATATGCTGACTGATATGAGGATTGGGTGTGTCCCTCGTAAAATAATAAAAAGGGGCCTCAAGGTCTCAATGATTGATTCGGACACTCAGAGACGCAGAGATTTCGAGATACGTAGCTTCGAGATCCAGCATTTCGGGACGTCGATTATCAAGTTGCTAAGTGTTAGTAGACTTCTTATACATGGTATGTAAGAGCACTTTTCGCATTATTCACTTCAATTTAAGAGATGTCATGCAGTACTATAAATGATTTCTCAGCCTATCGTAAAACTTTCAAGATTGAGGACTGAAGTCGCATATTCGTATTTCATCTTCCATTTCTTCTAACTTAAATATTTGAATATCTAGCCTGTTAATCAAAATATATTAATGTACCTAACTGTCTATGAACTACCAGATATTCCATTACTTTTGTTGAATCACTAAATTAAATGTTGTTGTATAATTCAATTTTAGTTATGTAATAAACTTAACTAATTAGAAATTATTTGTCATTCCTCTAGATTAAACCACTTTATCCCATGAAAATCATGGTGTAATTTGATTATATTTTCTTTGTGATATCCGCAACGGAATTAGCGTGAGAAGATCTCTACATTATGGTGGAATAAAAGGAGCTAAGTAAACAGAAAGAGACCTGCACATCGTCACAATATATACAAATATGGATGAGTTTTATTACTATACGTACAATAAATAAAACTTTATGTGTGTAAATGAATATCCTTGCAGTAAAAATGTTTTATTTCTGAAGCATTGCGTAAGTTTATTAAGGAATGTAGAATACACACTTCATTGTTTAAAAAATTAACTCGTTATATACAAATATGGATGAGTTTTGTTACTATACATACAATAAATAACACCTTATGTGTGTAAATAAATATCCTTGCAGTAAAAATGCTTTATTTCTGAAGCATTGCGTAAGTTTATTAAGGAATGTAGAATACACACTTCATTGTTTAAAAACTTAACTCGTTATATACAAATATGGATGAGTTTTGTTACTATACATACAATAAATAACACCTTATGTGTGTAAATAAATATCCTTGCAGTAAAAATGTTTTATTTTTGAAGCATTGCGTAAGTTTATTAAGGAATGTAGAATACACACTTCATTGTTTAAAAAATTAACTCGTTATATACAAATATGGATGAGTTTTATTACTATACATACAATAAATAACACCTTATGTGTGTAAATAAATATCCTTGCAGTAAAAATGTTTTATTTTTGAAGCATTGCGTAAGTTTATTAAGGAATGTAGAATACACACTTCATTGTTTAAAAAATTAACTCGTTATATACAAATATGGATGAGTTTTGTTACTATACATACAATAAATAACACCTTATGTGTGTAAATAAATATCCTTGCAGTAAAAATGTTTTATTTTTGAAGCATTGCGTAAGTTTATTAAGGAATGTAGAATACACACTTCATTGTTTAAAAAATTAACTCGTTATATACAAATATGGATGACTTTTATTACTATACATACAATTAATAACACCTTATGTGTGTAAATAAATATCCTTGCAGTAAAAATGTTTTATTTTTGAAGCATTGCGTAAGTTTATTAAGGAATGTAGAATACACACTTCATTGTTTAAAAAATTAACTCGTTATATACAAATATGGATGAGTTTTGTTACTATACATACAATAAATAACACCTTATGTGTGTAAATAAATATCCTTGCAGTAAAAATGTTTTATTTTTGAAGCATTGCGTAAGTTTATTAAGGAATGTAGAATACACACTTCATTGTTTAAAAAATTAACTCGTTATATACAAATATGGATGAGTTTTGTTACTATACATACAATAAATAACACCTTATGTGTGTAAATAAATATCCTTGCAGTAAAAATGTTTTATTTTTGAAGCATTGCGTAAGTTTATTAAGGAATGTAGAATACATACTTCATTGTTTAAAAACTTAACTCGTTATATACAAATATGGATGAGTTTTATTACTATACATACAATAAATAACACCTTATGTGTGTAAATAAATATCCTTGCAGTAAAAATGTTTTATTTCTGAAGCATTGCGTAAGTTTATTAAGGAATGTAGAATACACACTTCATTGTTTAAAAAATTAACTCGTTATATACAAATATGGATGAGTTTTGTTACTATACATACAATAAATAACACCTTATGTGTGTAAATAAATATCCTTGCAGTAAAAATGTTTTATTTTTGAAGCATTGCGTAAGTTTATTAAGGAATGTAGAATACACACTTCATTGTTTAAAAAATTAACTCGTTATATACAAATATGGATGAGTTTTGTTACTATACATACAATAAATAACACCTTATGTGTGTAAATAAATATCCTTGCAGTAAAAATGTTTTATTTCTGAAGCATTGCGTAAGTTTATTAAGGAATGTAGAAAACATACTTCATTGTTTAAAAACTTAACTCGTTGTATACAAATATGGATGAGTTTTATTACTATACATACAATTAATAACACCTTATGTGTGTAAATAAATATCCTTGCAGTAAAAATGTTTTATTTTTGAAGCATTGCGTAAGTTTATTAAGGAATGTAGAATACACACTTCATTGTTTAAAAAATTAACTCGTTATATACAAATATGGATGAGTTTTGTTACTATACATACAATGAATAACACCTTATGTTGTTAAATGAGTAATATTATAATTATCTCAAAATAAATAATCAATCGGTAATTTACCTTTACAGTTTGCTCATATAACAATTGATGTGGAATTTCGTTTAATGGTTTAGAAGTAAACTAACACCTTTCATAAAGATTATTGTAACTAACACAAAAGACTTACTGGGAAAACACTTGTATAAATCGATTTGGTTTCGAAGTCCACCTTTCTGTACAATCCACCTTTTCAGATGCGTTTTTCATAAAACAACAGAAGATATCCAAGAGATGTTGCTTCAATTGTCTGTCTTGTTGTCGTTTGTCTTTATTTATCATCTACATCGGTGAGATAAAGTGTTATTCATGAAGCTCCCTGTAATCAAAGACGTGGGAGTGCAATGGGGAATTTCGACTTTACTAACAAGGAACGGACATGAACGTGTCATCTGGACGTCCAAATTAAAACTTAGCCCTTTCGATAAACATAACAAAGTTATTTCATGCACAAAAAAAATTAGGTGTCATGGACACAGTCTTGGGAAGTGACGTAACACAAGTAACTATTTAAGTAACGTTTCCTAGTAACGCGTTACATTTTTGCAAAGTAACTGTAATGGTAACGCGTTACAAATTTTTAAGTAAGGTACCTAGTTTGCGTTACTTTTTTTGCATTACATTTTGAATGAGTAACTGCAATATATGTATCAGGGGCGGATTCAGGACGGACTTCTAGGGGGACGGTGGGTTGTAATACTGCTACTTAGGGCTACATTAAGAGCTCCAAACTCTGGAATAGGTTTTATTTATATATAAAATAAGAAAGTTTCCTCTTCTGGAGGGGCCGTTCACCCGATTGCCCCCTGGATCCGCCTCTGATATCTATATTTTTTTCGGAATCAAATGTTTCTTTCTTGTAAGAGAATTTCTCATAATGGAACAATGGAACATGAACTATGTCAGTGACAGACCGTCAGTCAGCGACACACAGAAAAATATATAAGATCTTGATGGCGTGGTGGCTCAGTGGTAGAGCGTTCACCTCCAGTGCTTGGGGTCCCTGGTTCGATCCCAGCTCGCGCCGTGTGGATAAATACCGCCGTGGGTTTTCGCGTGGTTCTCCCGTTTCCTCCCACTTTCTTCATTCCACCTTTTCATTCATTACTCATTATCACCGTCTCCTTTAGCCTAACCGGCATACACGTGTGACGTGTATAAGATCTTAGTGCCACCGATGCAACGACATTGCGCAATTTTTTTAAGGATTAGATCGTTGATAATCTCTGTAATCTATGACTTATTAACGAGGAGCAGAAAGTGCTGAAATTGCGTAAATTTCTACCGCGACGTTGCCAACAACATGACTCAGGAAACTGTGTGAAATTTTGAACCGAAATAAAATATGTAAAGATAAACGTTATTTCTAAGTAGTTACTAAGATACATAGTAGACTCACATGAAATATGCAAACAAATGCTTGTTTGTGATTGGACAAAACTGGAAAATGTAAACAAATCCTTACCTCTGCTTGGTCGAACACCTGTCCACGATATTTAAAGGAAACTTCTAGAAATATTTTTTTTGTTTATTTTATATAAGTTTGTTTTCCTTGCAGTTTTCCAATAACTTTTTTTTCTTACAGTTTTAATCTTACAGACAATCTTACAGTTAAACATGATACAGAAAATTATTGAATGGGACATGTTCCCTCTCCCCTTTCTAACTACTCCCATGCACACATATAATAGCGATAACTGAAAATGCTATTGTCATCTATTACTTTGTATTTTTTCCTTAAAACGACTTCGGTGATTGTTTCGGTGATTGTTTTTATTAGTCGAAATAGTTATGGTAATGATGGCAACGTTACACAACATTTTGTTGCCTCTTCATTAAGGCTTTATCAGCGTCAACAGATAAGGGAATGAAAGTTTGCGCAATTTTGCTGTGTTTGGAAGATGAGTACAGCCTCAGGGAAATTACGTGTAATGATGGCAAGTACCTGAAAGATTTTATCATAGATTTTGACAGCTGCAAATCAATACATTCAGTGAGTGAACTGTGAGTGCAATGGTAGTGGAGTTTACTTTCGTTGATGTTGTTTTTATAAAGATGGAGAACGAAAATATTTTACCGTTCGAACATTTGTTGATGGTATGTGATATTGGAGTTCTTTCAGATCAGTGTGCTTGCCCTAAAGTTCCCTGGGTTATAGAATTTAGGATTATTAGCTTTAAAAAGCGTGTATCAATTTAGAGTTACTTTAGTTTTGATTCACCTCCAGTTCAAGTGTTCTCATTTTATTGTTGCAGTGTAATGTTTCTCTATATTCTGTATTTTTAATTATACATAGCAATATTATATATTTTGTTTAGCATAATAGCAATAAGCAATCATTTTTTTTAACGTAGAATGGCATATTTGTCAGTGTTACATATAAGAAAATGTCCATATAGCTGTCAAGTTCTTGCATCTATATAAAGAAAAAGTTCATATAGAATTTGTTCTTGCATCTACATAAAGAAAAAGTTAATATAGAATTTGTTCTTGCATCTACATAAAGAAAAAGTTCATATAGAATTTGTTCTTGCATCTACATAAAGAAAAAGTTCATATAGAATTTGTTCTTGCATCTACATAAAGAAAAAGTTAATATAGAATTTGTTCTTGCATCTACATAAAGAAAAAGTTCATATAGAATTTGTTCTTGCATCTACATAAAGAAAAAGTTCATATAGAATTTGTTCTTGCATCTACATAAAGAAAAAGTTCATATAGAATTTGTTCTTGCATCTACATAAAGAAAAAGTTCATATAGAATTTGTTCTTGCATCTACATAAAGAAAAAGTTCATATAGAATTTGTTCTTGCATCTACATAAAGAAAAAGTTCATATAGAATTTGTTCTTGCATCTACATAAAGAAAAAGTTCATATAGAATTTGTTCTTGCGTCTACACAAAGCGATTTGACACGATAAAGTCAGGGTCAAATTTCCAATAAAGTAACTGATCGCATGAAAAGATATAGCAGCACAATTGTTATCAACTTACAGTTTTAAACGTTTACGATGATTGGGGAAAATCAGAATGTGCAATAAGAATAATTAGTTGTAATAGTAGTTTTTGTTGTGGTAGGGGAAATTGAAATAATAAGTTTTTTTTTAACATATTCAAAGTTTCGAACCTAAAAGTAACGTGAAAGTAATGTGTTACTTTCAAAGTAGGGTAACAGTTACTTCTCTGGAGCAAGTAACGCGTTAGTAACGCGTTACATTTTATGGGAAAGTAAAGTAACTTTTAACGCGTTACTTTTTACAAGTAACTTACCCATCACTGCATGAACAACGGAGAAAGTCCCTGGGGGCCATTAACCGTACTTATATAAAGAAAAATATAGACTCCAGTGAAATAGCTATTGTATCAACACTATTCATTGGAAAGTCATGGTTTATAGTTCATTCTCTTCAGCATGAAACACGCTTTTCACAGGTGCTATGTATTGGCGCCCATAACCAACTTGAACAGGAAAAATTGGGATATTGTCGGGAAAATTTCCTCTGAAAGTCCCTCCCATCAACTCTAGCCCCGTCTAGACTTGCCCTGGGTAAAGCACACAAACCAAATGTAACTCGAAAAATACTATAGAGGTTAATAAATGAATGTACCAAGTTTCGTTATAATAGACGGAACAGTTTTGAAAGGAAAGGTTGTATAACAATGCTGTCTGTACACACAAAACCTAACCTATGACCACCTGACCTGTAAAGAGAACACAATAGAAAAATTATAAACACAGTACTATTTGTCCTGATATCAAGAATTGTTCCACATTCTCTGTAGAATGAAGCAAGTGTTTCAAAAGTTATCGCGCATGTTGATCCGTGCTAGATGAAGAGAGTAATTGAGGATAAGTCACAAAAATTTCTTCCAAAATAGCTCTATGGTAAAGTTGTGCGTTCTCTAAAGCGACATCGCGTGGGGTAGTGACCCATTACTTCTCTGTATTTATATGTATTAAGTACATTATACTATGGTTAGAAGGGACATTTGGTAAATTATAGAACAGAGCTATTCATCCTTCGTTTTCCCGTCCTTTTTCCCTTCTTCCGTTTTCTTCTTCACTCGTCGCGCGGAAGCAAATAGTATATGCAGGTGTATATTTGGCTACTTTTTGTATTGTGAGATCTGGTACCATAGCTATTTGTAAGAAGTCATGTGATCGCAGTTCTGCATTCTGATTGGTTAATAAGTCTGCTGTCAGCGATGTATACGGAACAAGTGAAAGAGCCCATCACTCTTGTCCTTTTCAACGGTATGTAAAACATATATCATGTAATTTGTTAAAAAAGAGGTTTTTTTATTAAGTGTTGTTATCATTCACTATTACTGTATGTGAGTATTTAATGTAGAATAGTTAGCTTTTCTTCAATATGCTGAAGAATTTTGTTAGCTAAATGGGAGTGAAACAGTAAAAAAAATAATATTTTTGTAATATTATCTTAAGTTGTTGCCCTGCCAAATATATATAGGGTGTACGGACTGTTTGTATGTTTGGGTCCGTGTCCATATCGTACAAAGCATGAAATAGGAAAATATCCGTATTTGACAGTTTTTGGAATTTCCCAAAAATTTCCGAGTCGGGAATCGCTAAAATCTCGGGTTAAAAGAATTGTTTTCATCATATAACTTATATATTTAGTTCTCATTAATAAAATAGCTCACGTTTCTAAAAAGTGTCATTTTTTCGTCTCAGGGTTCTTTTGCTTAGATTTATTAAATGTAATTTAATGGCATGATTTATTATGTTTATGTTAATGAAAGAATCATAAAACATGTTAGTTTCCAAGAGTGCTTTAAGCATTACAGTAAACAGTCCTGTAATAACTTAAAAAGGTGACTTTAGGTAAGAAATTTCAAAATATTTATTCCGTGTTTAGGCACCGTACCTTTGATGGTTCGTCATTTTAAGGGTTGTCCGTATATATATATATATATATATATATATATATATATATATATATATATATATATATATATATATATATATATGTGTGTGTGTGTGTGTGTGTGTGTGTGTGTGTGTGTGTGTATAAATTGAGTCGATAATCAAAGACAACTTAAAATACGAATGTTTCATTCTACGTGTCAATTGTAGGCGTTTATTGTTGTTGGATTTTGAAATTTCCTTTTTTTATTTTTGCTTTGTTAATAAAATTTTGTTATGTTAACTTATGCAAGATGTTGTTTGTCTAGTCAAATACTTGCTCAATCTTGCAACCAATGAAATTATGATTATTTAAATGTGCTTTGGTTATTTTTTTAAGCTATATTCTCATTTTTACGTGCGCTACGCTACGGTGTAAAATACATACCTGTTGGGGATAACTTTCTCAGGAAGGCTAAATTTCGAGGAAGTTTGCTAAAGAGGATAAGATTGTGCTGATACTGGTGAATCTTTTTTTTTTTAATTCAGTCTTCGTGAAAGCTGAACTTTCTGGGAGGGGGCTGGTAATGGCAACATTGCCCACCCCAACAATGGTACAATCGGAACCGGTAGGAGTCAGTGTACGATTTAAAGAACATTTTACAGGGCGGATATCCGAGATATTTAACATGGAGGTCAATTCATGCTAAGTGATCGAGAAAAAAGGAAAATTGCCGCTCGACCCTTTCAAAAAACTTTTTTCAGAAAATTTAGGTCGATATATAAGTACTTCTAAACCACAATTAATTTTTTGTTCAACCCCGCATGGTAACGCAGCATCTGCCGCCATTTTGCGTTTTCTCGACTTCAGGCGTTTACGTTGCTTTAAATATCTCAGTATGTATTTAGCCTACCAAATTGAAAATTGCTGGACGTCTCCAGCTTGTGCAGAGTATTTATATCGAGTGAGTGTTCACTGACTGGGGAATGTGATCAAACGAAAAGATAACAGTCTCCTGCATGAGTTGACAGTTGACACAACAATAAACATAATTGAACATCATTGATATAGCAAGCTGCAAAAGCAATGAGTACTTACGGACTTTTTGTCAAGTGTACATTTTGACTTTTCTTAACTTCTGCTGATGGCAGCATTCTTTGCTAGTGCTGCTGTGGGTATGATAAGACAATGAGTCACAACTAGAGGAAAGAAACGAGCTTGAGTATCTTGACTGGACTAACCATTTATCCTACGTTATTTTACGTCACAACAATGAATTTCCAGTTGAATTTCAGAACAAAACACCTCCTAGAGTATGACATCATTCCATAATACTTTGACCCACTTCCGCTCAAATACACGAAATGCGCTTTGTTGTGTGTTAAGGTATATGGGTAACCAGGGCAAGAGTTAACACTTTTTATAAATCAAAGAATTGCGGTAGAATGGTAACAGTGAAAAACGCAATATGTTCTCTATGTAAAAGCCTGTTATTTCTAATAACATACACAGTTTAATTGCGCCAAATCAAGCAGAGAATACAGAGGAATAACATAGTTTTGACGAAGGAAAAAAAATTGTATCTTGCCCCATATGGTGGGGTAAGAGTAAACAATGGTTGGGGCAACGATGTACAGTAGAATCAAAACATAGAAACGTAGGCATAAACACCAAAAAATACATTGAATCATAGATATATATGTACTGGTTACATGGAACTAAGGAAATTATAAAATACCAAACAGATTAGTGTCAAATGGAACTGCCAACAAATGTTACAGTACTGTATATCATACATGTTATAATTACAAAATCTGAAAATAAAATAAATCGGTTCAACATTCATCACGAAGCACAAAAATGTTACTTGCGGTGCACACAGTGATCACACACGTACACAGACTTCCTTTGATTAAGATTGGAACATTATTCGTGAGACCACTCGCATATGATACAGGAAATCCTCATTTCACCGTTTGGTGTATCTGAAAACAATTTCCCCCGTGCGACATGACATATGCTCAACAAACTCGGGCTGCGAAATTCTAAACGATAATGCAAACGTTTTGTTAGTAGTCTATAGCCGCCAACTTCTGTCTTACCTTTGCAAATGTTTTTTACTCAATGTTGCGTGTTGGCTCCTACATTTTCTTTACCCAGCTTTAAAACAACCCAGCTCCATGAAATATTTCCAATCCTGCACCTTCAGCTGAAACTACGTTATAAACTGTGACATTTACCACGAATCTTTTACTTATTTCCTTTTGTAACAAACTTTCTACTCTGCTGCTCTTCACACTGCACGCACACGGCTCCCCTCCTGTTCCGTTCCTACATGTGTCATGCCGAACAAATTTTCAACATTCGATTGTTTACCGACGTTGCCACTTCTTCGTCAATAGCATTTTCACTCTTGCCCCAGCGTTCACTCTTGCCCTGGTTACCCATACTAAAGGAGTAAACTATTCCCAAAATTTCAGATTTTTTAATCCAGGCCAATTGGAGAAATTAGACAGTGAAATATGCCAAATTGGTATAATTCCCCAAATTTACGATTTTTTTCCAGGCCTTTGGGAGCAACTGCAGGTCTGCAAATTTTTTAGTATAAATTTATGACCCCGGACTACATGCACACACAAATTCAGACCTCTACGTCAGTTTTTTCCTCTTCCCAAACATGTCTTCAATGTCCAAAAATATTGCTACTATACGCCCTGATTTCACCCCTTTCTAGTGGTTCCAGACAAAAATATTGAGAGGTTAAAGTTTTAGCTCTGCACAAGTTTTAGACGTCCAGTAATTTTCAATTTAATAGGACAAATACATGCTGAGATATTCAAAACAACATAAACGCCTGAAATCGAGAAAATTCAAAATGGCGGCAGCCGCTGTGTCGCCATGCTATGTTGAAAATAATTAATTGTAGTTTTGAAGTACTCATATATGGGATAAACATTCATGAAAAATTATATTTTTTGGAGATGGTCCAGATTGATTACTTCCAATGGATTGACTCATGGAGAAGTTCAATACTTATGAGAGATATCCAATTCTTCAGAGGGGTATGCCCCCTCAACCCCCTGGTAAGTCGCACACTGGTAGGAATACACAATTAAAATGTGCCTTGAAAAATACTGTGCAGTATATCCTTAAAAGAATTTACAAGATATAGTATGACACCGTAAGAACGGAATAGAGAACGAAAGAGCACAGATAGAGGTGTTGGTGGGTAACGTGGGTTTGTTCCACTACAACTATAGTACAGTTGCTTCATTCTAGAGAAAATGTTGTACAAATCTTGATATTAGGATAAATAGTACTGCGTTTATATTTTTTATATTATGGCCTCTTTTTAGGTAAGGCTATAGGTTCGGTTTTCTTATGTATAGAGCGTATTGGTATACAACCTTTGCCCTCATACCTATTCGGTCTATCAAAAACAAACTTTGTACACCTGTTTCCTAACCCCTATTGTATTTTGCGGGGTACATTTGGAAGATGTACTTTTACCCGGTGCTACTCCAGAGGGAGGCCAAAGTTGATGGGAGGGATTTTTTGGAGGGAAGTTTCCTGATATTATCCCGATTTTCTTTGTTCCGGTACGTGATGAGCGCCAATACGTCGCACTTCTGGAAAGCTTGTTTCATACTGAAGAGAATGAACTATAAACCATGACCTTCTAACGAACATTTTGATACAATAGCTATTTCACTGCGAGTCTACTATTTACTTTATACTAACAAGTTAATGGACCCAGGGACTTACTCTGTTACCCATGGCACCAATTTTTTTTGTGCATGAACATATCTTTATTATGTTTATCGAATGGACTAGGTTTGATTCGGATGTCTAGATGACAGGTTCATGTCAGTTCCTTGTAAGCACAGAACAGTGCAAACACGTCATGTTATATTTATTGGAGGGTCCTAAATATTGAACTGATCAAGATTATTGTTTACAAGATCAGGAACCACGTCATATATCACCTAATGTCTCATCTAGATCAGCAATTGCTCTGCGGAAATAGAGATGTCATCAAATTTGTGGTGACATTAACCACCAAATCTAAACCATTTTATTGTTTCTTGTGATAACATCTTAAAGATTGTGTATATGGAATTGGTAACAAACAATTAGTATTTCTCTTAAATCAACAACATTACTGAGAATGTGTGGTAGCCGATTGCACAAACTACGAGTTCTAGGTACAAAAGTACAAGCATAAATGAGGAGGCCACTTTCAATATCTGATGTGGTGGTAACGTGAATTTGCAGAATTATTTTATCTTTATAACTTAATTTACACATTTGTAGCCGGTATCAACCAGAAATATAACTTTGAAAATAACGTGTTTTATGTATATCACCCTAATTGACATAAGAAGATTTATATGATTATGTAGATTTAAGTATACGAAAGTTGTGAGAAAAGTACTGGGAACATTCTCCGGAGGCTAGTATATAATTAATCGCGCTTGAAAAGATTTTGGAAAATTATAACTTGGAATAAATTATAAATTATTTTGGAAAGTTTAAACGATTGTCGAGACAAATAGTACGTAAAACATTAGAGAAAGCGAAAATAGTTCTAGTGCTGCGCGTGATTTAGTTCGCAAGTATTAAGTGGGGCGCACTAAAGCATGTTTACGAAATTTGAACAGCATTCTTGGATTCGAAGGCAAATGTTCATGGCCAAATTGCACCTCGGTGTTATGAAGGGTTGTAGCCTTTGTAGGAAGGACGTGGCAACGATATGCTACTCTATCGAAAGGCTACATGATAGGTCAAGCCGCTTCGTTTAAGCCGGGATAAGTAAGCATACTGTCATCCCTCTGTTACCGAGGAGTGGAAGAAAGTCCACTTTTCAATTTCTTGTAACTTCATATCTACTCGTTCGAAATACGTCATAAGATGATTCATGGTGTTTGACATTGTAGTATTTTAGATATGTATTATCCCGTCCGTCTCAATTGTGTTATTAATGTTGTAGAACTCTCTAAAATTTGGTTGTTTTTCCATGTTTCTGATCGTGTAGCGTCCTTTGTTTGCAACACTGCATGACAAATGTGAAATTCTGTTTTCCTTTCACATATAAATATCAAACATGTAATTACATAAGGCAATGCTGTTTGAAAAATATCCATGTTGGAAAAAATACTGTTAACTTAGTGATATTACAAAGTATGTTTACAATATCCCTCTGCTGATATATGTATGATACACATTTCAGCCTTTTTCATTGGTTCAAAAGTTATAGGAGCTTATGAAAATAGGTCCTTCACCCGATATATAAACGCGGATTCAAGGGGGAGCTATAGGGGCTATAGTCCCCTCCTTGACGCTCAAGTATACATTGGGAAAAATAGGCTTCAATCTTGCTTTACACTGAATAAAGCTGCAAACTATAGTTTTGCCCCTCTTTTGACCATATCCTGAATCCGCCACTGTATATATATAGGACATTTACATAACTTTATTACATAGGAGTCAGGTTAAAGCTAGCATTCAGGTTAAACCTAAGCAAAAACATTGTTTACCAAATGCAGAGTGGCCCAAAGGTAGGTATACAGTCCCGTACTGATCAGCTCATGACATTTTATATCATTTTCTTTTTGTGATCCATGCAAGTATTGATTTAGTTTCTTCGTTATTTGTTCTTAATTTATTTTCACTTAAACCTTAAGCTCGGAACAAACCAAAGCAAATAAATTAAGTATATTAATAAATTAAAATGTCATACTTGATCGATGCTGGCCTGAATACCTACTTGTGGGCCACTTGTATGTCAGTTACAGCAAAAACGTCATTTTTATAAGGAAAAGTCTACTGTACGGAAGAATCTTCTGTTTGTGACTGTAATATTATGTGTTATATTATCCGTGACTTTTTTTTTTAATTTTTATTCGTCGCTTTGTTTGCAGGTAATGACTCACACGTCGATTATCCAGTAGTTCTTGAAACTTAAACCAGGTGGCAGCACAACCGAATAGGCCTAGTAGGCACTAACACTAACCGTTTACTTTTTTGCATTTATTCTTTTAAATTTAAAATAAATCATTATTGTTTACTAAATATTACTCACAAATGGTAACTGTATCTTTTTCTGATGTATTTTTAAAAACTAAAGTCATTCTGTGCCTTGGACTCTCAACACGCGCGAATTTGCGAATAAGAAAGTACGGAACTCTATCAGGATGTATGCTGGCTTAGCGTTTTGGAGCCAGCAGAAGTGGAGGAAGGATGGCTACATGTCCATAGTACCACAGAAGACTACGAAAAACTAACTGAATTTGTAGCCTACTTTGTTGACCAGTGGTTGAAAAATCCACAAATATCAGTTGACATTTAGAACTGCTACGAAAGACGACACCGATCAAGTAACGTTGTACAAGGTTGGAACCATCCCATAAACTCAGTCGTGAGTAAACAGCACCCTCGAGTGAAAGATTTGGTTGTATTCTTGAAAAAGGAAGCAGAACGTTCAGATGTAAAGATTATAAGGATAGAGTTGAATTTAAAAGGAATGAAAAGGAAGAAAAAGTATGTTTCGATGGACGACAGAATTGGAAGACCAACTGAGTCACTGGAGAAGTCAGAAGACATCGAGAAGTTTTTAAGAGATGTCTCTTACTGAAGAAACTTCTCTCTCCACGTTGCTTATGTTATTTTGTATTCCTTGTTCGATTATGGGAAAGTCGTTATTTCATTGTCATTTTAAGAAACTGATTTGCAAGCGATTCATAAATACGAACTTCATAACAAAGCCATTTCACTCTTCTTTCCAAGGGCTCCACAGTAACAGAAGTAGGCATTTCTTTCCAGTTACATAGGAAGTTTTGAACACGTTTTGGAAGAACTTTCATTACGAATCCAGGAAAGGACATGTGTTCATGTTGGTATATTAATCTAGCTCGTTGCATTGTGAATAATGCATGGCCTATTTCTGTAAGTTGTCTAACGTCACTCACTGACAAAGATACCAGAAGATTTATCATCGTTAATGAAATTAGAATTATGAACATAAGAAGTGTTAATATACTTATGAGGGTTAAATTTTTGCTTTCAAAAGCTTCGTCATAACTGTATTCCCCTACAGCCATTACTAATGTTTTACCTAACCAATGTATGAAGTTTTCAGTTGAACATTCGTCAGTGAATTTAGAAGAAAGAATAATGGCAAAGCCAGCAATTAACCAAAGAAAAAGTACCAAACCTTTCAACACATTTCTCAGAACTGCAATAAACATCAATGGGTAACGGCCTACATAATGTAAGCCTCCCATTAAGAGCATCATTACTATCCAGCTAATCGGGATCACAATCGGTATGAAGTATTGTATTAGCTGAGACGTTTCTTCTGGAGAAAAAGGGGCGGAAATGCTAATAGGTAAGGACAATGAACAGCAGAAAATGATATTGTATCTTTCATAATAATTCGAACAATGATTAGGAAATGTAAAGCATTGTCGAACAAAGTACATAATATTTATAATAGAGGTTGCGAATAGAAAAAAGCAATTGACAAAAGGTATTCCCGAATATCTAAAGCATAACATGGATCCTACAAAAAGTGTTAATGAAATCACGAAGGAAACGTAAATAAAAAAGAATATATAGTAAAACACTCTGGTCTTTTCCCACTTCAGAGTAAGAAATAGTTCCATCACTGGATGATTTAATAATTCTTTAAGTTGGCCTCGCTTGGCAGAAGTTGCAATTGTTTGAAGTATATCTATTTGATTCTCAAGAGTGCCCGAAAGCAGTATGGAGAACTGAACTTTAATCTCCAATTTCGGAGTTCGTCTGTTGTCACAATTAATTTTTACCTGAGAATCCATCATTTCTTTCATTAATATCTCTGGATTCGGAAGGTAAGAGAAAATATAGTCAATAACTGTTTTGTCATGTACTATTTTATCAGTAAAATTACCAGTATCTTTGAGCAGAAGTTTCAAGATTTCCTTATTGCAACTGAAGGTGGCATGCAATAGGGGAGTGATGTCTTTGTAGTCCTTTTGTTTTAGCATACCCTCGAGTTTACATTTCATACAGCCATCATCTTCGTTCCGTGTCTGGTCATCGTTTTGGTTCGTTGTCTGATTATGTTGTTTTCCATGGTTCTTATTTGTATAGTGAACAATAAGAGGCGTTGTTTGGATTCTGGAAAAAGTAGAAATAATGAGGTTATCTCTCCTATTAAATTATTTGTTTCCCTATTTCATCTTTGAAAATGCTTTACATTATAAGCGGTACAATCTACACAATAGGGGGAGCGATGGCTTAGTGGTAGACCGCTCACCTACGGTGCTTGGGGTCCCTGGTTCGATCCCAGCTCGTGCCGTGTGGACTTTGTGGTGGACAAACACCGTGCTCGTGGGTTTTCTCGGATTTCTTCCATTTCCTCCCACTTTCTTCATTCCACCATTTCATTTCACTCATCTCTCATCATCACCGTCTCCTTTACCTAACCGGCATAACCGTGGGACGTTAAAATTTAAAGATTTCATTTCATTTTCAATCTACACAGTAGACTCAAAGAGGGCAAAATATGTAATAAAGTAAGATGTACACTACGTTCAGTAACAGGCTTCTACATGCTGTCTCGACATTACATATTAGGCATTAACTTTAATGCAGTTAGGCATTAACTACTTCAATTAGTCCTCATTAAAGTAAGGTGCGTTGCAAAATGATACGAACGATACCAGATATCGTCATATTATGTGATCGGAAAGGAAACGAATAATGAAACTGTGGGTGAATGACACAGTGTCTATTTATGTTACGCGATAACAGGTATTGTAGAAATAGACGCGTATAGACGACAGGGAGAAACGAAAATGAAAAACAGCTCAAGAGAAGTGTTGCAAAATGATACGAGCGTAGACATGTTTAGCGTAACAACACATAGCTAGGTCGCTGCTACGAACATAGAGGGCGCTGGACGAGAAGGCGAGATGTATAACAGACAAGTGATAGAAGTATAAGGTAGTGTACTACAACGAGGACGTCTGGGTGAGGTGGCGAGTAAGGGAAGCATAATGGGCCGTGGCAAAGTATTGTCTGAGTGCGAAAAGGGGCAAATAGTGGCATATAAAGAAGAAGGTGTATCTGTTAATGAAATTGCACGTCGAATTGGGCGGAGTGGTTGTGTCATGAATAATTTTCTTAAACTTGGGATGCGGTATAGAGTAAAGAAATAATCAGGAAGGCCGCGTAAACTAACGCCACAACAGGAACGACAGGTTGTTCGAAAGCTAAGTTGAGGTGAAATATCCCTTACACAGTTGGCACGAGACCCTAATATTCGTGTACATAAATCTACCTTATCAAGAGCTGTGAAACGCTGCAATTATCTCCGATATAAGAAGTGCAAGCGACAGCCACAACTCATATCACAGCACAAGGAGCGACGTTTGAATTGGGCCAAGACACATGTGACCTGGAAGTAGAACTGGCGTCGTGTCATCTTCAGCGACGAAAAGAAATTTAATTTGGATGGTTCTGATGGTTGGTGATACTATTGGCATGATCTGCGGAAGGAGGAACAGATGTTCTCTAAGCGACAGCAAGGAGGACAGTCGGTAAAAGTGTGGGGGGGTTTGGTTATTATGGTACAACAAACCTGGCATTTCCTACATCTCGTATGACATCAACCACGTACCAAACAACGCTTGCAGACAATTTGTTGCCATTCGCCGCGCAAATTGCTGCTCCCGAATGGATTTTCCAACAGGACAATGCCACTATGCATGTTGCTGGAACTACCAGGAATTGGTTTCGGGACAAAGGTGTGATTGTCCTTGATTGGCCTTCTAATTCCCCAGACATACACCCGATAGAAAATCTATGGGGAATATTGTGTCGCTCAGTGTACGCCAACGATACCCAGTACAAGAATGTTCGTGAGTTGCAGGATGTCATCATCGCTTCATGGAATCAAATTGATGTGACTCTGCTACAAAGGCTGGTAGACAGCATGTTTGATCGAGTGTTCAAGTTGGTGTTACGAAACGGCTCATTTATTGGCTATTAGGATTGACTTTATATTGCGTTCGTATCATTTTGCAACATTTATTATTGTGTTGTTTTAGTTGATTTTTGTTTTCAATTTGGTTAGCCGTGGAAATGAGGGAACTATTCATGGTCTGTATACATATCCTCCTTGTGCATCTCTACATATCATGTATTCCATCCGTGACATGCGTTTATTAAAGTTATGTCACATATTTGGATCGTTCGTATCATTTTGCAACATACCTTAATAGTAATGGCGTTAACTTAGTAGTAGTAGTTGGGATTTCACTCAGATTTGAAAATAATTTTAAAATATTTCTGCGTGATGTTTAACAATTCTCAATTGATGTGATAACTTTATTGAACTTCTTGTAATCACTTTATTAAAAAAACAATTTTAAAAAAATAAACTGTAACGTGTGCGATCGCTTGATAAATTCTTCAAATCTGATATAATATTAAAATTTAAGGTTCATTCTTTTTGGTATGTAGCATTGTAATACATCGTACAACTCTATATAGTATTTTATAGTATAAGAGGACCTTCTGCAGTATATTGTGATAGAATATAAGCTCTCTATGCGTTATTTATAGTCCTGCCCAAATAGAATGTTTAAATGTTATTTTTTTTTATTATTAGAGTTTCAAACTGCTATGCATAAATGTCTTATTGAATGGCTTTGTCCGCCCACGTTCACATGTATCAGAGCAAAAACGGTAAGGTATATCGATATGCAATTTTTTGCAATCAATTCAGCGTCCCAAGAATAGGTTCCATTTTCTTCATTACGTCTCTATTAAAACCAAACCTGCTTACAATTATCCACTTCTGGTATCAACACTTTTCGCCAAACAACAAAAATGGTAATAAATATTTACAAACATTTTTGCGCAATCGATTCAGAGTGTCAACGGAAAATACCATCATAACCCGCAACACTCTACTAAACAGAATGTAGTTAAAATTTAATACTACTTACGGTTTCAATACTGATTTCCGAATAGCAAAAATGATAAGAGATATTGAGATGTGGTTTTGTGTAATCAATTCAGCTTCTCAATAGTAGATTCTGTCTCTTCCCTTAACCCTCCTTTCAAAGCTTAGTAACGATTTCCTCTTTAAATCTTTATCGTCATGGCATAGAATATTGTATTGTTATTAAGTGCATATACAGACAGTAAACAACGTCAAATGAAGATATACAAGTAAATTTCGTTTTCCTTAACCTATACCAATATATTTGTATCATCGCCAAACTCCTTAACGTTGTAATAGGGTGTAGCAACTAACCAATTATACACTTTGCTTTTAATTTAAATAAGAGGTAAATGTTGTATCTGTATTGGTAGTCTGTTTATAAATTTTGCACCTTGTATTGTATAGCTTATGATCGTCAGGTCGGCCATAACAACTCATTTCTTGGACAAACTGTACATTTTCGCCCATTTTGAATCATCACGTAAAATTATTATTTTATTCATGTGAACGAAAAAGTTATTTTCTTGCTTTGCTCTGAACGCTTTCGAGCCGGTGAGAAACTACTTCCTTTCTTTGCACATAGGTGTTCTCAAGACAAACTGGCACCGTCAATAATACAAAGAAATCATTCTTTACTGAAATAAATGCTTATCTCATTACCAGAGTGCTTGGAAACAGCAAAGTTTTCTCTTTCCTTGAGTGAAGTTACCAACTCATGATTTTGGCTACTAAAACTATTTTGTATATGCTTTTCATATGAATGATTATCAACGCTTGGAAATCTTTTTAGATACGAAATTGCTACATTGCACATAGGTGCGAGTCTAACGCAGCGATGCTTTATTATCTTGATTGCTTAGGAATTGTGCTTGTAATTGTGTGAATTGTAGAAAGAATGGTCAATCTTCAATCTGTATTTTTTTTTTCATTAAACTACTTTGTATTGAACTATTATAAGAAAACTCCATGAGTTATAGACTGAATTCTTAAAGTTGGTCTTCAACACCTATTTAATTGCAATTTCGAGTTCTTCGTTATCACGGAACCAAAAGACGTGTTCCCACAACTACTTAATATACCATAACTATATTTGCATTAAGTATGGATATATATATATATATATATATATAAACTTCTGTATTTCCCATAGTAAATCTTAAAAGACACTCCCAACCAGAGACATTGCGTCGGGATCTTCCCGACTGTTGGCAGAAGCAAGGAGTTTGCGCTTAGTGTTAATAAAGTAAAGCACGGAAATGCCTACGTTCGACGAACTTCCTTATGTTCTAGTATGTAGATGACCACGACTAAGTATTATTTTGTGTGTGTGTGTGATTACAACCGCAGCCTCAACAGAAGAAGTGAACAAAATGTAACATATAATTTTATAAAGTGCGTCATTCTTGAAACGACAAGACCTCGCTGGAAACTGGTGCTCTACTCAATCCCCATACTCATTGCCCCTGTTTCGCACTGAAAGCCCAACTTCAACGTAGATAATGTTTTAGTTAACGTGATTAAAATAATAACCATAAGGGCTATATTCTAAATTCTTTCATTTGCTATTCATATATCTTGTGCTTTTTCTTTCTTGTCATACTAAGTGTTTCATATTTTTGAAGTGTGTGCGCAGTGTTTTTGCTCAAGCATTTATGCTGTATCAAATGGAAATTTGTGTATTATCAGTATCCTTTCTTTTACTACATATATACACGCATACATTCAATAAATAGGAACTCGTTCAAGGTAACTTTCTCTTTTTGATTTGTGTGTTTGCGAATACTTATGGAGTCATCAGCTTGCCAGTCATATATAGGAACACGTGTGTACAAAAGTAAAATACAGTTAAACCTGAATTTTCGAACCACTGAGGCTACCCATGTCGTATCACTTTTTTTTTTATCGTAGCTAATTTGCGCTTGAACAGGACGTGAGTTCTGAGCCAGGTGGTTATCAATTGTTTCTTTTGGGACTATTCTAAGAGCTAGTACCCAAGGAAGACGGTAGGTAGCAAGCTACTTTTATTTTTAATATATCAACTTGTTTCGCAGATCGTGTATAATATGAATGAATATCTCCGTACGCTGCATATCTGACATATTTTATTTACTGTATTTATTGAACAAATTCCCAGATAGAGCAAAATTTTGACATTTTACACAACAAAATGTTAACAAGCAGGGAAAAAAGAGAAAAGAGAAAAACTAAAACTAAGTATCAACAACAATAACACGAATAATGTCAACAAAGAGTGGAAGAATAATATTATTTGTCCAGCATGCGTTTAATTGATCTGTCAAACACTGGGTAACTCGAACAAAAGTCCACATCGGTTGCTAGATGATTATAATAGTTCGGTTTTCTGTGAAAAAGAGACCTCTATATAATTGTCAACCTAGGGCGGGCAAGATTCTATGGGTGGATATTGCGAGTTATGACGGAAGGGACAAGGATATTTCTTCAAGTAGGGTTTCAGATCTTAAGTTCCCAATAACTCTCTTATGGGGAAATTTCAAGTCAGAGTTATTTCAAAGTACTCTCGGAGTCTGGATATTAGGACGACGCAAGAGTTCCTCGTTAGATAGTATTCGAAGTGCGGGAACACGGAAACGTACTATTGCAATAAGAAAATTAAGAATAAAATCAAGACTAGAGAGATGTACGTGCTGCTATGGCCCATATGGGAAAGCCGTATTCTATCTTGGACGCTATTAGAGTTTTACAGAACGTTACTAATGACGCCACAGTACATATTTCAGTGAATCGGCAAAGAAACCCTAGTACAAGCTTTGATTTTTTAACTATTGAGGAGATGTGGTCAGGGAACATGAGTTTCGAATCAAAGGTGACACGAAAATCATTATGACTAGCAAAATGTTGAGTTGAGTTGATTTTGAGTTTAACGTCCCGTTCAGCAGCGAGGCTATATAAGACCTGAACCTACTGATTAACGTGGAATCCTAACCACATGAGCTCCCGCCGGGAATCGAACCCGGATCTCCCACGCCAAAGGCGCGTACGCTAACCGCTTAGCCACGAAGGAGCTCAACTAGCCAAATTTGTTAATTTGTTCATATGGTGTTTGGAGGGAACAGGAAACTTTTTCAGAGTAATTGCAATAGTCTGGACATATTTTTAAACTAAAACTTTATATATATATATATATATATCTATATCTATATCTATCTATCTATCTATCTATCTATCTATCTATATATATATATATATATATATATATATACAGAACTCTATCATTTTGACGTCCTTTCAAAACAACGTCATTTGACGTCCCTTTTTAATGCAGTACTGTACTTCCTATATCATGTTTAGAGCTATACCGTTTGGAGTATATACAGTTAATCAACTATGTACATCCCGAAACTCATAAGTATACTCCAAAACAAAACGAAATTTTTTTCAATACAGAATTCTATCATTTTGACTTCCTTTCAAAACTTCTACAATTTGGCTTCCGTTGCATATACACCGTCATTCGGCGTCCAGTGTTAATATACTTGATACGAAAACCACCATTTTGACGTCCTGCAACGTTGCCAAATTTGGCACTCAGTTTTCTAGAGAAGTAAGTCGATTTCAATGTGTGCTACTACACAGTCACATTGATGGCAGTCATGCTGCACAGAAAAAAACGATTTTCCTTGCGTTTTCATGATTTATCATTATATATGTATATATATAAATGTATGTATGAATGCACGTATGTGCGTGGGGTGTGTGGTGATGTTTGTGTGTGTGTTTGTGTAACTCCAGCATAATTTTGGAAAATCTAGAGCAGTTTCAACCAAGCTTGATACATATGTTACTTACATTATGGGGGAAAGTACTCCCGCGGTTAGACTCCGTACACACCTAGGAGGAGTGGGAAGGGAGATAAATATGAATGATCGGAAACAAATGATATTAGTGGTGAATGCATTGTTTCTGGAATCCATTGGTATCAGTTTCCATGAACCTAATGTTCAAGTACATCTTCCAGTGAAAGTAATACCCCCTAGCACACATAGGGGAGTAGCAGGAGTAAACTAACTATGCACTCTATGGAATTTCGAATATTCAATACCGAGTTCACAAAAGCTTTCCATTGACTTCTATCCCAAGCGAATTGGTTTCAGTTTCTACTTTGTATTTCTATTTCTAGGAAATCGTTTTAATATTCTCCTCCCATCTGCGCCTAGGTCTTCCTAATGGTCGTTTTCCAATTGTGCATCCTATTTAAATGGAAGTACAATTTCAGTAGGATGAGTGACATAAAAAGAAAGGAAAACTGTTGATAGTGGTGTCGAATCCATACTTTTCGAAGTCCTTGAGATGAACACTTACGATGCCGTCCAAATCCAAATTCATTTTTGATTAATATTCCTTAATGGAGGGCTGTGACAGGTAAACATAATTCAAAATAAAATATATTGGTGTCGAATCCAGTATTTTCTGCATCCATAAGTTGAATGGTGAAAGTTTTGGTGCACTCTAAGTGAAAGTTCTGATGTTAGAAGAGGACATACTCTATCACTCCTAGGAGAGACATAAAAATGATCGAAATTGACCGATATTAGTTTTGAATCATTATCTATGGAGACATCTTAAGCAGATAGTGTATGCTGAGACATTCCGTGATTTGAGACACCTGGAGGAACGCATCTAACAAGCCTGTGACCAAATTTCAGGAGACATTCTTCTCCGCGTGCAGTCAGAGTGGTTGCGGCGACTACAGCTGTACATTACACAGGATGGACAACACGTAGAATATGTGTTATAGCAATCAGTATCAAGGTAATTTCCCACGTTTGAACATTAATAACTTCTAAACTGTACAAGATAGAAAAATCAAATTACACCGCTAAATTCCTGAGCTCAAGCTAGTGTTATTTGATGTGTCATACACTCCAATTCCGGTTTAAAAAATGACTTGAATCCAAAATGGCAGATTTTAAGATGGCGACCATGAATAGCATACACTCCAAAAGTTGCGGACCCTCATCAAATCTCTGTTCCCATCAACAACTTTTATTTTCCGGTCGATTTTCAAACTTCTGCAGGTGTCCAAGGACTTTTGACTCATCCTGTATGTCTATTTTGAAAGCTATGCATATACAAAGAAGATCAACGCCATTCATTTTTCAAAAGTAATACACGAATAGGACTATAACAGTTACTTGTATTTAGCAAAAATGCAACCATCTGGCACATTTCGAACTTTTCTTCATCGTTATATATGTCGAAATTCTTTTTAAAATACGCATTATTTTGCAAAAATATTACAAACAAAGCTTACAAATAAACGTATTATCGACAAAACATATATCTTTTAAGCGAAATATTTTTATGATTTCTTGAGGGCCGCGGTGGCTCAGTGGTAGAGCGTTCACCTCTGGTGCTTGGGGTCCCGGGTTCGATCCCTGCCCCCGCCAAGTGAACCTTGTGGTGGACAAACACCGTGTGCGTGGGTTTTCTCGGGGTTCTCCCGTTTCCTCCCACTTTCTTCATTCCACCATTTCATTCACTTCTCATTATCACCGTCTCCTTTAGCCTAACCGGCATAACCTCAAAGATTTCATTTCATTTTTTTATGATTTCTTGCTATCAAAAGTTTGATTACCATATTGCATAATTATACATATGCAATTTACTCTCATATATTTTTATTTTTATTTTTCCTATTCAAGTTCCTCGAAGTATGTTCTGAATGCAAGTGATTGAGTGGACAATGCAGATACAATGGACTAAATACACACTTTCCTTCAAGCATTTACCACTCATCAAATGCATCAAAATGCCAAGAAAAGCACATATTTCAGTCTCGTCCGTATGCATGTCTGTAAGTCTCGTCACATACAAATCTCTTTCTAACACTGTCAATGTAAATATTGCTACAATTAACTATAAGTCTGAAAACGTTTGCATCTAAAAGCAATTCTAGACATTCAAGTTACGAAACGCAGACCTGGCCTCTCCTTTTGGTCCAGGAAAACGAAGCAAAATATTATGAGCACGAGTGCAAATATTACAAGTAGGAGTTTTTTAAATCTGAAATTGTCATTTGCTACATAATAATTTACTTTACAACTGTCTATTACCCCTATCATCAACAGGTATCAGTGATTCCTGCCACCTGAAATTCCCAGTAACATCTTCTGCATTTTCACAATTTCTCTGTCCGAAAAATTCAGTTCTTCCGATTCAAAATATTCTTCCCATTAGTATCGCAATCTAGAAGACATTTCTAATAAGAGCTGGCATTATGCAAACTCATTGACCATCCGATCAACATTCAAAGTATGATGAAAAAAGTACTTTTCATGTTTTGGAACAATTGTGACAGCAAAAGTCGCGCGGGCTACAGGTGTAGCCCATCAAACTTTCAAATAGAATAGCAATGAGCTCGTTTCGATTGTACGTTCGACCACACATTGGAATGGAAGTTGATGGAAAGATGCACAGACAACCTTTGTGTTAGAATCTCAAACTACTTTGCGGCAAGAAAAACAAAAATGCGTGTATTGCAGGATAAAGTTCCCTTTTATCCATTATTAGCACCCTGAAGGAGGGGCGAATTTGTGAATGGAAAAATAATCGAAAATGAGTGATGTTAATGTCTATTCCCTAGCTTTCAAAATTGACAGGTAGCAATTCTGATGACCTTTGAGTTCAGCCACCAGTAGGGGTAAGACCCCTGTCCCACCTACGGAGAATCGAAGAGAGTAACACACATAATGGTCGATAACGACGGATATTATTTTACAGTCCAAGATGTGGGAATGTAATACATATGAATAACAACACTTCCGATGCCGTTTAAGTCTAAGTTCAACTAGATTAGTATTCCACGGTTGCATATGAGGAGAAATAACAATAAACGACTCCTATTAGTATCAAATTCATAGTTTTCGAAGCCCCTAAAAAGATTGTCGACAATCTCTATACCATTAAAATCTATGTTTAACTCCCGTTAGTACGCCTGGGATGGTAGGAAGAGGTTGATATGTGAACATATTTTAAAAGGTTTACTATAGTGTCAAAATCCATTATTTTCGATTTTGCTGAAATTGATAATTACCTGGAAGCGTTTAAGTTCAAGGTGAAAATGTGTGAAACATAAAATGCCTCAAATGAGAGATTTGAGTCGAATCTATAGGTTGGGTTCATCAAGGTAGTAGGTTGCAATCGTAATGACATTTAATCCCAAGTTTAAGCATGAATGAGCATTTCAACTGCATTGGAAATTTACAAGGGAAGCGCCAAACGTGTTGCTCGCACATCTATATATATTCGGAAATGGTGTATGTACAGTATAAATGTATATTCTAGCATGACTGTGAAACTTCTGGAGCAATTTTAACCACAATTCGTAGACAAATGACTTTCAATGACAATAGACAAAATAATGTGGCATAGGACACTCAAGGGGTGGAAGTTCGAAGGATTGCCATGTAAAATTAATGCAAACTGATTTATATTAAAGTGAAATCGATAGTTTTCGGGGACGCGAACGCGAACCGAACACTTTACAAACCGAACCGTTTCAAAACCAAACCGAACCGACCCGTTCCCAAACCGTACCGAACCGAACCGTTCCCAAACCGAACCAAATCTTTCCCAAAACGAATCGAACCGGACCGGTTTGAAGTCCAAACCGATTGATTCGGTTTAGATTACAAATTGAACCCAAACCGGTTAACCGGTTCTTTTTACACCCCTACTGTCATCTCTAGTTTACGCCGTGGAAAAGGGTTTGCGAAGGTAAGACCAGGGCCATTTTACAGCAGGTACTGGCATTCAACTGGAGAGACTAAGGAAAACCCTGGAATACCACGTCATAATGTCTGAACCAGATTTGAACCAGCTGCTCCCAAGCGTGAAGCCAGGAATCTACCAACTGAGCAACGACCGCTCGGTTTCCTTCGTAGGAGATACTATATTTCAGCATTTGTCCTTTAGGACTTATTAAAACATTCTAGGCTTCAACCAAGCGGGCATAACTGAATTGGTAGAACGTTACTTCCCGTTCTGTAGGTCCATTTTGAAATTCTGATCCTTTCATTTTGACTTCGGTTATCTTCAGTACCGCCAGAAGAATGGCAGGATAATTCATATACTAAAATGACCGTGAGCGCTAGTTTTCACCATCCCTTCTTCACAGCATGCACCATAGATGCTATTTTGCCTTAAATTGAAATGAATTCTATGTCTATAATTATATGTTTTATTTATAGATTCATAATAGTAAAAAATGAAAATTTAAAATGAAATATTTGTTTAACGTCTCATAATTATACCTTTTAGGCTAATGGAGACGGCTAATTAAGGCATGTTAATGATAGCTTAAGAATTGGTGAAATGAGAATATGGGAAGAAACAGGAGCATCCTAGTGAAACTAACGACCATGATGTTCACTACAAACTTACTTAAGCGGAGATTGAACTAGGAATTCATACTCCAAAGTTTAGCTCTGTATTACTCATCTCATCTCTCATCCAAAATAGTAGATCGTTTACGGTTACTATAGGATGTACGTAAAACACGTCACTGGAGGGGGTAATATTTTCTATACGCACAAAAACTTCATTCACTAATTGACGTATAATTAAAGCATCGGAGAAATGCGGCAATTTTGGTCTGACATAACCACTTGCACGTCGAAGAGGTTACGTCCTTTCGCGAATCGCGGGATGTATGTAGTAACCTGCAACTCTAGTGTTGTTACTATTCTGGCATTAGCCTGATGAAAGTGAAGATAAATAAGGAAAACATAAGTCAATATAGTTGGTATTGGTGATCGAATAGAGAAACTTCTACAATCTGTCAATGACCAAGAAACTATGGATAATTTATATCTAGCAGTGTTAATGGACTTAGATCCAGTTACAGGTGAAAGAATATAAAGAGGAGTTACGAACCTTTTGTTAAAAAACGACATTAATATACCGACGCTTGTGTATATTGGTACATATGGTGAGTAAATGCAGAGGATTTGTCAGTCCTTTGAAACATGATAAACGCTTTCCTCCTTTCATTCACTGTCATTGCTTAATTTATATTGAAAACCTAGCCAGTCAAATAAAATATGTTCATGAAATTTCAGAACATTTTAATGTCATTGCTAAATTAAAAACCTTTCTTATTGTAAGACCTCTTAACGAACGGTTGCTAAAAGTTCTCTTCCATGATTTATCAGCATCATATTCAGAACTCATCGTTTTGTGGATATTGGTTGGTTAAGTTTGGCTTTTGCAACGGTCTGGAAAGTATTCGAAGCAATCAAGGCACATATATCTTCAGAAAGCTTCTCTGAATTATTTTATGACGATCCCAAGCTTAATATTGTATTCACAGTTGTCCTCTTTCAGTATCTAAAAGAACTTAATAAACAACTCAAGTCAGAATAAAAACACATCTTGTGGCTTGAAACAAATTAAATTTTCATTTTGATTACAGTTAGAAAGATTTCTTTCAACAGAAAGTAGAAATGTACTGCATCATTTCCCACAAATTGCACACATTTCAGGAGTCTTAGTTGAGTCAAGTTTAATTTTCTTAAAAGTGCTCAGCTGGAAATTTAAAATCTTCGAATTTACAGGACGTTTCCGTGTTTTAAAAGAAAATGAAGTTACTTAACATCCTTTTCTATCCAATCTGAACTTAACTAGAAAATGAAGTTAATTGAAGATGATATTAATATGGCTGCTGGCATGGAACGGGAAAAGATAAATATTTAGCCCTCGTTCACGCTGAAACAATTGATGGAAAATACGAATTACAAAGTTTTTATAAATGAAAGTGACTATGTGAAATAATACCTGCTGAAGCACCCGACCGATCAACAGCAATTTTTCATTGTGAATGAGGTTCGGGCCTGGAATGTATCATTTCAATCTGACGGTGAAATTTAGGGGAGGGGGGAAGACATAAAATGACCGATATTAATATCAAATTCGTAGTTTATGATGTTGCAGAGATGAACAGTGACACTTCTGATACTGTTTAAACCCAAATTCAACCTCCATTAGTATCCCTAATAGGACGATGGCGACATGTAAAAAAATTGAAAATGGCCGGTTGAATTCATAGTTTTTCGGTCCTTAAGTTGATTGTGACAGTTATGGTCTCCTTTATGTCCAAAATGAAGCTATACTTCCCATGCAAAGAACGGGTATTCTGCTAGTACAAAGTATTTGAGGCACCCGTGCAAAGAACGGGTTTTCTGCTAGTACAAAGTATTTGCGGCACCTGTGCAAAGAACGGGTATTCTGCTAGTACAAAGTATTTGAGGCACCCGTGCAAAGAACGGGTATTCTGCTAGTACAAAGTATTTGAGGCACCCGTGCAAAGAACGAGTATTCTGCTAGTACAAAGTATTTGCGGCACCTGTGCAAAGAACGGGTATTCTGCTAGTACAAAGTATTTGGGGCAGCAGAAAGCACAAATTTTTTCCAAATACTGTACTGTGGAGTGTTCCTTTTAAATCACAACAGTTCAGAATAAATCATAAATTCCTTTTAAATCAGACTATAACAGGAGAGTTCTTAATTGTCGTCAGTTTCCAAAATTGCTGACATACACAAGTTAGATGAGTTAAAGTGGTAACAGGAAAATAATACAAGGTTTACTCAACAATATATATTCTTATTTCAATGAGTGAACAATGATAGAGTAAGAAAGCTTGTACGTTTTGCTCACATTTCTGGTCGCGGTTATGCCCAAATTATGTTTTTTTTCACCATTTTAACGAAACCATTGTACCTAGAACAACGAAATTTTACACATGGTGTACCTAAACACCAAGCATGAGAGTACGTGTAGAGATTTCTTTTTATTTTATAAAAGAAATTCATCTGCTCTTGCATTATGTTTAGTGACTGAAGTAGATAGTATAGGAATGTAGGAGAATGCACCAACACAAAGGAAAACTTGAGATATTAATTGTAACCTAGGTGTTTCATGAGCAACATTTTAAATTGTAGAGTTGGCGCCAATTTTAACGTATTCTGAAAAGCTGTGAAACTGCTCTCCAAGGTGGAGACGAAGAGTGTGGGAAACAAGATATTTGTTGTAACCTTGGCATTTGATAAGAATAACTATTTATTTTCTGTAACATATTTTTCGGGTTAAACATTGGATATTCTTCTTTTCTATCTTCTTTTTTTCACTTCAAGACTATCTATGGAAGGAACGACTGCAGAATTTAACGCTAACTGCAACAAGAGACTTCACAATTGTCGGCAGTGCCTACAGTTGCAGGTACATGTTAAAAGATGAAAAAAAGTGGCAAAAAGAAAAAAAAATACTCAAGAATATACAGTACACCCCTGCTTCAATGAGTGAACAGTGATAGAGTAAGAAAGCAAAATACTTATACCGTACATTTTACTCACATTTGTGGTAGCGTTCCAAATTAAGTTTTTTCACTATTTTAGCGAAACCATTGAAACTAGAAAAGTGAAATTTTTCTAGTCATTCTTCAGAGCCGTAACTTGGGGGGTTGGGGGCAACTGCCCCCCAGGGAAGCTCCCACCGTTCAAGGGAGCGTAATTTAAGACAAAATTTTCTTATTTTGTATACGATACGAACATGAAATTATAAATGAAGCATCAAACAGGTCCACTACATTACATAAACAAAACAGCGCACAAAAGGTAAATAAAACAGAAATGAGTCGTGGATTCATTTCAGTAAAAAATGCCTAGTATTAGGGGTCTTAGAAATAATATTTATTCGCATGGCTTTGAGATTTGTCAATATTGTTTCCTTAATTAATTTGTCATATATGGAAACGGGACCAGAGGTGTAACTAATGGCCCAACAGGCTCCGGGGGCCCATAAATAGTAAACGAAAGATGGAAAGAGGGAGCCCAAGAATTAGAAAACCAACTTTTTCAAGTTGGCCCAAATACGCGTATTAATGTTTGCCCCCCCCCCTCAGAAAAAGTCTAAGTTACGGCGCTGTTATTCTTTTATTTAGTTCTTTTTCATTCTTTGTTAACTGGTGTTGATTTCAGTGTTTGTTCATCGGCTGCAATCCAAACAGATAACAAATTATGTTTAGAATATAAAATATATGACAAAAAGCCTACATATCACAAGAAGGCCGTGGATGTTTATCCATAAAGTATTCATTTTAGCATTTGATATGCTTGTTCAATTAATTACACAAACTATTAACAGGTGTAGATGTGAATGAAGTTCTGTAATGTTGCAAAAAACAAAATCGAAGATAAAATCGCTGATAAAAGCCCAAAGGATAAAAATATAAAATTCAAAGTATATTCAACGTATTTAGTATAAATAGTTCAATACAAATTGTACAAGTATGTAGTAATACAGTTAAAATGTATAAGCCTAAACCAAAAAAAAAAAAAAAAAAGCTTAGCCAGCTTGTCCTAGGAATTCCATAGTAATTACTTCTAGTGATTGTAGTAATTTATTTGATATAAGTTACTTTTTGTATGAAATAGATGTGTACATATGAAATAGATAATCACTACTTTTGTCAACAAGTGCTTTTCCCTATCAGCACAATTACATAGCAGGCGTATGCCTATCATGTTCCCTCAGGTACATGGGAATACTCCCAGTACTCCTAGTACTCCCTTATGTACCTATGAGAGAGAAATCACATAGGTGGCAAGTGATAGTCAAAGTCTATGTCCACCCCTAGGCACATGCCTGACATGTACCTAGGGAACTTACCTAGTATGTTCTAGATATGTTTTTCCCCATACCGTAAGCGAAAATTACTCCTTCAAAATATATCGCCTTTATGCGTAATTTGTTTACCTTAAGGTGAGTCTAAACAACACCTAAAACAATTTTAAAAAAATAGCCGGGGTTGTGCGCGAACCACGAACCCTTTGATTACTGGGTGCTTGCTCTTCCGACTTGGCCACGGAGACGATAAGGAAAATATCGCTTGTAGATGAATAAATTATTGGGGTCTTTTTACTTTGGCTAATCAGAGCGCTCTCGTAACCCTGTATATTCGACGATAGCCGTTTAGGATCAAATTAAATTCGCTCGCCATGTAATTTTGTAACAAAATGACGCACATCTCTTTACTTTATTTCATGGTTCTTCCATATTCACTTTCAAATGATCAGCGATAGTTGGCATCTAAAAAATACAATTCTTTATCCCTACGTAAATAATTAACTGTTCACCTATGTATGAAAGATTTATCTTAACTTTTATTCATCAGTTATGCCATTTCTTTCTTCTAAATTGATCTCCCAAATTTGATGCATTTGTTGCTTCTTTTTTCTAAGTGATTGTGTACTAGAAGATAAATCGGGGCAGAAAGCACGAGAAACCGTGGCATGTCTCTGCGCATGAGCAAATGCAAACAGCTGACTGTCATTTATGCGTCGCTTCAGATATCAATTATGTGCCATAAGTTTCTGAAAAAGTATGCACCTAAAGGAAGTACCCCGAACATGAAAGATATTTGTCCCAAGTGACGACATAAAAACAAATGACTATCGCAGTGCGAAACTGCGCCAGGTATATAAGTGTTACATTTGTGTTACATAGTCGCAAATATCAATTAGGTGTAACAAGCACCTAAAACTTTAGGTAGCTGAAGTACATACTTAGCAAATCAATACCATATGTACCAAGTGTCGGATACCTAAAAAAGTAGCTGAGGTACCTAAATGGCACATGTCTAGCACATCTTGTGCTGTTAGGGTTGATCAGAGATGGAGTGGGTCAGTGGGCCAGTGGGTCAAGTGGGTCAAGTTATCTAATTGGGTCAGTGGGTCGTGGGTCAACAGCATGTGAACCACTGTGACCCACCACCCACCGTGACACACTGCAACCCACCATGACCCACTGTGACCACCACCCACCATGACCCACCACCCACCATGACCCACTGTGACCCACCATCCACCCTGACCCACTGCGACCCACCACCCACCATGACCCACTGTGACACACCACCCACCGTGACCCAGTGCGACCCACCACCCTCCATGACCCACTGTGACCCACCACCTTCCGTGACCCACTGCGACCCACCACCCACCATGACCCACTGTGACCCACCAGCCACCATGACCCACTGCGACCCAACGACTCAGTATGATCTGCCGGCCCTCTCTGCTCACTGCATTGTAGACAGTATCTTCTGAAGACTGGTAAATTTGTCTCCGTTTTACTTTCAAGACCTTCATTTCCCTTCCTTTTCCATTTGTTTCTGTCTACTTACCTGAGGTGAGTATATCTAACCAGGTGTAAAAAGAACTTCAGGCACTTTTGGATATTGATATTTTTAGTTGTAATAATAGCAATAGGACTTACACTACAACTTGGCTTTGGAGATCTGTGAGTTTTTAGAGCTAACTACTGGAAAAAATACATTTTTGAATCACTGTAATATATAAGAAATTGAATGTAACTATGTGTGCCTGATCATCAGGGTCAAATTCCAAAGTCAAATGGAATTACTTTCGGTATATAGTTCGGCCTTAATACAAATTGGGATGTTATATTGCTTTTATTTTAATGCGTAACATCCTAAGGAGATAGTGAGTATCCAAATTTTTTCCGAAAAAAAAATGAGTATCTCGCAAACCGTTAAACTTACGGAGCTGAAATTCAGTGTATTAACTCTTTATTGAAAATAAACAGAATGTGTCCTAGCATTTTTTTAAATTCTCCTTTATGTGGGGAAGGGGCACTTTCTATATATGGAAAATTGGTAGTGAGTTGGTTTGTAAAGATTGGGGACGGGCACGAGCAAGTTCGAGCTTGTTTTCTTTGAAACTTGACTCGAGTCGAAACAGACATGTTTGAATTCGACTCTAGAACTCGGCTCGAAAAATTTCCTCCAATTCGAGCCTAATCGTGTGTGTAGTTCAAGTACTCTCTTCAAGTACCATACATACTCAATACAATTATTATCAATGACACTACTACTACTACTACTACTACTACTACTACTACTACTACTACTACTACTACTTATTATTATTATTATTATTATTATTATTATTATTATTATTATTATTATTATTATTATTATTATTATTATAAGGACCGCCGTGGCTCATTGGTAGAGCGTTCACCTCTGGAGCATGGGGTCCAGGGTTCCATCTCTGCTCCCGCCAAGTGAACCTTCTGGTGGACGAACACCGTGTGCACGGGTTTTCTTGGGGCCCGCCCATTTCCTCCCACTTTCTTCATTCCACCATTTCATTCATTTCTCATCATCCCCATCTCCTTTAGCCTAGCCGACATAAGAGTGGGACGTAAAACTCAAAGATTTATTATTATTACAGCGTTTTTGCTTCGTAATCGGAAGGTTCCATACTCGAATCCAGAGTTCAGTTTCCTGACTGAGGTTTTTCAGGGTTTTCCTCAGTTACACCAGGTCAATGTAGAGATGGTACCTTAAAATACAGACCCTGGCCGCCATCCTTCCACTTCATTTTCCAATGTTGTTATTATTGTTGATTTGAGTGCTCCAGTGTAAAATGTCCTCTGAGATTGTATCTGGTAGCTTAGTAATAGATAAATAAATATATCTCTCGTTCACTTAATTCTGCAAAAGATGGCTGATGTGGGCATGAAGTCATACATTTCCAGGTACATATACAGTTCCTAAGAGACCACAACTTTTACGATACTTTTTTGATACGAGACATACACAAACTTTGTCTCCTAGACTATTGTCGTGGTCTGTATATGAGTAAATTTAAGACCCAATCTATGCTACATTCGCGAAATGTTTTCTCGGTATTCGTGTAAAATTGATTCAAATGCGAAGTTCTCCGCGGCCCAATGCATATTACACTAATTTTAACGGCCCATATGAAATTTGCATATTTATGGGCCTTCATATATCCGGAATTCAATCATACGCTACTATAACGCTCGGGAACAAATATTTTTTACACTAGTTTCTTTAGATGGAACTGGACATGAATGTCGGTATATACAACAAAAAATTGGATCAAGTATTGAATCAAAGAATTGTTGTGAATGAATATTAGCCTAGTAGTACTTTACTGAGTAAATAAGCAGAACGATATGGAGGAGAGATTTGAATCGGATAATCGCAACAGTGGCTTGTGATTGAAGAAGACAAAATTATGTATGTAACACTGCTGTCAGAAATAAGATAAAGTATGAATAATGATAATATATTGTAGATATTCACTATTATTGTTATTATTATTATTATTATTATTAATAATAATAATAATAATAATAATAATAATAATAATAATAATAATAATAATAATAAGCTTAATTACACGGAAATTTTAAGTTTGGATTGTACGCATAATTGTATGGAAAATTTTACACTTTTTCTCCTTTACGTTGGTCTACTTACTTTGATTTGGAACTTTCAAATTTCATCTTTTTTTCCGCTGAAAAGTATTGATAATTCAACAAGGAAATAATTATATTATGATAATTTAATTGAAATTCATCGTAATTTGGCACATGGCAAACAGCAATGTGGTAATTGAAGGGGAAGAAGGAGGGAAATTCCCATTCACCTCTGAACACTTTCCAGGAACCTCGTTCCCTTTCGCTTTCTAGACGGGGGAGGAAACTTGGTAATGGTATCAAACCTTCATGTGTAATTACAAAAATTAAATTTATAAACAAATAAGAAATCAACAGTTTATCAGGCTTTAACTGATAATTTATTCAGAAGATTCCCTATCGAAGGCGTGGTAGATGAAGTTTCTGTTCTACATGGGTCGACATTGCCAACTGACATGGTCGATATGGTGATAGAGAGATGATACAGATCCACCGTTATTGTAACAGAGTGTGCTCGAGCGATTGACTAGAAATTCAAAATCCAATTAGTGACAATTTCACAGTCTTGTTTCATTACAAGTGTAAACTCTTTAGTCAGTTCAGAAGAGGCCGTGGATCGTGTTCAGAGTTAATGACGATGGATTTTGGTGAGTCAGAGTAGGTCAAAGTGGATGAGAGTGGTTCATGGTGGGTGGTGGGTCAGAGTGGGTCACGGTGGGTGGTGGGTCAGAGTGGGTCACGGTGGGTGGTGGGTCACAGTAGGTCATGGTGGGTGGTGAGTCAGAGTGGGTCATGGTGGGTCGTGGGTCAGAGTGGGTCATGGTGGGTGGTGGATCAGTGGGTCGTGGGTCACGGTGGGTGGTGGGTCAAGTTTTCATTGACCCACGTCAACTCTGGGGTTGATACAAGTTTATGTCACTTATTTATATATAAGTATGGAAACACTGTACGATCTTCTATATGGGGGTATTTCCCTTCTGGTAAGATCGTTAGGCATAATGGGAATTGGCATTTCACCTAAAATGGTGGATAGTATTTTTTCTGTGATCGACAGCAGACAAAGTGTTAGGCAAAATGAGAATTAGGCAAAGTTGGAAGACACCGTTCCAAGCCTACCTGAGTACCTACCACGAAACCACTGACATCAACGCTCAAATGCCAGATATAAACTTCCACTATTATTGAGTAATCTGTTTCTAAACCTGTGATCTGCTTCTCTATTTTTGTCTTGAGATGATAAAACGTTAGTTTATATTCAGGAGGTTGGCCGTAGTTCAAATCCCAATCATACCATGCTGACTCAGGTTTTCATGTTTACCGCAATTCTACCAACGGAATGCTGGGATGTTTCCTTAGAATAAGGGACTAATCATTACCTTCACCATCCCTTAGATCTTTGTCAGCTTAAATAAACGATAGAACTTCCATATATAATAACATGGCAGACGTCTTTCGAAAGTATTACGAAAATTATTTATTTCTTACATTTCGAAATTCATTAAGGTGTTTATTAAATATTTTATTTACTTTTACTTTTTCCCACTAGGGTAATATTAGAGCATGATAGTTGAAAATTATTTTCCTCCTGTTTGATAGCTGTTTTAAACTTGGCCCTATTTGGCAACAGAATGATTGATGTTCCTTCTCGAACAAAACAGACAGATTTCTTGGTTTCTTTCCCCACCTGCAAGACCTCCTCATAGTGCTTCGCATTATCTTGAAAACAATGACAATAAGAACGTGCCGTCTGTTTGACCGCTGGTAACACCAAAACCTGTTTTTCACTTGTAAATATCTTTTTCTATACAATATAAGCATTTTCTCGGAGAAGTCAGCCATATGTATAGTTTGAAGCAGATTGTGGCTGACGATATTCAGAAGTTCCGTGTCTGTTTTTCGTAATTCGTGTATTTGTTTTATTCAAGTCCTTCGAACTGTATGATTCAATCGAAAAGAAGATATGAAAAAAGAAGTGGGAGTAATAATGGTGCATTATCAGACTCCAAAGTGAGGAGCAAACTCATTAAAAAACATATACTTATGGGTTATCTATATGTGAGACCAGATTCTAGAGATTTATCAACTACCGAATTTATTTTAGGCTTGAGGAATTTTCTACACCAAATAATCGTCTTGCATTGGTTGAATTGGAATTTAGCATTCCTTTCAGCACCGAGGCTATATGAGACGTGGGCATACAACTTAACGTGGAGTAACATCTACATAAACTCGTCAACAGAAATCGAACCCAGGTTCTCAAGGACAGAAGGGTATTTGTATCATTGGTATTTATTGGCACATTGTGAGCATGTAATTTTAAAATCAATTTAGTTTCATTAAAGTCATCTGATAGATATATCTGATAGGTAGATAGGTAGGTAGATAGGTAGATTATATCTGATAGGTAGATATAATGCAGTCTGTAATAAGAAGCACTTCGATGTAGTTCAGAGGTGAACATATGGTAGTGAATATTTATGGGGGTCATGTCGGAAGTTATAAAATGCACAAGATCAAAACTGTATTGAGCCTCACAGCACAAGTATTAAAATTCAGAGGTCCTAAAAACAATCAACATACGGAGGTCCTAAAATGTATTCACTGTCAATAATCCTGCATGCACAAGCCCTGAGTGCAGTAATCCTGAAAACCTCTTGTGACACTAGCATCAAGTATTGAAGTTCATACGTTGTAGCAGAATATCTTTACATATACCGACGGAGTGCGAAGGAGGTGTTCACAATTGATAAATTATAAATGCTTCTAAAAGTAGATACCATGATAGGGAGAATACTGGGGACGCGGCAGAAGATCTAAAACTAATTTTACGGCACAAGACCTAAACGGCACAAGATCTAATAATCATTTGGCGGCATAAGACCTAAAATCATTTGGTGGCACAAGATCTAAACGACACTAGACCTAAAAATCTATTGTGGCGTTACCATCGCGTCCATGCCAAGAATACTGTTAATCTATTAGTCAAAGTTTTAGATATACAGTTCCATATTACAGAATCAAATTCTAGGTTAGGTCTTACAAGTAATTTGTAGAAGTACACATTATATCGTTCTGAAAAAAAAATAGAAGAAAGATACAGCCTATTGTCCTTTCCTGCTTTTTGTATGATAGCATTTATATGGTGTCAAAATTTTAACTGCCTGTCAAATGTGAATCCCAGATCCTTCATTTTTTTTCTTTTTGTTTTCTTTTCTTGCTTTTTTTTTTTGTATTTCCACATCATTGACCTCGTATTTACTAACATAATATCGCGTTTTAGTTATATATGTCATAAATTTAGTTTTCATTGTACTGAAGTACATTATTTTTACACATATATTTATTGTATTCAAGTCTTTCTGTAGCAAATAACTGGCATGCTAGTTATTATTAACAATAATAGTTTTAGTATTGCTAATAAGGCTGTTATCGTTGAAATTAACTGTGTTCGTAACAGTATTGTGGTAGCTACTTACTAATGAAATGCTTTATCGAATATTTACGTCTGTAGTTTGTAGCACGGGTGCCCAAAGAATTTAATGGGTTATAACGTAGCCTATAGTACGTCATTGAAATTATAGGGGACCTTTGAAAAGCAACTTAATTGAAATGAATGAGAAACTTAAAAATATGTTTAAAAGAATTTTAATTAATTCAAGAACAATACATTTTAATTATGTCCCAACCGTGGTTGGGGAAGGTGTCTTGAGGTACGAACCATTCAAATAGTTAAGAATCAATGCATGGGATTCGTTCTTTTCTTTTTTTCTTTCTTTTTCTTTTTTTTAGTTTCTGAGTTTTGCGTCTTTATACAACGTCGTGATTACCAAGGAGAGATCCGACTTTTATAAAATTGCCAGATTGAACTGAACATAATGCAATGAAACTCAAATAAACATTAAATACACACTATAGGGTCTATGTAGGAAAGCGATGTATACATTTGAAGCGCAGTAAATTTAAAACTGAAAGGAAAATTTTATTCAGTATAGTTACTACATCGACATGTATAAACGAAAAAAAAATCAACAAATAACGCTAGACTAGAAACGTGATATACAACACAATATGTACACACAATACTAATATAGTCATTTAGAGATGTATCCAGCAAGTTATTCTAGGAGACATGAATGTTTTACGGGATGCAGGCAAATCACCGGGATACAGGCTTATCACAAACAAAAAGAAACCAAAAGTTTCTTTCAAGATTTTGAAAGCATTAATAACAGATAAATACATACATATTGCAGAAATATTTGCGTACATATTATTATTATTAGTAGTAGTATAGTAATAGTAGTAGTAGTAGCAGTATATTTCAAATATGCTACTTTTTTTGAAATGTAAGTCTTTATACGAGTAGGTAAGGTTAAAAACACAGGATGTCACGTGAGGCACAGGATGGCTTAACACCCAAAATAAACTGCTTTCCCACTTTCCCCCCAATTTGGTGTTAGTCTGTTGTATGTTTATTAAACTTAGAGCATATTTATTTTTATTGTAATTACAGCAAATAAAGAATGTTTATAATAGAATGTAAAAAAAAAAGAACTTCACATCAACATGCTAAAATAATTAATACAACCTACTTAATCATCCACTTTGTACTCTCCGCTTAACTGGATGAACCCAGTTAGGGATGCGCACGAGACGATTTGTGGCTGTCTCGTCTCGAAAATATGCTGTAAAAGTAATGTCTCGACTCAAAAATTGTATATTTCTCTTGTCAGGAAAATCCAGTCTCGACTCGTCTTGTGCGCATCCCTAAACCCAGTCCTAAATATAGAACAGTTTTCTGCTCAAATTTCATAAACAGTGGGAAATTTTAATATTATAAATTAAGTTGTATATTATAATTAAATAATTAAATTGTATATTATAATTATATTTTGCTAAGATAACGCTGAAATAGAAAGTATTTTGCACAGCGTTATACAGCAGGCGTTATGCGCAATATGGTAACATGCATCATCAGGAATAAGCACCATTAGTTGTTTCCAAAGAGAAAAAAAAAGTTTGCGCACGTAGGATATCTCTCTGTTGGTATATGCATCAATATGTTTATTTATAAAAATACAGATCATTTACTTGATTCACAACGCTGTCTAATTACAAAATATATTTTAAAACTCAAAATTCATGAATGTGGAGACTTAAATGTAGAGTAGCGAATGTTTGTGACCGTACTGTTTATCAAAGACTCTCTGGATTTTTTGTTTCCCTCCAAACAGTGTGCAACTGTCTCATAGTTACACTGATTCTTCTTCATAATTACTTCCTTCATAGTCTAAAACATGATCTGCTCAATTTTCACACTCATCTCCACACTGACACAATTCCGTGCAAGGTAATTAGCGTTTTTTTGCAACGGCACGCATTGCATCCAGTATTACAGACACAGTGAACATTCAACAAAATTGCGTCCGGCGCCGGTGGCTGCAAACACAGAATAGGCTGGAAACGATGTTGTTCTTCTCTTCATCCATAGTTTGTTGGAGGTTGGAACTTCAGTATGGAAAAGGTGACCGTTTCTCCACAGAAGGCACAAGTAATGGGCTTTCTAGATGTGAGGTTTTAAACTTGCGCATGTTGGTGGAAGTCGTTCCCCTTCGGCATTTTTCCATAAGAAGAGTTGCCATCGCAACTATGAGAAGTCGCTACGGGGAGTCAGTGCCTGTTGAGTACATACCACAAACAAATATCTCTAAATTACTGTATGTTTCCCCGGTTGGTAGGTCCACAGTCTGTCTTAAGGAGGCAAAGGACTCTAATACTTTTTGTTGCTGTTTTGATAGATTTTAAATGCCTTTTTTTTAAAAGCAATTTTTCCAGAAACACCTGTGCCAGTGTATGCATGGATGCTTAATAGTCCTCTACACAAATCATTTCCGAGAGCTGAATAGATATCCCAAAGGTGAATTACGCATCTTCCCTGGAGATCACTGACAAAGGTGACTTGCGGGACAATGTCTTCAAAGTAATGTAACAGAAGCAGTGCTACGTCTGTATCTGGTGAATATATTGTCAAGTGAGCGTCAGGGTATTTTCTTCGAGCATGGATTGAATAAAGAATGATGAGTGTATCCGCTTCTTCATGACTGTGATTCTTCAACTCGTCTTCCAGCCTGATACTGCTTCTGCGCAATCCTCCCACACAATGGTGACCTGCTTCTGTGAAGACATGTTTCGGAAGTAATCGATGGTCTCTTTCGCTAAGAATGCTGTTAAATGTCGTTTTGTGCTGGAATGTGGAAGAAAATAGCTCATAGATACATTCCTGATGTTTGTGGAAGCATCCACACGGAACTCGAGTGATGTACCTCGCATTTTATCCTTCAAGGAATTTTCTATGCACTTTACGAATATAATGCGAATTTCGTCTGATGATCGTGAGAACCACTCTATTTTTTCACAAATTTCGTTGCAAAATCACCGCAGGTTTTCATCGTCGGAGTCTTCTTCATGCTTTGTACAACTGACATTCCATCAATTATCATGATGTTTTTACTTTGAACACTCCTGCTCGAGTTTTCATCAATTTCTGGCTAGGTACTGTTGCGCGAATGTAGCATTCCTTCCAAAGTGCGAATAACAGTGGCTTTAACTGTGCCCACTAGAAGCGAACCATCTGCAGCAAAGAGAGCTTGAGGGATTGTAGATAGCTCAACCTCTCCAATCACTTTTTTTTATGTCATTGCGTGTACGACAGATGATTACAAAACGAGGTAACAAATTTTTCTCTTCCTTCAATTTGATGATTTTACCGGCTACAATTTTTGTTAGCTTCTTCGCCAGATGTTTGAAGGATCCCAAATTAAGCTTCCTCATTTTATCAAATACTGTCTGCGCGGAACCGTGAAGTCGAGATTTCACGAACTGGTCTGCTTGTTCTGTCCCTTGTCATCACAGAGAAGAATATATGTTTTTATTTTCTCGGGAACAATTGCTTTGGTTGTGATGTTTAAAAGCTCTCCTGTTTCAGCAAAAGGATTACCATAGTGAATTAAAATCGTTCTTAACTCATCTGCATTTTGCAGCATTAGAGTTTTTGAAGTTCAAACGACTGGTTATGCGACTGCACGCATTCCTTTGATCCATATAACATTTCAAATTCTTGGAGGACTTGAGTTACAACGGGTGCCGACCAAAGATAGCGATCTAGAGCTGAATCATTTTGTGTCAATCCAGTGATGCCTCCTGTTACTTTCAGTGATCGAATCTGATGTTCTGTCCCGTGATCTGAGCCAATCGATGTAAAAGGATGACTGAACTTGCTGAAGCAAAAATTTCCTTCTTTTAAGTTTTCAAATAGTACTTCAGGCTTGCTTTTCTGCACAATACAGAGTGGTCATTCTGGCGTAGCTTAGTTGATCATTTGCCAAAAAAAAAAAAAAAAAAGGTTTTCTTGAGCAGAAAGATGAAGGGACCAGTTGACCTCCCTTGTGGCCTGAATGTAGCGCAGAATATCTTCAAATTGCTTATTATAGTTCCTTACTTCTTATTTAAAACAATATAAAGAAAACACATCATAAAATGTTTAAAATTTGAAATAAAATTATTTCTCACGTTTTTATTTGCATTGATAAGTAATAACGATAACACTGTGCTCGTGGGTTCTCTCGGGGTTCTCCCGTTTCCTCCCACTTTCTTCATTCCACCATTTCATTCATTTCTCATCATCACCGTCTCCTTTAGCCTAACCGGCATAAACATGGGACGTAAAACTAAAGATTTTATTTCATTTTTTACAAATTTCCGCACGAGCTGTAATTTAAATTTCTGTAACCTCCCTTTAACGAGTACCTCCTATTTATGGACAAGTATTCATTCCCTTTTGGCGTCCGTTATTATTAGTTTAATGCATAATCTATACCTGTTTGAGATCCCCAATTATGGTGATACACAAATGATTTGCATTTTATTTTCTCTTACTTCTTTGGTGCTAATATTCAACTAAGCGGACCTCGAAAACTATTTGAGATCTGCAAACCATAGTTTAACAAACGTTTAATTACGTTACCGTAAAAGAGGTTCAAAAATGATTGAAAAATGACCCTTCTTGTTATTTCTGATAGCAATTCTTGTCTTCCCCAACCTTTTCTCTTCGAAACCTTGCCTCACGGTCTTCTCATGGCTGGGAACTAAGCTATTGTCATTTCGAAAGTATGCATTCTGTGTTCTTGCCACCGCCTGCTCGATGGAGCGGATGTAGGAGGCAGTGGTTGTTGCTCCGCTTTTGATTTCTTCCACAAACTACTCTGTAAGGATCAGTTAAGACTTTGTACCTGCTGCACCCCCCGCGGTCAAGAAAGGACATGTCATTCATTCACCAAATGCTGAGTATATTATCTTCAGCGAGGTCATATTTCTTTATCTAAAATAATACTATGTACTATGAACACTAGTTTAAAACTTGAAAAAAAAAATGAACGTGCAGTATGGAGTCTATCGTCTGGAGAAATTTGGCACTGAATACGATAAATTGTTTTAGTATTACTTTGCGCCGAATTTAATAATATTATATTTTACGCACAAATGATTATGATCGAAAACAATAGCAACGACCTTAATGACAAAACGTTTAACGTGTATTGATTAAACAGTTATTCAATATATCACAAATATAGTAGTATACTTGTTTATGTTTGAATATGTTTGAATTTAAGTTGCCTGATATGTCAAACTTATTTTTTATATATCTTGCTAACTTAGTATTATTTTACGCTTGACTACACTCGCTTGATAAAACAATGCTATTTTCAACTTGGTATGAGTTTGATTTAAAAGTTCATATGTCAAGGTTGATTTCAGGCTGATATTTTAAGTATTAACTTGATAGTGGGAACTAGCTAACTGAATTTTAGCTTGATGTAGAATTAACCTTAGCATGCCATGACCTGCAGCAGAGAAAACAATGTCCCACATGGAAATCTAAAATGGGATAATCTTTATAGGCTGTTCCATATTTTCAAACCTAAAATTGCAGTAAATAGTGATTTTTATTTTTTTATTTTTCATTTTTATTTATTTATTTATTTATTTATTTATTTATTTATTTATTTATTTATTTTTGTCGTGCGTTTGGCATAGGTTTTTCACATTTCCCTGAAAAATATTCTGCTGGCATGTTTGATGGTCACCTAGGTATATAGTTACAATAACGGCAGTTTTGTTCTAATACCGTTCTAATTTCGAAAACTGAACTTTTGAGAACTGAAAATTAATACAAAATATATTTGTTTAATGATACGAACATTCTTAGCAAATAGAGGTGGACAAAGATTAAGATGATATGGCAGAAGTTTGAAACAGACTTCAGATTAAGATTTCAGGTGAGCTTGCTACTACTGTATTATTATACATTTTAAGGAAAAAATATGTTGAATATAAATAAAACATGATGTCATAGTATTTGATACTTGGTTCCTAGCAAGAAGTGATTCTTAGCTTAACACGATTTGCGATACTGTTCACCATTATCTTACAGAAGAAATCTCCTTTCTTAGCCTAAGGTGCTTCGTGGCATATCTTCTCCCTCGCTTCTTAATTTTGAGATAAGAGGATCACTCATTGCATAGAATGGGATATTGTCATTAATATGTTTAAATTGGCTGGCAGTTCCTAAAACCCAATAAAAGTTTAAAATTAATCGAAATTTAAAAGAACATAAGGATATTGGGTTCACAGAACAATACATCCCATTAGAAACATACAATTTACAAAACAAGTCCAAGTGTCTAAATTGCTTTTCCTTAAAAGGTTGTGATATCTAATAGAGAACCAGGTCTGGCACTCTTCTTAATCTTCGTACATTTCTATTTACAACTTTTTTCGAAACTTGGTAATCACACATTGCTAATAAGTCATTCCGTGTAGTATTTTAAAAAAATATCCTGCAGTACTTAAAATCTGATAAGTACTTATCTTTGATTAGAGCAGTTTCTAAGAACGTCTTCTTAATTTTTTTTTTTTTTTTTACATATATGCAATATACCTATCAGTTATCGTTTCCGAATTATTTGTCCCTGTATGCCTAATGGTAACCCGATCAAAAAATATGAAATGATCTGTTCACATACGATTTTGCTTAAAAATATTCCCATACTGTAATATAGTAATAATCATAGTTTGGTTAGCTTAGTAATAGTAGCAATGATGCGTAAGCTAACCATATAGCTACAAAGGATCTCTAGGGACGCCCTTGTTCACCATACTAATCGTAAGTAAAATTTCAATTTATGGTATAGTGTATGGAGTATTTGTTATCTAGTATCATGTTTGAAAAAAGTATCATAGTACTATTTAGTAAAATATTTATCTTATATCTGTCGATTTAATGGTGTCCATTACACATTTACCATATTTATGTATGAAAGATAACAAAGACATAGTACTGAATAGAAAACAGAGGTGGTCTTTTGTTTCTGCTTCTTTGAAGCCGTAGGTTCTTCAAATCATAAAGCTTGTTGCTAAATCTTCTAACGCAGTGCTTCTCAACCTTTTCCATCGGCGTACCACCAAAGCACATCATTACTCAATACTACCATAGGTTAAGAACTCCTGCTCTAACGGAATAAAATTTGCCCTATGTCTTATCTGCTAACTTGGAAGTGAAACGAGTAATCACCATTTCTAGCAAGAAACAACTTCCTTTCCTTGTTTTCTAAGATTATAGAGAGAAAGTCGGTCAATTATTTTTTCTCTGAAATTAACTAAAGTTGTTAATATTCTTACGTCTCTGAGGTTGACAACCAAAGTTTCACAATAAAGAATAACGTTTCTTTAGAGACGATACATAAGGGAAGATGTACTGAAATCTTAAGTAGGGAACATGTAGCTGCCTTTTCCATTATCAATACAAGGAATTTGGATTTAGTTTTGCACTTAACTAGAATAAAGAAAAAAACCTCAATAAATAATAATAATAAAATTGGTATGGTACCACTGTAGATGAGAGCGAAATATTTTATTGAAGTTCCTGTTTTCAGCGTCTTAGCCTTGAAAAATTTTCATCAGCAACTAATTAGAGTAATTAATTTTTTCTATTAAAGACGGCCAGAGATGAAAGAGGAAGCTATAATGACCTTATTATTGGATATACTTCCGGTATTGCCTTGATAAGGTAAAGGCATTATGTGGTGAAAAATTCTTATGACTTGCGGTTACATGTATTGCTTACGAGACGAGACAAGATGAGACGAGACGGAATTTTAGTGACGGACTTTTGTGACACTATTCCAAGAATAAACATCCCGAAACTTTGTCTTGTGGACAACACTACCTGCCATGGGTTTCGAGCGTTAGAGGTTTCGAATAGTCCACTCTACCACACTACATATGGTTAATCTTCAAGAATGTGAGGCCGCGGTGGCTCAGTGGTAGAGCGTTCACCTCTGGTGCATGGGTCCCGGGTTCAAACACTGCTCCAGCCAAGTGAACTTTGTGGTGGACAAACACCTTGTGCGTGGGTTTTCTCGGGATTCTCCCGTTTCCTCCCACTTTCTTCATTCCACCATTTCATTCATTTCTCATAATCACCGTCTCCTTTAGCCTAACCGGCATAACCGTGGGACGTAAAACTCAAAGATTTCATTTCATTTTAATCTTCTCACTTTAAAACTTCTAAAATTAATCTTTTTTTTTTTTTTTTTTTCAATTCTATCCACTTTCTCGTTGTTATATGGTTAGTGTAGGCGTCTTTGACAACGGAAATCTGGTTAGATTTGTGGTGAAACTTATTTAGTTCAGATCCTATGTCAAGCTGCAAGTCCACATCCTATATAAAAATGAAATGAAATGATTTTTTTTTAAATTTTGCGTCCCATGGTTATGCCGGCTAGGCTAAAGGAGACCGTGATAATGAATAATGAATGAAATAGTGAAATGAAGAAAGTGGGAAGAAACGGGAGAACCCCGAGGAAACCCACGCACACGGTGCTTCTCCACCACAAAGTTCACTTGGCGTGAGCATGGTTTGAACCCAAGACCCCATGCACCAGAACTAAACGCTCTATCAATGAGCCACCGCGGCCCTCACATTCTATATAATATTGTTGTTGAATGAAACTCCAACTTCTACTTGATCGACTAACCAATCTAAATTGTGTGGAAATCGGTCTTTAGACAATCACAAACAGTCACGTCAGGTGACTTATTATATACGTTCATCACCAGTGGTGCCCCCCCTCATGTCCATGACTCACCACCCTCAATTGTCTATCCGTAGGTGTTCTTCCATGAAAAAAAAATCTTTTCGATTAATTTTTACAACCCCTCAAACATATTTATATAGATTTTTAACTCCCCCAAATATTTCAATGACGCAGTTTGCGTCATAGCCCCCATTGTGGGCACCCCTGTTCATCACTAATAGTAACTTAATTCAATAAGTATAATCAAACTGAATACATAAAAAATGTTCATATATGCAGACTAAGCTAATAAACGTGAAGTAGACTCCTGGGGCCTTATCCAGAGTAGTTTTGACACCTAATTAACTCTTACTAGTAGTTTGACTAACGAATGGTTATCAAAAGTGTATTCAGAGTCTCTGATTAGGACGTGGTAGTTAACGAAATTAATCACATGTGACTAATTAATTTAGAGAAGAGCCATTCTAGCCACAGTTTAGCTTGTGCGACACAACATTTCGGATTCGGATTTCATGTATTTTCATTTTTACAGACTACGCATGCGCACATCTACATTCCGTAGTTGCCACATTTATTTTTCTCACCCGATCCATTGGGATTATATTAGTTAATCATACCCAAATCAACTTTTTAGTTCTATTCAAAGTAGACTCTGAATACCAAAAGGTACATTTTCCTTAGTAAAAAGCTAGTATTTCACTAACTAGTCTGTGACTAACCGTTCATAACGAATTCTCTCTGAATACCGCCCCTTGTGATTACGGTAATAATCCTCAAAACCTATGCAAAATGCAACGGATTACATAGTGTTGGAAAAAAAAAGAAAAAAAAATAGAACCTCATTTGTTAAGGTAGTCAAAAGGCCGTTTATGTAAATTAAAAATAAAAAAAAAAAATCCACAAATGTGAGCACTTACTTCAGCAAGCAAATTGAATTCAAGACATAAAATACTGCATGCATACATAATAAAATGACAAAAGTAAAATAGCTGTTTACGATATTTCAAACGTATACAATGAGCAAAAGATTAACATAAAATGTAGAGGCAAATTGGCCACTAAGGAGCCAATTTTCATGAAACGCTATGCTGAACGTTGAATGGCATGTCGAAGTAAGCTACCGACTGCGCAGAATAGTGTGTCAGGACTCCCGGTCATGGAACTTGAACTCCGTTCTCATATACGATATTGTGGATAATCTCTTACACCACTTTGTTGAATTTCAATTCTCTTAATAGGAACGTCTCGTATTTACACACCAAATCATTTGAAAAGCGTGATGCCAGTAAACAAACAGTCACGCGAGGCAAATCACTAAGTGTGGCTTCCAGAAAGAAACCTTTTTCTACGGTAATCAAAAGACTATCTCACGTGAACCTCAGAAAGATAATCTACAACTATGAGTACATTATAAATAACTAATGTGATTCTTGAATTATCAGTTAAATCAAACTTAAAATTATTATATGCAGCTTGCGAAAAGGAGCCTTTTCTATTACAGTGGTTAGGACCGGTTGGAATGTCCAATTAGATGTAAGGAATCTATTTTAATATTAAAATGTTTTTCTCATTTTATTCATAGAGTTTTAGGAAGTCTAAAAAAAAGTAGATAATCGGCGAAACTGTTACGCGTTTAAGGTTTCCAAAATAAAATAAATTGCTTTGCTTAGTGAGTAGTTAAATTAAGTACAGAAAGCAGAGCTTTTGAAGAAAGGGGATATAACAGTCGGATTTTCAATAATTAATTACATAGGAATACACTTTCATTAAAATATTCCTGTTGACTCGTTATTTTATGTTTTATGTCAAATTTAACTCAAAATTAAGATAATTATTATTTGCACTCACAGTAGGTGGAAAACATATATGACGAATAGTATCACTAGCACTTACATTTTTCATAGCAAGGTTGTTCGGACTCTAATAACGCCAGAGGCCAACATATTTTAGGAGAAGGAATATCATCATCTATTATCTCAATGTAAATGAATTGGTCACTCTAAGGATAGATAACAGTTCCTATTGCCAATAGGACTGTCGCTTCTAGGACTAATTCATGCTGAAAGTATCAGTATAACGGTTCAATTCAAGATGATCATTAAGGAGCCTATCCTTCAGGACTTTTAGGCGCTGATTTACTCGCTTCAATTTAATCTTTTGCGGCCTAGATTTCTAACTTCTAGCATTGACGTTAAGTCATAATTGTTTCCTTGTTCTTGCTTACATCAAGGTAACGAATTTTTTTGTTTCAACATGGAACAAACTTAAAAACAATAATAAAAAACAAAAGAAAGAAAATATACTCAGTTAGAAAAAAGCACTTCATGTAAATACTAGCAATTTACCACTGTTCAGATTTTGCTATGTCTTTTATTTTTATTAGACGCAAATGGGGTGCTTAGCAAGCTTTATACAGTATTATAAAATAAAACGGGTAAATCCTTTGCTTACTGCGTAAAGTATTCTATCATTATTCTGATGAAAAACAAAATTAGAAAATAAAATAAAATTAGTTTTTTTTTTTACTCCAATGTCCCGTGATTTTGCTCCGATCTTGAGTGAGACGATGATGATGAGGTAGATGATAACGGTTGAATGAGGTAAGGGACAGCAAACAACCCTGGCAATCGGTGTTTGTCCACCACAAAATTCAGTTAGCGGACTGGGATCAAACCAGAGACCTCAATCACTAGATGTGAACGCTCTACTAGTGAGCCACACGACCTATTTTCAAAAGTCGATACGATTGCAGTGAATACATAGGTTTATAAAATAAATTTGGGTTCATTTCATTTATTCTAAGAAATAAAATGTTTAGTAAACTACATTTCTAATTTTGACCGAAACTTTCAGTGGAGATACAGGTTACCCGTGAATAATTTGAGTATATTATATAAAATTTTAATGTATACTATTCAAACCTGAAAGTACTTGAAACCATCAGTTTAATTTTCAAAGAAAATTTTCAAGTGTGTTGTTGAAATCTTAATGATGTTCTTAAGCGCTTCTTCATCAAAATAAGAGATTTATATGAATTTGCAATAAGAGTGTACACTTTATTAGATTTGTTTAACGAAATTTGAGCACACTAGCACACTAGTAAATATTTTTAACAGCATGCTATTTGCAGCAGAAGCACGAACTGGTTACTATTCGACTTCCAAACTATGTTATGCATAAGTGTCGGAAGTTATAGAACGGCTTTGTCCGTCCGTCTATCTACAGGTGTCAGAGCAAAAATGGTAAGAGCTATCGAGATGCGATATTTTACAATCAATTCAGCATCACAAAGGTAGGTGCCATGTCCTCCGTAAACTCTCTATTCAAACCGAAAGTGATTCTAATTAGTTATTTCCAGTTTCAGCGTTTATCACAATAGAACCAAAACAGTAACAGATAGAAGATTTTTTTTTTTTTTTTTTTTTGCGAACGATTCAGTGATTCAAGATAACGTATCATTATTATCTACAACACTCTACTGCAACCAAAAGTGGTTCAAATTTACTTCCAGTTCCAGCTTCAATTCTGATTTCCATAGAGCAAAACAATAAGAGATCGACATGCGTCTTTTTGCAAACAACGCAGAGTGCCATAAATAGGTTCTATATCTTCCGTTAATCGTCCATACAAGCCGGAAATGGTTCAAATTAACCTTTTGGTTTCTCAACAATTATAGCTATAGAACGGAAATGGTAATAAACAGTGGCAAATGTTTTCTGCAATGGATACGCTCTCTCAAAGGTATATACAGTATATAATAGTAGCTCATAATACGTTAACAAAATGTGTTTGAAATTTTCTATTATTTCAAGTTTTAAATCTGATTTCCAAATAGCAAAAACATGAGATATCGGGAAGGAGTTTTTCTTTTTTTTTTAATTTAATTATAAGTCGATACAGCGGCCCAAGAATAGGTTCCATTTTCCCCTTATCCTTTTATTCATACATTTTGGAAGTCTACCGTAGTTTCACACTGTGAAATGGAACTCATTTGTTGCTATGTAAATACAAATTTTATTAGGTCTTATATCGACAAGTCTTCCAAGTAAAATAATGTTCCTCTCCATTCAAAACTTGTAGTTGAGAACACATACAAGATTAATATACAATGTGGGTATAAAGAACCGGTTCCTGATATATTCGCATCGCGAGTAATAATGGATCAGGGTACTCGATATTTGGGTACCCGATTTCTGGTATTGTGATCGGGTACTTTATTCTTGGTTCCAAATCTGTGTATCCGATTCTCGGTTCTGGAAGCGGGTACCCGATTCTCGATTCCAGATTAAGCTCGTATTCACGGGGGTCTAGGGGACCGGGCCCTCCAAAATTTTTACTGGTTCCCTTAAAATTTTCACACTAGGTTTGCAAATGAACTATAATAAGGTGATCTCCCCCCCCCCAACTTCTACCGCCCACCTACCTTTTTGGGCTTGCTACGGGCCTGTTCCAGATCCGGGTACCCGATTTACGGTTCTGGAACTTGATACGCGATCCGAAGTGTTAGAACTGTGTTCTCGATTCTAGGTTCTGGAACCGAATATCCGATTCTAGGTTCTGGATTCGAGTATTCATTTTTCAGATCCAGCCACAAACTACATCGGTAGCCTATATCAAGTATTCATAGTAATGAAATTCAATAGAAGTCTTACATTTTAAAATGAATGTTGGTACTAAGAGGATTCAAAATTACTTTTAGTTGACTATCAGACACTTTTCTCTTCAGTAGGTTGATTTACATTTTTTCTTTTTCTTTTATTTTCTTTGTGTATGTGTGTGTGTGTGCGTGGCGAAACAGAGTCAGATTGATAGATAGATTCATATTCTACACTCTTTTACATAATATTTTTAATGCATTACAAATTAATATGTGCTGCTGATAAATAGGTAATTAATTTGTAATCCTATAAGAAAACGTGGCAATGTGAAGTTGTTTCACATGAACGAGAGAGAGAGAAAGAAAAAAAATACACAGTTTGGATATTGACAAGGTCACTTGCCTTGCGTTCGCTGTTGGGGGTCTACCTAGGTAGAAAGCGGAGTATTTCCACAAAAGCACTGGAAGGGCAGGAAAAACATCTGCCTTCAAAAATTTCCTTATTCCGATTTGTTGCAAAAATAAATGCTTGATTTGACGTCGGCTTTTAGCTAACAAAAGATCATAGCAAACAGTGAAATTCATTGGACTCTGTTGATAGTAACTTGAGAAAAAAAAAAAAAAAAACCGGCGGACCCACTGTATAAACTATATGTAAACCTAATTAATGTAGTACAAATAAACATCTTCAAAAAATCGTTTGTTACCGTTGGTGAGCAGCAATGACGCCAGCTTTAATTTCTTGGGAGAGCGGAGGGGTAGACATTTAGAGGAAGCACCTATTTCTTTTTTCTTTTTTTTTGTGTGTGTGTGTGCCGAAGATATTAGTTTTATATTACTTGACCTACAGTACATTATAATACTGGGGGGGGGGGGAGCAGTCGGGGGCGAACGAAACCACTGATGGTGCTCCACCCCTTTTTCTTCTTTAGCGTCGTCACTGTTCAAGAGTGCACAGTGCGGTTGTATTTTACTATGAAGAAAAGTGTAATTTTCAAGCACTTTAGATAAGATACGACTGGCAAATTTGCTGTATATTTTTATTGTAAAACAAACATTAAATCGACTGAAATTACAAAGGAAGCATCTTCTAGCTTTGTGTTAGCAATATTAGCTCAGCCGCAAGTTATTCTTACTGTCGAAAATGATAAAGAAAAAAATCTACCTAGCGAGGGCGCCGATCCTTGGGGAGGGGAACAGCGCCCTCCCCCCAAAGCTCATATGGGCCCTTTCATTCTGTTTGTGAATATTTAATATTTGGCATAATTTGAATGCAATTTGTCTTAAAATCCTCATATATATGCCGTCTGCATACGAATGGGCCCCCCAAATTTACAGAGAAATCGGCGGAATTATTGCCTATCGTGTCAGAAGTGGTCAACAGAACTTATTATGCATGAGGGCTAAGATTTTGATTGATTCTGTTGAGTTTATCGTCCCTTTCAGCCAGGGGCGGATCCAGGACCGACTTCTGGGGGAGCGGTTTGTTGTCATACTGTTACTGAAAACTACTTTTAACAGTTTTAAACTCTGGGAGGGTTTTATTTATATATATGTATATAATAAAAAAGTTTTCTCTTCTGGGGGGATTGCCCCGATCGCCCCCACTGGATCCGCCACTGCTTTCAGCAACTAGGCTATGTGAAATGTGGACCTACAGCTTAACGAAGGAGCTAGTCCATGTGAACTCTCGGCGAGAATTTAACACAGATATCCCGCTCGTAAGGTACGTACGCTATCCACATAACATTTAGGGAACTTACGAATGATAAAGGAGATGGATGATAATGATGGAAAGATGGAAGTGAATGGAAACGGTGAACTCTGAAAAAACATGTTCATGGTGGCTGTTCATGACAAAGTCCCTTATTGGGAGCTGGAATCGAACCACGGACCTCATACGTCAGAGGTGAGCGTTCTACCACTGATTCAAGTTGAATGATTTCTAGTATTGTTGGTATTTTTTAAGCCATTGAGTCTTCAATATTGTGTTTACATGTGCTTGTATCTCTTCTGGTTTCAAAGGCACAGTTTGTTAAAAACCTCGTGGAAAGTTTTTCAAAGATCTATTATTTGAAAATCAAACCTGAGAGGAGAAAATGTTGAAGAATGTTTTAATCTTATTTTTGTAAGTTGAATCACCTCTCGAAGTTTTCCTGTTTGTTTTGCAGTCACCCTGTATATAACTGCTTACTTTGTCCATGTATCATGTTGAAACCAGTAACATGTTATATGAAGTTAATTTCACTACAGTTTTCAATAGTGCTGAAGGTTATCGAAACCAATAATAATAATAATAATAATAATAATAATAATAATAATAATAATAATAATAATAATAATAATAATAATAATAATAATAATAATAATAAATGACCCCCTAATAATAATAATAATAATAAAAATACATAATCTAACATTTAAAATGTATACTGGATTTGGTAATACCCGAACCCACAAATAATAATATGATTATAGGAAGTCCCATTCTATGCATAGGAATGAGGTGATTTTGAGTTTAACGTCTTTTTCAATAGCTAGGCTGTATGAGACGGAAGCTACTGATTAATGTGGAATCCGAACCACATGAGCTCCTTCCGGAAATCGAACCCGGGTCTCCTACGCCAAAGGTGCGTATGCTAACCGCTTAGCCACGAAGAAGCACTCTATGCACAGGAATGTTGTGCAACCAAATAGCAAAATTTAAAAAAAAAGAAAGTCTGATTTTTAGGTTTTGCATTTCATATGATAAATTTATAATTAACATCAGAGCTGTTCTTAACAACAACAAAGACAGTATAGACTACAGAGAAATACCTGACTACATGGTTGAAGTTGAACATGTATTCTAATTTTCTGTTTAAACTGAGAATCACATCTAAATTTTCAACCATACGCTACCCGTCTCTCTTTTATCTTAAGATTGCAATAATTTCCGATATTTGTAATTCTGGCTTCATACTCTTATCTGCTACAGTCTTGAATTCAAACATTTTCAAGAGGGGGCAAAATAATCTTAGGTTTCTTCACGACCTCCAAACTTACAAACAATATCTTTCAAGTGTAGTCTGTGGTGATGAAAGTAGATACTGCTAAAGACGTTGAAGTATATTCAAATGTTTTAGGTTGAAGATGAAAAATATCGTTCTCGACAAATGAACCATCATTAACTTTCTTGTGTAGGTTGTCTTCATTCTGAAACTGCTTTACCCATAGAAAAAAGTGCATATTGGGAAGTTATATGGCACCAAAACGGACACTAACAAATATTGAATGTTGCAATCTACCAACTGAAGAAAAGAGATGTTACTTTGTCAAAAAATAAATGTCCATTAATTCTATAGTTTTTAATTCGACATTTGTTTCTGGACGGGTCCATTGCATTTGGGGAGTCCAAATTCAGTAACAGGATGAATTATATTAAAATTTATAAAATTGTCCTTAAAAGTAGACTAAATTTGCAGAAAAGTCGGAAGTTCGGGAGCCCGGACCCTCATCACATACCCCCTGCTTACATCCCTACTTCAGTTGAACTTCAACCTCGAAGGGCTACGCCCGCTAAGAACGGTTTTTATTTGGGTGGAGCGAGGGTAGCCTATGTCGTCTTATTGCTGTAGGTTCTTTGTTTCTTGGCCAGATAATTTTTTTACATAATATATATATTTTTAATTTACGTAAAAGTGATTAGCAAAAGCAATTTTAAAGGCAAAACTGAAAGTGCAACAAACACAATTCTAACAGTGAAAGTTGTCTAAATTAAGAATTTGTTGGTTGTTCATGTAAGAACGATTTAATAACGAATAAGTGATTTCTTTCATGCTCTTTTAATAAATTTGATACTTTTGTTGACTTTGTGTGATTTTTCCTTTCTGGAAAAATGGCAATTTTGATCATCATAATTTTTGTAAGAGTGAACTTTGTTAACGCCGAAACCCGTAAATTTTCTTGACGCATCTTTACAGGAAGGTCTCAATTCAACACTAATCTCCTGCGTGAATTGTTTCTCCGAAGACGTACACTTTTTTCTTTTTCTTTTTTTTTTTAATCAATAGCACTTAAACATTGAGGTAGAAATACATGAGTTGGGGCTCCTGTGGGTGGAGAACAACTGGGCTCAGTACAAAGAAGAAAGATGACAGTAGAAGGAAACGAAAGCTGTATACCAGTTTCTGGGACAAAATTGATGAAATATGAATGTCATAAACGGCCTTATTACTTATCCCTCTTTTCATACGAATTATGGTAGAGAGAACTCCACTTCAATAGCAGTGGTACCAAAAATCGCGATCAGTACGTACGATTAATTCTCAATATTGTTCTGAATAGGATTTCACTCTGTATCCTTTACTTTGAACTGTCAATTTAGGATTTACATTTCTGGGCTTACGGAATCTCTGTCCATGTTAGCCCGTCACGTTTGAGGGATGACCTTCCTCGGCGAGCACACTATTCGGGGAAAGAGGAGGAAGAAAGGATTCAGGAAAGAAGGAAGCGGCCTGGGATTTATATGTTAGGTATTACCTGGCATTTGCCTGGTGTGAATACAGAAAACCCAGGAAAATCTCATTCAGGATGGCTGGTCTGAAAAAGCTTTTTAACAATTTTTCGATCTAGTGCCTCCACTGGGAATCGAATCCGAGGCCGTTCACAACGAAGGTGAGAGCGTTAGCGACTACGCTACGCGGGGTCACTGCAATGCCAATTTTAGTAAAAGTAAAACTCTGTCAGCTAAACAGGTGCATTTTCAAATGGCTAATTCTTCTTTGGACTACGGACACCTTACGCGATATTCACTCCTCTGTTTCGGATACCCGATTCTCAGCTCTGGAGCAGGCATTCAATCCTCAGTTTTGGATCCAGGTACCCGATTCTCACTTCTCTATTCGGGTACTTGATTTTAGATTACAGGACTCTTAGCATTAATTATAATATTAGTATTACTTCTGAAGCTCATTGAGGAAACTATCTGACGAACAATATACACAGCCGGCCTCTTATTTCCATCAGTTCCTAAATTTGAAATTTTAATGTAAGTATAAAAAGGGTTATACTTGAAACCTATTACCTAGATTTATTGATAAATCCTGTATTTAATTAATCCTGTGTAATTCAGCCATATTCATAATTAAACAATATGACGTAAATTAGTAATGTTAAGGTTCACCTTCATACCTCAGCTTAGTATGTTTATCAAATGTACGTTTTTTATTAGAGAAACTCTTTTAAGAATGAGGAAGTCAGGAAAATTTTTAAAAATGTAAAATTTAATTATATACTTAAGTTTGATAATAAGAGCTGACAATCAATCAAGAGGCAGAATGTTTAATTTAAAAATACTTTGGAAAGGAAAAACACATCCCATATTAATGTCTGGAGTGCTTTGCTTGATGGCACTAAACAGTGCATCCATTGAAAACTGGTAACATCTCACAAGTAATCTATCATACAATAGAGTCTTAATGGGAAAAATATTTTTTCTGAATGTAAATCCATTCTTGACTAGCTTTCGGTGACATAGATTAAACCAACCAGGTATTCCTATTTGGCCAAACATAACCGATTGCATTCACATGCCATGGTTTCATAGCTAAAGTTATTCAGCGAAACAGATAAGGAGTGAAATGCACACCATAATGCATAAAAGCCGGGAAAGCCTACATATTATAATTTATCCTGTAACTTTTTTTTTACATGCTGAGATAAACTATGTTACTCTTGAGCGAGTTCAATCCATACCAATAGTTAAATTCATTTCCTTACTCTAGACTAACCTCAGTCCTGAGTAATACGTTCCATTAGGAAGTGCAGTAGAAAGCATAGAGTATAATTTGTAAAAGCCTGATAATATTAGGAAGATTATAATTAGAGACCGGATGTTTAGGCACTAAAAACCTGGAAAATAGGCAGGCAAATAGGCACTAAAAATTTAAAAAATAGGCAGTAAAATAGGCACTAAAATGTAACTCGAAATAATGAAGATAAATACTCAACATAATTAAAAACTAGATTCAAGTCATAGATAATGTTCAAAGAATATAGAAACATACTTCTTTGTTAATATCTTCTTTTATTGTATATATAAAAACGAAGCTTGTTATGCATTCCATATATACTGGGAGAACCGAAAAGATGTGCACATACGTCAAGAGGTGATTCATAACATCGAAAGAAGACAAAAAGTCCTTTTGCATGTTGTCGAATTCCACGTCGTGTCGGAGTGACAAGGGGGCGAACTTGGAATCCAAAATCAAATCCTGACAATTGGAACGAGACATAAAGGTGTGCATATACTTCGGAAGGTGTTTCGTGACATTCAAGAGGACTTTTTGTCTTCTTTTCATGTCACGGATCACCTCTCGAAGTATGCGCACATCTTTCGGTTTCGTTTCAATTGTCAGGATTCGATTTCCGATTCTAAGTTGGCACTCTGTCATTTGTACATGACACGGAATATGAAAAAAATACAAGAGGACTGTTTGTCTTCTTTTGATATCACTAATCACTTCCCGAAGTATGTGCACATCTTTGAAGTTCACTCTCTCTCTCTCTCTCTCTCTCTCTCTCTCTCTCTCTATATATATATATATATATATATATATATATATATATATATTGCCACGTATCACGTGCTTGTGTTCACAAACACCTAATATACACATATATGTGTGTATTATTTATGTCATATAAATTACATTTTTTCCAATGAAGGCTTAATTTGAAGAAAATGCATAGAATAGGCAACATTAGGCACTAAAGCAATTATTTAGGCAGTAAAGGTCGAAATAGGCAAAATAGGCAAAATAAAATTGGCTTAAATTGAAACTATAACCCCCCATATAAACTTTAAAACGTTATTTTTGATCATATCTTTAATATTAAAGAATAGGCATTTTGCCTAACATCCGGTCTCTAATTATAATTAAACGCACTTTCTTTTAGATACGGTAAAATCAGCTTGTGGGTGGAACAAATTTGCCCATCGTTTTTAACTAAATAGAAACACAAGTAGAGGGGAGAATTGGAAAACGTGAACCAAATATAATATACATTATATCACGTCAAAACTGAAATTATATTTCCATATTCAGAAAATTCTAATAATTTCTTTTTCTTTTTCTTTTTTTTTTAGAAAAAATATAGATTTCCTAAAAGTTTTTTGATTTTGTAGAATATAGCGTGATTTTTTTTTTTTTTTACTTAAGGCTTTGTCCTATTCTTCAGGGTTGAAATCAGTTAGGAGAGAGGAGGTGAATTTATTTCGTTAAAAAATTTAAATAGGCCTCTATCAGTCCTTAAAACAGCCAGCTTTTCATTAAACTTTGGTAAATCCTTTTGGCTTTGATGTTAATGTCACATTTCCTTTCAGATTCGCAGTAGTCCTCATTGATTGTGGTTACAATTCCCAAAGTAAGGAAAAAGAGGAGTGACTTTACTCTCCTCAGTTAAAGAAAAACTCAACGATCAATTCTGTTAAAAAAAAAAGACGAAGAAGAATGAATAATGTCTAGTTTAGCACAGAACTACCCATTTTGTTTGGTATTTAAATTAGATAGGAGAAAGGAAACTAGTCACTTCATCAAGAAAATGGTCCCACGTAGCGTAGTCGCTAACGCTCTCGCTTTGGTATAAGATTCGATTTCCGATGGACATATTTAATACCGAAAGCGTAAAAGCTTTTTCAGATTTTTCCTCATTCACATCAGGCAAATACCGGGATGGTACAAGTCACGAAATAAAGGAATTGGTCGTGAAACCTACAATAGAAAGAGAAAATATTCCCAATCATGTTCACGTGATTTAACTTCGCTGCCTTCATGTGAAATCTGCAAGGAGATTCCTCACTCAAGCAAGTCCAGTGGTTGCTTAAATATAACCTTGGTTTTGATACTAAGCTTAGTGCTTTCAGATAGAGCGAGAAGTGAGTTATTTATTTTTAACTGAAAAAGGAAAACACGGACAATAATTCATATATGCTATACGCTTTACAAGTGTCTTATTACTTGTCATAATACATTTACTTATGATAATTTTCGTATTCTACTTCAGCAGTACCATTTGCCCAAGTGCTTGGACGCAAACTCTCCAAATTTAAAATCCCTCCCCCGCAAGAAATATATAGGAAACTACTTCACCTGGGAGCCTGTATCTCAATTCTATTTTTAAAAAGAAATCAGTCTACATCTGCCTACGCCTCCGTCACAATTTGACTATTTCGATAAAATGAAAATGTTTCTTTTACTTTAATTTGCCACGACCATACATTGAGGTTAAAGGAAAAGATGATGGTAACGAATAAAATGGTGGAATGAGTAAAGTGGAAGAAAATGGAAAGTTCCCGACAAAACCAACCAATACAGTACATACAATCCACGAAGTCTGTCCGTCCATGGTAATAAATTTTGAGATTTTTTTGCAATCCATTCAGAGTTTTAAGAATAGGTTCCGCTGTATTCGTTTTAGATATAGATTTAAAATATAAATTCAGATATAGATTTAACGTGATATCTCCACCATTGTGAATTTGGAAGAAGTTTAATTCACATATGTCTTTATTTGTTGGCTCATAACTTCAAGAAATGTCTCTTGTCCTTCCACATTGCCTTTACACAATGACCACTTTTGTTTTTGGTTAACTTCCTTGAAGACTGAGCTACTACTAGTATTTTATAAATATTATATTATATGGTGGTGCAAAATAAATAGTGAAAGTAGTCTTATATAATGACTAGCACGTATTCCTTTGATATACAAGGTTCAAGATTCAAGCCCCAGTGGGAGATCAGATTATACCATAACGCAGTTGTTACCTCTTTCCTCCTACTACTCTGAGTCGGGTTTTTCCCTACCTAATAACATTGGAATTCTTTTCAACTGTTTTTCACTTAAGTAATGAACAGATTTTCACAAAATTTTTCATGGAGTTTTGTTCATGGTAAAGTACTGGACACACGCATTTGTAATTTTACTACAAGCATTCATTTTAGTTGTCAAATTTCCTCCCTTTTTTCACGTGACGATTTGCAACACCGCAGTCTCTATTTATATCCTTGTTAGCGGTGTGCGAGGAATTGGTGCGAGTCACTTAAAACAGATTTTAAGCCCTGTCTACATCACAGCTGTACAATAGACATTGTTCTCGTCTTCTTCAAAACGAACAAATGAATGAAGGATAATTGTGACACTGGCAAGAAGTTGGTGCATATGCTGTTTCTGCTGCTACCTCACTGTTTAGTGTATTCATTCAGTTCCCACCTAACTCACTACCACCTTAGAAAAAAATGTTTATGTTCGGTTTCTAACCTAGAAAGTGCCCTTTGCTTCTCAACTACTTCAAGGTCTTACTTGGTGATGGGTTATACAATTATAAATTACATTTTGTACATATTGAAATTTTGAGTGACACGTAACAGATAAAGCACACATAACAGATAAATGTCCTGGGTGAAATAATAATAATAATAATAATAATAATAATAATAATAATAATAATAATAATAATAATGTGAAATCTGTGGCACAGGAGTAAATAAGGCCAGGCCCTATCATTATGCTTTGACATTCGTATATGGGAAGTACGTGGTCACCACATCAGCTCTCCTTCGCTAGTAATGCTTGCTGGGATGGGTACGAGTCGAGTTAAAACTCGACCTGAGTTTACAGTCGAGTCAAAGGTAATTTTGTCGAGTCAAGTTCCGAGCCGAGTTACTGTTTCCGAGGTCGAGTTTCGAGTGGAGTAGAGTTTGATAAATGACTTGCTCGTTCAGCTTGTTTTAACTCGTTTTGAAATCATAGCCTGATTAGACTCGAAAGCGAAAGCAATGAGAAATGTAAGCAGTAATGTGGAATATTTCTAGGGTTGCTCACGACAGGGACACTATTCGCGTCTCGTCTCGTTTCAATAACGGAACAATATATTTTTATAACAAGACAGCCTCAAATGTTGTGAGCACCAATATAAGTATATACTGTATATCTTACCATAAAGGCTTAGACTTGTACGATCGAAGTTTTGAACCCAAGCAAAAGCCCATCCGGGTAGTGATGTCATCCGGCTCGGTTGAGATAAGTCATCGGCTCGCCTCAATTGAGGCGATGCTTAAGCCGGCACGCTTGAGATGTCATCCGGCTCGGTTCAAATGAGCCACCGGCTCTAGCTGGCTCAGTTGCGATGAGCCACCAACTCGACTCAGATGAGCCATCGGCTCGAGCCAGCTTCGTTTAAACGTCCATCGGCTCGGTTCGACTCTGCTCAACTGAGCCGCTGGCTCGAAACGGCTCGAGGGAGCAATCGGCTCGAGCCGACTCGGCTACGTGAACTGTTGGTTCGGCTCACTTTTCGGTTCCGATCGATAGCGAATGAGCTGAGTGCCGTTGAGAACCATAAACACGGGCCGAGCAGTTTTGAACATGTTTGGACAGCTCTTTATAACTTTTAACAATTTTTGACTTGAGCCCAAATACTTCCTCCTCCGAAACTCAAAACCAGAACCTCGTGAACGATGTCCTTGCCTCTTGAAGATTTAGACTTTTCCACAACCGAGGTCGGCAGTCAACTAACTTTTAGTATTCAGATACAAACCGCCTATTTTCTTGGTTAAACACCGTGTTGTAATAATAATAATAATAATAATAATAATAATAATAATAATAATAATAATAATAATAATAATAATAATAATAATAATAATAATAATAAGCTCTAGTAGTAGTAGTGGTAGTAGTATCATTGGTAATTATATTGTCTATGTAGGATGCTTCAAGAGAGTACTTAAAACTACAAACAGGATTCAGCTCGATTTGGCTCGTTTTGGCTCGACTTGACTCGAAGCTAGACATAAATTCGAGTCGAGTTTCGGGTCGAGTTCTCGAGTCGAGCTCAAAGATGTCTCTTTCGAGTCAAGTCGAGTTTCAGAGAAAACTCGCTCGTTCCCGTCCCTAAATGCTTGATTTCTTTAAAGGTTTATCTTATTTCCTTTACGATTTTGTTTAAACGCCACTACCGATGCCATCTTGGTCATTCAAAAGAAAGTGCTGACCAGTTTAAATGATGTTTAACTTCCCAATATATCAGTGAAGATATTATATTCTAATAATAGAATCCAATTTTCACTTTGGCAATTTTTAATTGTGATAAAAGTGTTCTTATATATATATGGGAAATTTAAAATAACCTCTTCTTGTTGCACAAATGTGTTGCTACTGGCTGTACGTACTGTCGGATTCTATTTCCTGTGCTAGATTTTTCGGTATTGATCAAGCATTGTAAGACAATTGGGAACTGGTAAGGGAAGCTGAAGTGCTGATCACAGATCGCCCAATATCTAGGAGAAATTGAACTGTAATATCATGCATTCTTCTACACAAAAGTACATATGCACTTACACTTTTACTAAAAAGATACATACAAATGTAACTTCCTTATTATTATGACTGTTTTTCAAAGTATGAATAGGGATACACACTGGTTGGTAATTTTTGGGCATAAAATTCATTTTTAACTATTTTCATAACACAGTCAGAGTACAGTAAGTGGCCTAAATATCAGTGCCGATATTATGTTAGTCTTACTGATCGATCAAATATGGTAAGAATTCGTCATTGTGGAAAGATATAACCTTTTAAAATGGACTAATAACATTAAGAGCCGGTGGGAGTCAAGTGACCTTGACAAATCGAAGATATTGCAGAGCAAAGTGTTTCCTTATTTTGGCAACAGATGGGGTTGTCGCTGAAATGCCGTCAAAGCGAATGCACCCGTCCTTTTCCTTCATTTTCCCCTGCATGTGGTCAAAGTTGGACAGCTAGGAGGGGGATGGTTACGGCTGTAAATGGGACAGAAGAGTGAAATTCTTTTCTTTTGGCTAAAAGAGAAACAGAATTGAAGAAACAAATAAATAAGAGGGACCAACATGATATCAGCCGTCAGCCCCCTGTCAGAGAGCCACTCAAATATCTACAACGGAGTGCATAGAGAACTAAAGCACTTGTCGCCTGTCTCTTTCTCAAAGGATTCTACCTATGGTAAATAACAGAATAGTGCGGGAAGAATCTGATATAAAATGAAGAACCATGCCAATATTAAAACACACACACACACACACACACACACACACACACACACACGGGAGAGTCGATATTCTAACTTATTTAGAGCCTTCGTGGTTTAAAAAAAAAACTTGGAATTGAAAGGCAGAAAACCCAGACAAAGATTTGAAATGTATTGACAATGTGAATCATTTTTTTAGTGGAATCCATTTCCTTATTTTCTTTTCTAAAAATGACCACCAGATTTACCCTCTCTCCCGCCTTCACATTCGAATGGTCCTGGGTTCGATACCAGTTGCTGACCATCCTGAGCTTTTCCTATTATAACAGGAAAAAGCCGCAATGTTACATTCAGCCTTGCGGCCGGCTTAGAAGGACAGGAGGGAGCACATGCCCTGCTTGATGTTGGTTTTTACTGGGGGAAATAGACCACTTCATTAACAATAGAATTAAAAGATGTGTCACTCATGTCGAAAATTATTGTCGCATGTCTATAAATATGTTATTGTAGGAATATAATTTGATAACGAATTCACCCGGTATTTCTTATAATGTTAGTATGCGTACAATCGGCAAAGACATGTATGTGGCAAATTTCATGTCAAAAGAGCAGTAAATAAGAACAATAAAACGAAAACAAAACTTTCGTGTCCATTTAGCAACATTTTATTTTACTCATTCTAATCTTCGTATTTATAATTACTGTATTTTCCTATGAAATTTACCACATATATTTCCCGATTGTACACATAGTATTAGTATTAAAAGTCTCCTGCAAAATCATTATTACATGATATTTTTACAAGAAGACAGTTATAGAAATGCGACAATCATTTTGGACATGAGTGTACAAGGATGTAACAGGTGTTTGTTTCAAAAATTAAATAAGTGTTCGTATAAATTGAACTTATTTCCTGACGTCATAGAACTAAGAACTGTTGCAGAGCGATGTAAGTCCGGTGACAATACAATATTCCATTCTTACTTTCATACTTTGCAATATATCTATTTATTTTAAAAGCAAATTTTAATATGTTTTTATTTTCAACTTCCTTATCCTAAAATAAATACTAGCCTTTAACCAGCCCTGGTATCCCTGGTTGCATATCACTTCAGGATTTGGTAAAGGTGTCCAACGAATTAAAAAAAAAATGATAAGACACCTTTTAAAGACATTCTTTTGTTAATAAATTCCCACTAAAAAGTTAAAAATAATTTTGTTTATGCCAGACTAAATAAAAAGAATGGAGTGCGTCATTTTAAGAATTTATAAAGTAACTGTAAGCCTATATGAGAGCGCATCCCTTTATTTTAGTCACGCATAAACATTTTTTTTTAAAACTTTTAAGTGCGACTTGATTAATGAAAGAATATCTTTAAAATGTTTATTATTATCTTTTTTTATTATTGTTAATGTTTTTGTCCTTGGCATAGGGTGTTTATTTTGGTAAGGTACCGTATGGTACGTTTCTATACTACTAGGGTATATTAAAATTTAGTTTCCTATGCGTTACTACATACATTAAAAAACATTTTTTTAAAAGAATTACTACCGAATATTACTACCGCTCCGCTAATAAGAGGGAGACAGATTGAGGATACCAAACACCCCTACCGTTGATTGAGAAATATTTAGGTGTCGACACTGATGAGCAACATCTACATATGAATTTGAATGTTTTATGGGCTTTAGACAATTGATTCAGACCGGGAAACATGGGGGACAGAATGTTGGAAGCAAGTAGTCCAGTCCCTAGTTTGAATGCCTGGAATGAGTAAGGACTCTTCCCCCTTGGTAAAACCTGCCGAAATTGGAAGCAATATCAAAGAAGCACTGCTTCGAAAAAAGAGGGAGCAAACATGCATAAATAGTCAGAGTCGGATTTAGGTTTAGTGGGGCCCCAAGCTGTTGAAGGTAATGGGGTCCTTTATGTGTCCAGATGAACATACGCACCCTACATACAGCAATGAAGAAACTAGAGATAATTTAGGAAGCAGACTGGTAGAAGGAGCCCTATTAATTACACGAACGTAGGCTACACAGCAGGAAGCACTGTTGCTACGTATATATAAATTTTACTTTATTTTTTTAAATTTTCTTATATTTTAGAAATCCAATTTTTCTTTAGATTTTGGGGCCCCCAAGAGAGCGGGGCCCTAAGCTATAGCTCGTTTCGCTTACACGTAACTCCGGCACTGTAAATAGTATACATATACAGGCGCGGATCCAAGGGTGGCTATAGAGGCTATAGCCCCCCCCCCTTGACGCTCAGGTATACACTGGATAAAATGGGCTTCAATCCTGTTTACTCTGGATAAAGAGGCAAACTATGGTTTACCTCCTCCCTTGATCATATCCTGGATCCGCCACTATATATATATATATATATATATATATATATATATATATATGTGTGTGTGTGTGTACATGTATGTATGTATATGAATGTGTGTGTCTAGTATGTTGTACGATGGAAGCTAATGAAAGAGCTTTATACCATATTATTCTTGATTTTTTGACAGATAAACAAAGAATATTTCGGGAATTAATCTATCCTAAAGATTATAATAATGTATCTTATTTTTCTCTTGCATGTATATTCTTAGCCTGCAGGAAGTTTTCATTTCTTTCTTGGAATAGAAAAACGAAGACTTTGGTTCAGCTTCTCCTTCACAAATTTTTGTCGAAAGGTTGACTTTATCGCTACAAACACAAATTACTTCTTCTCACAGAAACCATCTACAAACACACTGTACTGCTGAAACAGAAACCATCAACCAAAGAGGTCATAAATTTTGCCATTCCTCGTGTTTGAAGTTTCCGTTCTTCACAATGATTTCCTTCCTCCCGCCCCTTTTAAGAAGTTCAAAGTAGATTTTCAAAAGGACTGGCTCCCGCTGAGAAGGAAAGGGGGATGAGGAATGACTATAGTGCCATCTAGCAGTTATACGGCCAAGTACGTGAACACGAAAAAATCTGATTTCTGATTTCTGTAGATTCAATTATGAAGGATATAATTTCTCATCGATTGTGAAATGGATGTCTTTGGAAACAGCGAAAAAATAGTACAGTAGCGCACAAATACAAAGATTGTACTCCATTCTCAAAAAAGTCCGGAGTTTTTAGCTCTTTTCCTTACTGCAAAAAAACAGAAGACTTTTCCGTCTGATTTTGATCATTTTCTTATGGGAATTTGGATTATAATTATCTGTATTTATAAGAAGAAAATATCAGGCACAGCGTTCAAATTGCACCTTTAAAATGAGATGCATCATATTTAGTGCGCTACTGAGACATTTTTGCGAAAGAACGAAATGAAACCGTGATTTGCCTAAAAAATGGTTGAGATCCCATGTTAAATTGAACACCAATATTCCGGCCGCTGTGGCGCACTCCTTCTCCCTCTTAAATGTTAGTTGTCATTAATACCAACTGGTTCTGAGCAGAGCAGTAAGGGATGTTCCATATAGTTGCTATGATATCCACTATAGAGTTCGTGAATTTCAGGAGTAAGTTGTTCCATTCTCCGCTGAAGGTAGTTTTCAGGTCCTCAAGTGTCAAAGATGGAGAATTCCGCTGTGCAACCCATTGTCCAAGAGCATCCCGAACATTCTCAATGTATTTCAGGTTAGGTAATATGGTGACCAGTCTATTTGGTAGGTTCTCCCACATTTTGGGATGTTTCCAATTTGGGCAGCTCTGCGATTGTCGTAAATAAACACCAAGTCGACGTCTATCGGTTTGATGGCTTGGGCTACCACTACATTGTAACATCCGTACATTAATAATAATATTATTATTATTATATTATTATTATTATATTATTATTATTATATTATTATTATTATTATTAATAATAAAAATAATATTTCTACGTTATTATACAGTCTTGAAAACAACAGTAAGCCTTAGAGCATACTTGTATGTTATCAAGTAGATAAATACGGTTTGCTTATTAGAAAGACTTCTTTTTTTACTAGTTATTACGGAAAAAGGATCGTACATTTCTAGCTTCATGTGCTGCGTGAAATGCCCGTATATTTTGCTTTGGATAAGTGGTAACTCTATCCATTAGAGTAAATGAAAGTTTGCAAAAGAACGCTGAAATAGCTAATTAGCCAACTAAGAAGGAGCATCAGTTTGTAAAAGCCTCTCAACGTAGCGCAAATAAGCAAAGGTAATTATAACAGGTATGCCCACTATCGCAAAATACTGTAAAACAAAATTTGTTTTGCGTTGACGCAAACCGCTATGGAATGAAATTGACGATGTCCGAGACAATTCCAAGCGACTGAAATTCCCAAAATTCGTTGTCGTTACTCGTATAACTTCCCTTTACCCTTCACGCACGCCCAAGAAACCGATTTCTCCGTAGACAGCTTGTGCTACCTGGCAGCCCGTTCGTAAGGTGCGGTTGGAGGTGGAGCAAAGAATTTGTTGGTAACTACACGATTATTGCTGAAAGAAAAGGTAGATTGCTGCTGTGTTGCCGAGTCGAAGATCATTTAAGTAGCGAAACACGCTACGTGCAAAGAAACTACCGGATGTTTTTAAATTCATATAGTTCTCAGAATGTTGCATCATTGAAAGAAGATACTAAAGTATAAAATTATCAATATATATTCCTTTTTATTGTAATACCTTTATTTCGTAATATTCAAGGGCTACCACCGGTAGCCCACAAAATGCGCCACTGGGACACGCTGTACTACGAATAACACATGTATCATCTTATGATCTTGCTACAACACCGGTAACAGATCCAGCTGCAAAGATGTCCAATAGTGTTCGTCCTTTTCTCACAATGTCTACCGAACCAATAATTGGGACGATGGGAACTGGCCCAATGTCATGTTCTTAAGTGAGTTACGTTTCTGTGTATCCAGTGATTACAGCTACGGTTATCATTTGGAGTTGCAAGAACAAGGAATACCATAGCATTCACAAAATACCTTCATGCATTCATAAGGTGAGGTCATGTTATGGTATGTTTGGGTATCATGAAAAATAGATGAACATCGCTGCAACTTTGGAGAAGTATCCGCTACCACTGAATGATATCGTAACATTCTAACAGGAGATGTACATGCTTTCCGTAGTGAATGGGCCAGACGTGTTGTTCATGGACGGCAGGACAAGTAAACTCATAACCACCAACCTTGACGAGACTGGAGCGTGAGAATAACTGCAGAATGGACTCACCAACATTTTTCCCAATTAAAGACTGAAAGAGGTAGTAGATTTGTATCACTTCCAGTTTTAGTAGAGTGTAGATAAAATATATTCTTGGAACGCTTAATTAATTGCAGAAAAACATTTATTTCTATCCGTTACCGTTTAAACTTTATAACGATTAACTTTATACATAAAGAGGTTGACATTTACAACTTACGGTTTCAATAGTAGTTTCAGAGAGAAGACAGAACCTATTCTTAGAACGTTTCTCTATGGAGATGAATATTAAAACCGAAAATCGTTGTGCGATTCTACAAGTTTTGATTTTTGTGGATACTTAAAAACGGAAGTGAAATATACTTTTGAATGCTTATTTGATTACAGAAAACTGGTTTCCTCTATCTATGACCGTTTTCTACTCTATAGCAATCACCGTTAAAATTAAAGGTGGATGATTTTCTCTAACTTCCTTTAATAGAGAAAATACAGCGGATGTGGAATATATACCTGCACCGCTTAATCTATTACAGAAAACGTCTTCCCGGTATGTGTTACTATTTTCACTATATAACTATCAACCATTAAACCGAAAGTATCTTTTTACTTCCAGTTTTAATAGTGATGTTACACTAGACATCTATAAATTTCTGAGACGTTTAATCGATTGCAGGAAACTGCTTCTCTCTATCTGTTATCCCTTTTCACCATATAATGATTAATCAAAAGCGGAGATGAATAATTTGTACCGCTACAGACTTGATTATCGGCTCGAAAAACGAACTCCTTTTCTAACTTTTACCTTCTAAAGTTTGACTAAATTTAGTGATGATTGATCAATTCGTTCTTGAGACTTTTATCTCCCGGACGGACGGAAAATGTACATGTATAACGGAATTTTGTTAAACCGAACACCACGGAAACTAATTTTCTGTTACATTGTGCTATATATTGAAAGACCAAACGTCTAAATCCTCTAAACACGCATATTTCATAAGAAAATAAATTAAAACATACTAAAAGTTAACCGAACTCTTACCACTATTTACGAATCTTAAAAAAAACTCTGAGTAGACTCCATGAGTAGGTAAAGGAAGATTCAAAAACGGTTCCAATTCGAAACAGTGCAAATATAGTCTAAAAAGAAAAGAAATCAAGAAACAAAATTTTACAATAAAATAAAAGAAAGAAAAAGATGATCTCAAATTCGAACAGTCCAAAATGGCAGAAAACTGTTGCCTCGTTCGTCAAATTCGTCGTCGTTATAGTGTTTGTAGGTCAGTACTTTCCTAACATTTTGTGGGGACGCTAAATAATGATCAAAATCTGGGACGTAAGCAGTGAATAGAGTCCTGATATTCTGATCATTCCCAAATTCTAATTTATCTATAAATTTTGTTTTCTTTACTGGTGAGTTTACAAATTTAAAAAAAATCCTCATAATGAATTTGATTCCTCCAAAAGCTTTGGACCCTTCTCAAATAAATTCATGTGACGTGCCTGATCAAAATGTTGCAAATTTTCAAAAAATACATGTACTATGTAATTTACCTAGAACAACTTTTGTCTTATATGAAGACGGGACATTTCCTCTAACTCGTCTTGTCCCGTACGTATCCTTAACACTGCGAGTCCCCCACCGATAGTTTATAATTTTTAGACTGCATATCTCATTTCGTTTTATATATATATATTTAAAATACCGACTAGTTTGAAACTCTTCTCTCGCTTTCCTGTATCTCTGAAGTTGTCTAACTTGGCGTGATTTCTTGAATGGAAAATTAAAATGAACTGAAACATTCACACTCCACCTTTATTCACGCCCCACGATTATGCCCTTTAGTCTAAGGGAGACGAAGATTAAGGGAAGTGAATGATGATGGGAGAATTAGTGGAATGACAAAGTTGGAGGAAGCGGGAGTACCCAAAGAAAACGTATGGACACGATGTTGTCCACCCCAACTCACTTGGCCAGGGATCGAACCAAGGAACCAGTGCACCAGAGATAAGCACTCTACCACTGAGCCATGGTGACCCCACTCTTGAATGGAAGACTAAGTATTTTGACTATATGTTAGGAATTCATCTAACATCAAATAAAATTGTTAAAATGCAATTGCTGTTTACATCTTTTCCTGTAAGTGAAGAGCGAGCTTAGAAATCGAAAGAAACAGCAGCCGACTGCGGTGAACTGAAGGGAATGTGCGATTTGTTGCACGGCATAAAGAGGTTCAGTGTTCTGAAAATCCTCTTGTCTCTTTAAGTTTGAAGGAACCGTAGCTATTTACTCAGTTGTTGGAATCGAGACTAATGTTGAAGGCATAATGAAAATTTACACTTTGTACAGTAGAGCGTCGATTATTCGAACGTCGGTCAACCGAACGACCGCTTAACCGAACTATGTACTCGAGACTTGGTTTGAAGCCCAAGATGAAAGTGACCACTTTCAGATATCTGTAATGAAAAAAGTACGTGACTTAGCTGCTCGTAAGCGTGTAGGCTTGCTTAGACAGACCAAAATAAAGGATTTTTTAAACGTTAATTTTGTGTACTGTGTGCATTGTTTATGCAAAATGCGTAATATGTACATATTTTTGTTTAATAAACTGTACCAAATACTATATATTCCTACTAAAGTTGCCTTTGTACGTTACTTTGTAATACTTAAAGAGATGCCTGTTTTTATGAATAAATTTACTGTACACTACTTCTTTTTGGCAAAAAACATGTACAGTTCGATTATCCGAACAAACCAGTTTTCCGAACACCCATGTCCCCCAATTACTTCGGATAATCGACGCTCTACTGTATAAGGAGAAGTCTTCCTAAACAGCTTATAGAAATAAATCCTTGATCTTGAACTAAACTCGACTGGTAATTTTTTGTTCTATTTTCAACACTATTCGTTACTAAAGTGGTAAAATATTAATAATACAAACCGTATAATCAATATGTAAAACTAGAACTCACTCACTGACATAAAATAACGGGTACTTCCCGGTTAACGTGGAAAGTTGAAATTTGACATGATTGTAGTTTTTTGAAACTAAACCACAGGAAAATTGCGAAAAGTTTATATTTTTAATTATTAGGGACCTAAACGGAAGAAGAAATTCTTCATGTTTTTTCAATGGCCTTTTTATTTGGACTTATAATCTCATACTTTAGTTACTTGGAATTGCAATAAAAACTTGAAATTCGGTATGCTTATATTTTCTATAGGATTATTTATCAAAATAACTAAATAAAAAATCTAACTTTAATGGGAATTTATGGGTAATTAAAAATCTTCCCTATGTTATTTACATGGGACATATTTTACACCTCAGAATTATTGGCACGTCCTGAGGGCTACAATGATTAAATGTGACATGATTGTAGCTTATCGAGACTAATCCACAGAAAAATTGCCAAAAGTAAATATTTTTCATTCTTACGTGGCATAAAGGGGGATGAAATTCTCCATGTTATTTAAGTGGAATGTTTTTGACCTATAATCTTCTACTTTAGGTACTTATAATTGGAATAAAAACTTCTAATTCAGTATGTATGTACGTTTTTTCAGCGTTACCGAACTATATCAGCAAATATGAAATTTTCCAAATTTAGAGTGGTCTTACGAGAAACTGAAAAATGGTTTCTGTGTTATGTTTGCATGGGACATATTTCACCCGAACATGTTGAGGCACTTCCGCCAGGATTTTATGATGAAATTGGGCATGATTGTAGCCTTCCGGGACTAACCTACAGGAAAATTGCCTAAAGTGAATATTTTTAGTTTCCAAGGGATCTAAAGAGTGGATGTAGAAACTGCCATCTTACTTATAAGAACGTTTTTCTGGGATACAAAATCCTATCTTTTAGGTATTTGAAATAGGCAAAGGAAATTGGAAATTCGGTAGAATTGTGGGTTTAAGAAGTGATGGGCCGTAGGTCGGGCAAACGTGGGGGTTTGGAGGTAAATCCAACTACAGGACAAATTTCGGAAATATTAAGGACAAATGCACGAAATTCGTTTTTCATGGAAAAGCTGATACATAAAAGATACAAGGCCGTAGGCCCAGCAAATACCAGGGTCTGGGAATGAAGGCCCCCATCTAGCCAAAGGCTAGTCTATATTATGAAATTGAAAGACACGATGTTAGTTACACTTAACATCCTGAACTACCCAACCGATTTCGATCTAATTTTCAACGTAGGTTAGATTCTGGCCAGGGAGTGCTTTTATTTATTTACTTTGACGGTAAAACTTAGGGAAGGGGAGAAGGAGATATAAATAAAACTTAATAACTTTCGAACAATCCAAACAATTTGAATTAATTTTTCAATATAGATGAGGTTCTTGGAAGCTTATAATTATTTCATTTTTTACAATAGAGAAGGGAAGGAAAGAGGGAGGTATATAAAAATAAATAAACATTAATTACTCTCTAACCATTCTACCGATCTTTATCAAACTTTCAGCATAGATGAGCAGCAGACCTGGGATTGTTCTGATAATTTCACTTTGATTGTGGATCGTAGGGAAGGCAGAGAGGAGACATAATAAAAGTGAAAATGAAAGTGACTGTTTTTGTGCTTTAATAAATCTTGAACCATCACCCCGATCTGGATCTAGTTTTTAACATAGATGAGGTTCGGACCAGGGATGACTTTTATCATATCAGTCTGACTTTGCAACTTAGGGAAGAGGGACAACGCGAGATATTGAAAATGATTGAAGATGATTCATATTAATGTCGAATCTATAGTTTTCTGGGTCGCTGAGAAGAACAATGACACCTTGTCCAATCCAAATTAAGCCCTGAGCTCCTCCGTGGCTAAGCGGTTAGCGTGCGCGCCTTTGGCGTGGAAGACCCGGGTTCGAATTCCTGGCGGGAGATCATGTGTTTCGGATTTCCCGTTAATCAGTAGGTCAAATCTCATAGCCTCGCTGCTGGAAAAGGACGTTAAACTCAAAATCATCATCATCATCCAAATTCAGCCCTGTAACTGAATGAAAAGGGAGGAGGGGATATATAAAAATTACCATTATTAGTGTCAAATCCGTAGTTGCTGGTTCGCTGAGTTGAACAGTGAAATTCCCGATCCTGTTTACATCCAAACAGCCATGAAAATTGGGGTTGGTGAGGAGGAGATGCATATAAATGATCAAAAATGTCCGATATTAATGTTGAATCTATAGCTTTCTAGGTCGCTCAGATGAACAGTGATAATTTAGATACTGTTTAAATTCATGCCACTAAAAACATAAACAGCATATTTCACTGGTATCAAATACGTGAGATAAGGAGAATTTTTATTTTAACCCAGCTAAGAGGGTAATCAATTCTAGTTTGCTCTAAATTGAGAAATATATAAATAACTTTCCCAAAATGATAAGTTGTATTCACAGAAATCATATTGTTTTTATTGTTTTAGAAGTTTCTTAATCATATAGTATACAGAATGACTAAGTTATAATGTTTTCTCAGGCTATTTCTTGGATTACTGTTGCTGTTGGATTAGGTCTTTGCATCCCTTTCACCAAGAAGGCAATAAACCCACCCTTTCGAGGTCTGGACTTATTGTTTAACGTGTGATTCGACACACTAGTGGGCCCGAACGGAAACGAACACGTGTCTACCGTGCCAAAGATATATATGTTTACCAATAATAGTTAAGAGGGAGGGAACTGTTTTCTGGAATTAGAAATTTGTATGTAATAATATTTGGGGAAATAAGGAAGTTAGAATAATAAAGTGCTATCGCTTTCACCTACAGAAAAATATCTTTATTAAGAAAAGACAATTTGTGTCTAATTTATAACAAATGTATATACATGACGGGATAAACTGATATAAAAGAAAACTGAAGTTGTTCTCGCTTTCTTGCTGCTTTCAGCAGGGAAACGAACGCATCCTTGGGTTCGAAAGCCACTTCACAGAAATGTTATGTGGCTTTGTTGAAAATGACCATCTCACAACTGTGGACGGAGCTCAAATCTCGCACAATTTACTCAGCGCAGCGTACTAAGAGAGAGAGAGAGAGAGAGAGAGAGAGAGAGAACGAAGCGTAATAAATGCGCTATTGGTAATCTTCACATTAGAAAATGGGACAAATAGAGAACTTAATTAATGCTTGTAAAATTCTAAATCCATGTGTTCAGACCTTGGTTATGGACTGAACTCGATGGGAATTTTTGTAACCGTTTGTTCATTCCTAACTTTAAAAATGGCCGAAAAGTTTTAACGTTCTTAAATAATGGAACTCAATTCAGTGAAGACCTTCCTGCTGCCAAAGAGACTATAATCAACCAATTAACATTGGATGCTCGAAAATATTGCTATATACTGGTATATTCATATGGAGGTATTTGTGTCAGTTTAGCGACCCGAGTCTAGGTGAGATATATACCTACAATTTAAAGCGGAAACCAAACTACCGTACTACACAATGTCTTCTTACCCGGAATGAGACTCGAGATCTGGTGTACGGAAAGCGCGCGCATTGGCCATTGGATCAGCGGGAATTACATCTGACAGTATCTCGGTAAATAAGTTGTTAATTCTTGACGCATGCTTGTGATAACCTGAAACTGTATAAGTAAACTAAGCAAGTGATTTTCTGCTTATCAATCGTATATTCTGAAATTTTCCGAAATCTAGCAAAGTACGAATACTTATACTAAATCATTCTTTCCTAACATTGGAATTTTCACTTTACGGTACGTACACGTCAGATTCATTTTATTTAAAATTAACAACTGTTTTCCACTATTTAATAAAACGTGTTCTTTTGGTTTTAATACAGTGTGCAAGATATTATCAAAATATGATTCTGAATCAGAATCATGAACTTTGAAACTATTAAAAATGGTAGTTTGAACAATTACTGTATACTTCTGGATTCAAGACGACCTTTTTGTCAACATTTCGTGCTCAGAAATGTATGGTCATCTTGGTTTCGTTGAAACATAACAAAGTTTCTCTCAACAGGACCACAACTTTCAATTAAACTACAAATTTACCCACCTCCTTGCCTACCACATTGAACGGTAGGATATCGCGTGGACCATTCCAGTAAGGAAGAGTAAGGGAAGCCTGTATCTGATATGATTATTAGTATAGTTTTAAAGTTCAGAAAACATAAGCAGTATATACTGTGAATGTATCTTTTTCTGCAAGGATGTCATTTGGAGAGGATATGGGACAATTCGTCTGATTGAATTTGAATAACACATGCTTTAGTATACATTGTATACCAGGTATACTAATATCCTAATGAAACATGTGAGACTCATGTCATCTTACAATCTTGCTCTACCTGGCAAAACTTAAAATGACGTAATTGGTTTCTTGTAAACCTTTGTTAAAGAATAGGGGTCGTCTTGGACTCGGAGTCATCTTGGATTCAGAAATGTAATTCCTAGTCTCATTCTAGTAAAAGACCACATACATTGTTTCGATGTGAATGGAAATCTAAGAGAGGAATATCTTTTTAGGAAATATTTGGTCCTCGAAGTTATTTGCCGTTTTAGAAAAAGAAATTGAAGGAAAACAACAGAAAGCAGCCTAGATTGTGTCACTATTGGTAGAGGACTTAAGGAATGCTATGTTTTTGGCCAGTGATACACATGGTAGCACCTAATAATAATAATAATAATAATAATAATAATAATAATAATAATAATAATAATAATAATAATAATAATAACAGTGGTCTACATATGAGTTTTCTGCTTATTTAGAAATTTTAAATGATTATTTATAAATCAACTTTGCCAATTTTAGTTAGGAAGTTACTTTCTTGAATCACTAAGAATTTTTTGGAATTTAGTCATAACTAACATTATTCTATACATGTGTCATGTAATATTATAAAGCGACCGATATTAGCTTTTCATCAATAGATTAATGATCGTCTGAGATGCATAGTGATAATCTCTTTAAGATTACCCCAATTTCATTCCCCATCGGTATGAGTGGTGAGGGGATTTCTGTTGGGAACTGCTGATTACGAAACCATAATGCAAATATATTGTTAGAACTAAAGAGTATCGTCTGAAAAATTCTGCTGCAAATTATTTCCCTTTCGAGGGTAGCTGTGTTGCGTTTAGCTGCTTTAAAACATTAAGCACTCATTGTCTTCTGAGTTAAAGGGTATTTGGCTAGAGAGTTTTATGTTTCCCACTTCTATCGTTTCAGAGAAATATTTCTTCAAACAGAAATAAATGGACAGAAAATGAATTTTACATACAGTAATAACAGCAGAAATTTCCGCGCTTCCAATTTAAGGACGCCAAATTGTCAGTATGTACGGAAGAACTTTGAATATACTCAACTGCGACGTTGCCAGCTTGGGGACGTCAAATGATCGGCAAGATGTATAGAATATACTCCTAAATGTATATACAAAACCGACTATGGTACGCCTAGCGGGAAAAGTTGGAACTACCAAAAGTATATTATTTTACAACTTTCTATCATTTTAACGTCCTCTTCCATTTCTTCACTTCGTTCTAAAAGCTTTAAATTAATACTAATAATAAATCTTTAGCTCCAATTACCCTATATATGAATGAATCTATCAGACTCATGCATCAAACATAGAAAAATAAAAACACAAAGTCGATTTCCAATGGCTTACAATTTGACGTCCGGTATACGGACGTCAAAAGATCGCGGACGTCAAATGTTATGCAGAAACGCAATGTACGGAAGTCAAATTGATAGAGTTCTATATATATATATATATATATATATATATATATATATATATATGTGTGTGTGTGTGTGTGTGTGTGTATATAACCAACAGTCATAATTTTCAACTTACAGAATGAAGGTTTACAGTGTTCTTTAAAGGATGACCCAATGATTATTCTAATAACATTTTTGTGGGGGCGTGGGGCTCAGTGGTACAGCATTCACCTCCGGTGCTTGCGGTCTCTGGTTCGATTCCAGCTTGTGCCGTGTAGGCTTTGTGATGGACAAACACTGTGCTCGAGGGGTTTCTCGGGGTTCTCCCGTTTCCTCCCACTTTCTTCATTCCGCCATTTCACTCATATCTCATCATCACCGTCTTCCCGTCTCCTTTAGCCTAACCGACATAAGCGTGGGACGTAAAACTTAAAGATTTCATTTCATTTCTAATAACATTTTTTATAGTAACAGAACCTCATTTATGTAGTTACTGTAGTCCAGAACAATATTAGATAATCTATGGTACTTTGGAAACAAGAGAAATATGCTGATCTTATATAGTTGTTCGGGACCCTATCTCTTAAATTTCGTACTAAACTTATTGCTCTTGATAGTTTTACATATACATATTCTACACCTTCTTTCCATGTTAATTGGTTATCCAGAATTAAGCCAAGAAATTTTACAACTTCCGAACATTCATTCAATGAAAATATTTGTCTAGTAGTTTTTCCTTCGTTACGAAGAAATCCGTTTTTCTTAAACCACTTCTATAAAGATTTTCTCATTTAAATTCATTAATTCTGGAGGATTTAATTGCTAATGTTTAGCAAAGTTTATCATCAGCATAAACAAAGGATCTGTCTAAGATGTTTCAGTGGTAAATCATTTATCATCAATATAAACAATAACGGCTACAGCACAGAACATTGGGGAATCCCATGTTTTATTGGTATACTATCCGATTTCATTCAATTGACATTAACAATCTCAGTACGACCTTCTAGGTATGTTTTAATCAAGTTTACTCTTACCTTGAAAAAATAATACCCCAATTTTCTTAATAATATTTTATGTTCTACACAGTCAAAAGCCCTGCTTAATTCACGAAACGTGGCCAACGCAAATCCCTTGCATTCAAATACTTCATGTTCACAAGATTATCAATAGCAATTATCGCTGCACTATCTGCTCTAAAGCGGAACTGTGAATGATTTAGCATTTTGTATTCATTAAGGTAGTGATATACGTGTTTCTTTAAGACTGTTTCTATAATTTTAGAAAAATCGAACTAGTGATATTGTACGATAATTGGTTGGACTCAATCTGTCTCCCTTTTTAAAGATTGGTACTACCTTACTTATTTTTTTAAAAATTCAGAAAAATCGCTTCACTCAAACTTTTATTAATACAAAATGTAAGCGGCTCGATGACTTAGTTAATTACATTTTTCGTAAACTTGTTCGATATACGGTGTATATTCTCTTAATAGATTTTAAAATTCTGTTACACTTTTCTACTTGTATTTACATCAAAATGTGGATTTGTTTCACCCCTATTATTATGTTGTACTTTTTTAAATAAATGCCATATTTTGTTATTTAAAAAATCTTTGATAAGTACATTTTTTCAATTAATTGCTATATTTGCCATTTCCTGACTACTTCTCTCAGTAGAACATAATAGATCTATGGTAGTTCATAATTTATTTCTCTATAAGGTCACTGTCAAAGAAATAAGCTTGAATATGATGTAAGGAAATGAAAGCCATAGGGTGCTCCAAAACCCGAATAAATTCCATCCTACGTACACAAAGGTTGCCTTGATGTTCTTACTTACAGTCATTTCTAACAAATTAATAAATATTTCACACCTTTCAGAAAAATGAGAAGTAGTAGTGAGCACGAAGAGCAGTTGTTTGGTTTTCAGAAACAACGAAATCAGTTTGTGAAAACTTTTAGAAACCGTCATGTTAAACCGGTTCGGTTTTCTGTCAAACGCAGGTATTTCTTGTTTGAAACTGGTTCGGTATCCTATCAAAACTCGTTTTGGTTAAATACGAGTGATGGCAGCTCGACCCCACATACCACAGTCAACTGTTAACCGCGCCCTGAGTGGGAAATTAAACCTCCGGAGGGTCTTTGAAAGTCATGGACCTTACCTAAGTACGGCCCATCGCCGTGAGAGAAAGACCAACAGCAGGCGCCTCTATGAACGCCATCTATCTGGGGAAAAATGGAAGTTTTTGGCCACACTAGATGAAGCATGGATGTATCTATCAGGTTGTGGCAAAATTCGCTCGATAACTTACACTTCGCGAGATGCAAAAAGCCGTCCTGAGTTCATCCGTCATTGCAAAGCAACTTTCTCAAAAGGATTTATTGTTGTCGCCGGTTACTCTTATCAGGGCAAGTTAACAATTCGTCAGGTCCCTAAAATCTGTAAAATCAGCTCTGCACTCTTTCAGCAACATGTACGGACCCCAATTTATACAGAAGATCTGCCTCGTTTGTATGGGCATGCCATAAAGCAAGTGTCTGTGCATATGGATAAGGCCTCCTCACATACATCTCGTTCTAGCCAGAACTTTCTGAAGCAGATGGAGACAGACACCGGTATTCATGCTATTCCATTTCATGATATACCAGTGAAACCATCAGATGCCAGTCCCATGGATTTCTGCGGGTTTGGTCTACTGAAAAGGGTACTTTCTTCTCGTCGTGTCACTACTCTCGGGAGCCTGTGGAAAGCTTGCCGGAAGGAATGGGAGAAGATTCCACTTCCTGTACTTCGTCGTAGTCTTCTACAGTGGAAGTTACGGTGCAGGACTATTGCCAGAACACATGGCCATCACATTGAGGCCAACCGATGGTGGTCCCATGGATTTTTATAAGGTTAATTCTATTTCAAAATTGGACACATATACGCGGATCGATCTTCTGTACTTATTGTTGAAAACTGGAATCTATATCCAAATGGAATATACCACTATCTCTCATTGTTCAAGGAGTCAATATTGAAACTAGAAGTGAAAGCACATTTCAATCGGTCTCATATCGAATAGAGTAAAAAGATCGGAGATGAAACAAATTTTTGTAGTACTGAATCTGTATCAAACATTTTAGAATACTCGAAGAGTATTGCCAGAACGAACTTAAAAAGAATTATTTCTTTTCGAAATTTATATGAAATTGTACATTAAATTTATTTCATTAAACTCAATAGATAAATATTTACATATTTGGAACCTGCGCATTAGGGGATCTATTAAATTTGGTATATGTAGCTGTCACTTTGTATCACTATATATATATGCTGAAAATGCAGATATAAACCCTGGCTATCCGTTATTATTTGGTACCAAAATGTTCACCATCATCGTAGGTATTTTGATCAACACCAATATCATCTCTCTATGACTTACGGTTCCCAAGATATGGCTCCTTAAATCTCCCAAAAGAGTTACGATTTTGGCCAATATTTGGAGAGCGGTAAGAGTGACGTCAAAAATTCCATCATTTCTTTCAGATAGTTCCTGATGCTTTATCGAATGAGGGGCTCAAAATTTAAAAATTCGCAAATAGAAGACACATACACACACACAAACATTGAGAATTTAGTAACGAACTTTTTAAGTTCATTGAAAACTGTTTTTTACACCTATTATAGTGTTCTCTTTTCGAGTGGTGATCAGCGTCGGAATCGCAAGTCATAACCTTTTACCACTACAATTTTATATGAACAAATAAAGAACTAGATTACACTTATTCTTGAGTGTTATTCAAATCCATATTAAAAGCGATTTTTGTTATACCTTTCACCAAATTTGTTTCTATAGAAATCAAGAATGAGATCTGAAGTGATACATTTCTAGCACTTCTTGTTGCAATAGAAAAATAAAATAGCACATACAACTAATTTTTGTATACTGAATCCTTATAAAGAAAAATTCTTCTGTCTATCTATTATCTTTTACTTTACTATGGTGATTAGTTTTGAAACAGAGAAATGTAGATCTACATCATTTCTTGCTCAAACATAGGGCCAAGCATATTCTTCCGAAGATAATGCATATCATTAAGCTAGTATTTGATATTTCTCACTGTTTTGGCTAAATGAAGATTAATATTGAAACGGGAAGTGGTCGTCGATTTCTTCCACTTCCTGTTTTATTTTTGAGATGCTGAATCGATTACAAAATAGAGAAAAATATTTAGATTTAAAAAATGGAACCTGGTGATCTAAAAACGCACTTCGAGGCCCGAACTCTAAAATATATCATTAGTCCCCGGATCTTTCAACAGGCAGAATATTTAGTAGTAATAATAATCTTTATAAAATAATATAAAGGCTGTCGCTTAGAACGTGAGACTAATTCCTGTATAGGAAAACGCAACGTTCATTGGCTAGCAAATCTAGTTGGGTGAAAATTTGGTTCATTATCTTCCGATTGATAGCAAAATAAGCACAATAGTTCAAACAGATGTGACTACGTAGCAGTTAAAAGACACGCATATGCATAGACCCCTCTAAGAATCATTAAAGTGAAACCAAAAATTACAAACTCAAACATTCTTATTCAAAATCAGTCATATCAAGTAGACGTACAGACGTAAACCTGGATTTACTGTGTCGATGTGTCCAAATAATTTTGCCAAAAGTGACAACATGAAAAAGAACTCAAAAGTCTGCATGTACATGAGGAACCCGTTTGCTTTAGACCCAACATCTGACGTGTCATGTTTTGAAATATTTAAGATCTTGAAACTGTTCATAGTTTGACAAAACTGAAAAAAATTGACAAGTACTTTATTGTTCACCTTATCGGGTAGAATGGTCTAAGGTTCATAGAATCGTGTGCCTTTATACGGAAAAATAAAGCCAGTCTTTTAGTCGAATGTTTAACAAAATTAATCAAGTCTTTCACAACGCTCAATATATTTCGACATTCCGGAATTGCTTTCACAGTATCTTGTAGTGCAGGATTTAAGGAATGTGCAAGATAGAGAACAAATACAGCTTTAATTTCAATTTCAGTAAACGTTTCAACGATATTGTATATCTGTGCATTATTTTCATGTGAATTACTTCCATTTTTTCTTGTAGCTATTGTGGGCAAAAGTGTCTAATAGTGCAGAATCTGTTGTTAAGAAGAAGACACCGCTGTACATTCCAGCAACATTAGCTACGCCATAATAACACGTTCTCCTCGACAATTAGACACAGGCAAATCAAACCGTCTTAGAGTATCGAGAATAAAATCGTACAAAACTTACTTGTAGTGCTTTCAGTGGTATGCAGTTCCAAAAAAATATTCTTCGATCTCTAAACCAGTGTCAACAAATCGCAAATAAATAAAAATTGTTCAGTAGTAGATATGACCGAAGTTTCATCTGCAATAATTGCAAAGTACTCTCCACTTTCCACATCATTTAACAATTTTCTAGGAAGTGTTTGGCTCAAGATAGGTAGCACTTCATTCTGTACATCATGCGATATCCCCTTCTACGAATTTCGCTATAACCATGTTCAAAGTTCATGGCTATCTTTACACCGAAGACGCAATAAATTGTTAAAGTTGCTCTTTTCATTACTATGTCCTCGTATTGCAAGCCCTTGTACAGCTAAGAGAGCGGATATGATTTTTAGTAAGCAGTTGCGGTTTTCTTTCATTTGCTTCAATTTTTCATTAGAAATTCAACTAAGTATATTAATACTTGATTCTAGAGACATTTACATTTGCATTTAATTACAGCTTCCAGATTGCAAACCAATATTTCATGAGCTCTTAACTTTTCTACCCTCTTCTTAAAATTATAAAACACCGTTTGAATAAATGTCATTTCCATTTTGGAAGAGAACTGAAAATGACGCCCCTCAAAACTTTTTTTGCAAAGTTTGCATAAAATTACATACCTTACTATACTATACTGTATTCTATTCATGGGAACTGTTGGTTCCAATATGGATGATAACTACGTTTATGCGCCTTTTATCCTTTGAGAATTTTCTTTTCTGTTCTTGTTTGAGCACGAATTTCATTTTCAATCACGACAGTACTAACATTAGATTCAGATTCAATTTCATCATCACTTGAAGGGTTCGCACTTTTCTTCCTTATAACAAATTTATCTATTTCAGCAATAAATCACATGTAAATTAAATGACTTTTTTGCGAATTGATCTTCTCTTGTCATGTCAGTGCTGCCAAAGTGTTGGTTCAAGCTTCAGTGCTCTATTAAACATTGTTTTGAAAATGACCTTTTCTACCGAATATGAAGGCTGTTCCTAATATCAAGTTAAAGGCACGACAAAGTTTACAATAGAAATTCTTACTCCTCTTTGTTAATTCTTCATCGACTATATTATATTGGGGGATGAGGATCCCACCTTTAAATATTGGGGCGAAAAGTGTCCTGACCCCCACCCCCCAAATCGGCGCCTATGTTCATCGCGAAAGCGGGCAAAAACATGGAGATATTACGTTCAATGTAAATCAACACACTTGCTCACCAACGTGATTTGGAAGCATGTAACAACTTGCAACGGATCAGTGTTACCAAGTTGACACAAAAAGTCGCTAAATGGGAGATGAAATTACCAGTGGCCGTATAGGCCTAGGCCAGGGCCGGGGGCATAGCCGTCTAGCTTTCCTGTGACAAAATAATTTAAGCTATTATTTATATATTTTTGAAAGTTTATATATACCTATTATAGTCTGGGTACTGGCTGCCCCTCACCAGTTTTTACCTTCTAGATCCGCCACTGGAAATTACTTTAATTTTTGGTGAAAAGTCACTAAAAAAATTATTCATGGAATTCCATCTTTCTCTCCATAATTGAAAGAATTACATATAACTCACAATAATTTCATATTTAGTACGATTACTTTATGATCAATTTCAGTTCAAGGAAATCAAAAATGAGTTTAGAAAAACGAACAAAAGTAAAAAACCTACCAAGAAAAAATGTTTACATCCACTTCACTTTTACTTATGTTTCTACTAATTATCAACTTGCTATTGGTAACGCATAATTTATCCCTTTAAACGCAGGCTCTGCAACCTAAAGGATATTATAGGTTAGAGTTGGTCTCCGTTAGAGGGAAAGAGATAACAGGAATCCAAGCGGGAATAGGGGGATACATGCTATGTACTTTTCCAGCTCATCAGTACTTGCGCTAATTCAAATAAACAAAAGAAAAACTAGCATGTATCTAAACTGATACGATCTAATAGTACTTGATTACAGAAGAACAAGTAGTTCGTGGCACAGAAGTCTCTAGATTTGTAAGTAAGCCGCCAAATTGACATTCAAAAATCACCAAACAAGTCGCTAATCGAAAAAAGATATTTTTTGTCGCTATCCTGGAAGTCGTATTCCCTAGATTTAGCGACTTTTTCCCAAATTGACAACACTGGAACGGATACAGAATTAGTCATCCTACACGATAAGACTAGTGCCGAGACTATAGGCAGTGTTACCAAGCCACGAAAAAATTATGTCACACCTTCTCTGCGGCAGCCTTTGTATAAATGGGTATAACAACTGTTTTGTTTGAATTTGATAAATAAACATATTCAGCTTCTCTAGACACAAAACCAACAATGAGATAATATTCTTACAGTAACATAATACAAACGTTTGTAAAACTTACCTAACTTCACAAGTATGACTTTTCTTTTCAATTAGCGATCGTCTCCTTTAAAAGGAAGGAAACATTAATTAAAGTTGGCTATATATATTAATTGAGTAATATATCTAACTTCAATATTTTAAACCTTTATAAACAGTACGTAACAACACCGAAAAGCATTCGTTTATAAATACCAAGAGAAGGTTCCTGTAATGTCGCTGTTTTCATAATTCTGAAACTAAAGGAGAAATAATGAATATTGAACATTGATAGATAGCATTGTGCAACTACATTCACCGAAAGTTTTTGGTCACCTAGTATTCAACACAATTCATATTGAATGGCCATTAGCATGAGCTTCTACTAAACCTTTTATGCTTGTCAGTCAAATGCTCATTTACAAGTTGGAGCAGTTCGTACGAGTATACCATGTGCCCACAAAAACACTCCTTTGATTTGAACTGATTTACAATGAAACCTTTTTGTAGTATGTTACGGAACTGGTTGATGCCTCAACTTACTGAGGTAGGTGACACCTTCTTTAACAACATGGAGCACCACCGCACTGTCATCGTAATGTACGTAACTTTCTCAATGAGGTCCTGTCAAAGAGATGGATTGGTCGTGCTGGATTCAATGACCAGGTGTTTCTTCACTGAACTCTTAGGTCAGCAGACTTACTGTTTGTGATTTTTTCTCGTGTGGGTATATCAAAAATATACTGTACGTACCTCTCCTATCTACATTAATGGAAGTTCTACAGGATAGACTCACAGAATCTGTAAACACAATCACGCCGGATATGCGTGATTTCCAGAGTATGGACTGAGCTCGATTATCGCCTTAACAGTTGGTGGAGTTGCCTGTAATGAACATATATCACATGACATTTATGAATTGTTACATGTCTATCCAAAAAATGAACACGATATCCCCAAAGATTTCCATTTTATAGCCAAATAAAATCGAGAAGTGTTTATTGTGAACACATTGTATTACACAAGTACTTGGATTACTAGCAAATCGGAAAACTAGTGTAGTTAGTATAATGCTTAGCTTATTAATATATTCACATTTTGGATAGTAATACAAGTGCATCATTCCCAGTACATCTAAAAAATCGTTCAATTACCTGTTCAGAAGCTCTTGCATTATAGAAGGATCCCGACACCTGGCAGCGTTATGGAAAACAGTCTCTCCAAACTTGTTGGTCAAAGTAATGTCGGCACCATTGTCAAGGAGATATTTGGTTGCATTCAAAGAAGATCCTTCGACAATAAGATGAAGAGGACTCTGTCCAAAATCTTTCTCCTGTACGTTCACTTTTACTCCACCATCTACTAAGAGCTTAACAATTGCTTCATACCTGGATAAAATATGCATTTACTGTATATAATATAATTTAATTAAAATATAAACATGATTAAAAATTTTAAAAAAATTGATTTATTAATTCTGCATAACAAAGATATTTGGCACTCAGATGTTCAGTTCAGAATACATAGTTTAAGAGTATATAATGCTATATATTACAATTGTGTACAGTAGTACATAAAAAACTTTTCCTTCTATGATAGAATTGATTAAATAATTTACATTAAATTTCATATGTGAATTATTATTTACAAAATTATATGTAGAGAAATATAGCTAATACATGGAGACAACAATTCAGATAATGTTATCGTTCAAAAATTCTTTAACTCGGTATGTCTGAGAGGGAGCTCATGTGGTTCGGATTCCACGTTAATCAGTAGGTCCACGTCTCATATAGCCTCGCTGCTGAACGGGACGTTAAACTTAAAATCAACTCGACTCAACTCAATTTAACTCGGTAATACACATTATTTAATAGGAACTTTCTGATTTTTTGCGGAAAGCACACAATACACCTAACATTTGCAGGAAGAATACTAGAAATACTAATTGCCATGTTTCGCGAACATATGTGTATTGAAGTGCGTCAACTAAAAGTAAGATTAATATATGTTAATTTCTTGTGGTATACTTGTGTTGTATAGTGTATGTAGTGTGGCCAGGATAGAAGCTATTAGCTAAGGATAGAAGTCAGTGGAGAGCTTTTGTGAACGCGGCACTGAACCTCCGGGTTCCATAGGCCATAGAGTTAGTTAGTTAGTTAGTTAGTTAGTGTGGCCAGACGTCCTTCTTTCTCAGGAAGTTCTCCGATGGCCCGAGAAATACAAATGGGACGAAAATGTCCTTCTCAAAATGGCTTCCCGTTTCTGGCTTGTAATTAAGAAGCACACTACCAATTTCTTGAAAGATTCCTGAAGTGGTTTGAAAAAAAAAAATACTAATCCTTCCATCGTCAAAAAAGATGGCATTCGAGAGACAATCAGTGCATCTAAATAGTAGCCCTTACATTTTTGTTATTTTAGACTAAGAGTAAACTTATCATCTCTCGGCTGCTGTGGACTGAAAGGCTACATTTAACAATCTCTTGGATTCTGTAAACTAAAACAATACGTTTAACCCGTTTACTTTAGACAATTTTAGCCTCAAAGTATTTAGTTTTGACTGCTGTGTCTCAGCAAATTTAACTTCGTTTGGTTGCTGTGGTCTGAGAAACTTCTTATCAAACACTCATCTTATACTATATTATACTGAATTTAGAAACGCATATAGATCTTTGGATTTTGATTGTAAAGTAAATTGTATTATAATCTTTATTGACACTTTTATAATAAAAAAATAAGAGAAAACAAAATTCCATTTTGTCACTATCTAAAGAATATTGAAATAGGAATTAGGTTAAATAAATAAAGTCTGATTATTTTGAAAAGCTAGAAACTTATTTTTCACTGGTATGAATCATGACATAATAGTGACTACACCTAAGTGGATCGTCAGACTATGGAAATTTGTTAAAGGCCTCATTTCCTTTATTTTGAAAATCTGATCAGCGTAGTATTTCTGCTGTCTATTCTGTTCTAGATGTACAGGGCTAGCATAAGTGATTCATTTATTTTAAAAAGGCTATATTTTCAAATGTATTACACGTACACACATGAAAGAAATATGAAAAGAACCACAAACACACCAAGTTTATACACACACTATACATGTTCAATATGTGTCCCTTTGGTGACACGACACACGTCCAGATGATACTTGAGCTCATTCCATACAATTTTGTAGCATAGTCCTGTCAATTGTCTGCACTGCAGCACTGATGCGTTCTTTAAGCCCCACTAAGGATTGCGGTAGTGGGGGTATGTAAACAAGGTCTTAAAGGGAATTGAATCAGGAGATCTGGGAGTCCAGGTGCTTTTTTCCTTTACACAAGCAACCAGTCTCCTTGAATTGCCGATACCACAGCAAAATGCTTTGTTTATATGGCGGTTCTTTTCGCCGATACCACCGCAAAATGCTTTGTTTATATGGCGGTTCTTTTCCATACGCTCTTCTGAAAGCGTGTTGCATAGCTATAACAGACGAACATCCGGGATATTCAAGCGCACAAAAAACATTTTGTTTGCTTTCCCTCCATTTTCAACAGGCACTAACCTCATACTGTCACACTGCACACTGTCACACCCGATCGGAAAGACAATGGACTCCTACTGCCAAACAGTACAAACTTGGTGAGTTTGTGGTATATCTTTCATGAGCGTACGTGTGATACTTTAAAAAATATAGACTTTTCAAAACGAATGAATCATTTATGCTAACCCTGTATATGATTATTTCTTGAACATATAACCATAGAACAGTGAGAATTCTTTCTTTTATAATTGTTTATGCCAGCAACTGTTTTTTTTTTTTTTTTTTTTTTTTTTTTTTTTTTGAAACGACCATACTGTTACTATTGTTTCTCCAAAAGACTACCTGATACTGAATGAATTAGACTGTAATAAACTTGTATTAACTATTTTGTATCAGAGTAACAAACTCTGAATACTCTCACTCTATCCATGGTACGTTGCCGCGGTGGCTCAGTAGTAAAGCGTTCACCTCTGGTGCTTGGGATCTCGGGTTCGATCCCAGCCCCCGCCATGAACTTTGTGGTGGACGAACACAGCGTGCGTGGGTTTCCTCGGGGTTCTCCCGTTTCCTCCCACTTTCTTCATTCCAACATTTCATTCATTACTCATCATCACCGTCTCCTTAAGCCTAGCCGGCATAACCGTGGGACGTAAACCTCAAAGATTTCATTTCATTTTCTATCCCTAATGCAGAAATCCAAACATAAATTTGAAAAATAAAATGAAATCTTTAAGTTTTACGTCCCACATATAGGCCGGTTAGGCTAAAGGAGACGGTGATGATTAGAGATGAGTGAAATGGTGGAATGAAGAAAGTGGGAGGAAATGGGAGAACCCCGAGAAAACCCACGAGCACGGTGTTTGTCCACCACAAAGTCCACACGGCGCGAGCTGGGATCGAACCAGGGACCCCAAACACCGGAGGTGAACGCTCTATCACTGAGGCACCGCGCCCCCCAAACATAAATTTGAATTCAGCTTTTTAATGTGTATAACAGTCACCACTTTTTTCAAAAAATAGGCAATAGGAATTTTCTTGTAAAACAGTGTATGTAATACATGGTATTCTACAAGATATATAAGGGGTTTTAGTATCGTTTGGACTCCTACGAGCAACTACTATTACATATGTTGAAGCTTACAGATTGTGTTGTAGAACACTTTCAGATCTTATAAATATTTGAGGGATTCAAATCTTTGCTCTGTATCTTGGTTCTAGTTTACAAGAAACTTGAAAGTGTATACTTTAATTGTGGGCACACTATCTGAATATTTTTTCTCTAACAAGTAAATATGAAGGTAAATGCAGCGTAGTATTCATTATGTAAGAGCCTACCCTTGGAATATAAGTTAACGAATACCAATTCTTTACATCCTAGAAATAAACTATTGCTCTCTCTTACCTCTGTTTAGATGAATCATCGCTAGAATCATATATGTCATTTATCATATGTAAGGGTGTTCTATCTTTCTCATCCATTATATTACAGTCAGCTTTTCTGGCTAGTAACAACTGTACACACTTGTCATTTAAGGCTGATACTGCTTCATGAAGTGGAGTTCTTCCAGAAACCTGCAGAGTAAGTGGAAACACTACTATTATAGGAATAAATATTAATTACTTGTTATATTACGTATTATGATGACCAATTAGTTCAGTAGCAATCTACAAAAATTCTATAACTTTCTCATTTTTTTCTTCCTCGTGAATAACTCATCACGATAGATTGCAAATTTCAATAAAGATCGTGTTAATTTCACTTTTACAGAAAGTTATGTCAGAAATTACAATCCATGAAGTGCTGGGCCTATGAACATAGAGGATGTTTAAGTGTAAAACATTAACTATTTTCTAAACTTATTATTTCTAGCTACTTTACCTTTGTGCATCTTATTTAAGAAATACGCACCTTCTTCTCATAAAATATGATCAATACAATATATTTGCTGAAAAAAGAAAGAAAGCAAACTCGTGGCATAGACGGTACACTTCTCTGAAGTTCAGTTCCATTAGTGATTTCTAGAAGAAACATGTTAATAGTTTTACACCAATTTAATGTGAAACAATATATATATAGGCTAAGGCGAATCCGAATGCGGATACGTACTAGGAACTTAGGTATGACCAGAAGTTGGTAAAGGCGATACTAACAACCAGTGGTTCAGAAAAGTCTCAAATATGTTATATAGAATGTTCAGAAACAACACAGTGATTATCGTAATAATACGTTTCTACCCAAGGCGATCACACGTGCAGTGAGTTGGGCAGGTATTTGGTCTTAATGATACTGAATGTCTCTCTAGATTATGAACGATATCTTATCCCTGTTGTAGATCTTTCAATTAGATTCTAAAGCCCAACTGGTGGTCAGAAACCGTCTTACTGTGCCCAGCAAGTTCTCGACAGGGCTTAGGTACGGAGATTTAGCAAGCCAAGGTAGAGAGCATATACCAACTCAAGTACCTTAGCCTACCATGGCAATACTGGAACATATGTTATCCTTATGAACGATGCAGTTCCGCAAAGCCTGAATAAAAAGTCAAAGAATGTAATTAACGTCAGCGTGTAATATTCACTAAAATTTACAGGCAAGTAGAATGTATATGTTATTGTTTACCACCCCACAATACCACATTCTGCATCCACGTAAGCATTCCCATTAACATATTCATTTCCTGCTTTCGTTTCTTTAGAAATAGTACGTAGAAACCAGTCATGGAACACAATTGAACCCAAATTTATTTAAACTTTATAATCTTAGAGCCCGATTACTCTTTCAAAATAAATATGAACGAATAATTTGTTTTATTCCTAATTCCGGGTAACTGAAACCGGTTAATTGGACATAAGTACGCATATTTGTTGACGCCTTCTGCATGGATAATTTTATTGTCTGCTTAAAACTCCTAAATATTTCGAACAAAATGAAAGATGTTGTTTATCGCATATAAGCTTTACTGAAGTTATGGTGTAAGCTCAGTTTCATATCAGTTAATAGGGATACGGACAAAATCTCGCGGCCGAAACATCGCCGGCCAAAACCTCGCGTAGCCAAAACCTCGCCGCCCAAAATCTCGCGTGGCCAAAACCTCGCAGGACAAAATCTCGCCGGGCCAAAACCTCGTGTGGCCAAAACCTCGCCGCCCGAAACCTCACCACCCAAAACATCGCGTGGCCGAAACCTCGCCGCCAAAACCTCGTGGGCTAAAATCTCGCCTGCAGCTTAATAAAAATTCAGTGTAGTATAACAATATCTGCTGCTTTTCTTATAAGTAAAAAGGAAAAAGGAAGGAAGAGCTTGGTGTGGTAAGAGTAGAAGCGCGAATTCTACTTCACCCCGGGCGCCGACATCTCTAGCTACGGCTCTGTATATACATATACATACACACACACACACACACACATATATATATATATATATATATATATATATATATATATATATATATATATATCCCACTCTCCCTCCCTTTTGTTGTGCCTACAAAGTGAAATTATAAAAGACATTCTAGTGTCGAACCTCATCTATGTCGAAAATTTGATTGAGATCGGTAGGATGGCTCAAGAGGTATAATGTAACAAACATAGTCATTTAATTTTTATATATATAGACTTCCAAAGCATGCATTAGAATTTTTCTTGTCATTATTTTAATGTAATTATGTGTTATTACTAAATATATGCATATAGTAATATATAGAACATTCTACATTGAAGAAATCGTCGTGAAGAGGTTTTATCCTGACGACATTTCTTCCCAGGCGACACTACGTCTCGCTTAATTTAGATCAGGCGAGATTCTGTGTCGCGAGATCATTACAACGAGGTTTTGGTCAGGCGAGATTTTCGGTATGGCGATATTTTGGGGCTCGAGGTTTTGGAAGACGAGGTTTTGGCAAGGCGAGATTTTGTCCCGCGAGGTTTTGGGCGGCGCGGTTTTGGCCAGGCGAGATTTTGTCCCGCGAGGTTTTGGGCGGCGCGGTTTTGGCCAGGCGAGGTTTCGGCCCGGCGAGATTTTGTTCCGCGAGATTTTGGGCGGCGAGGTTTTGGTCCGCGAGGTTGTCGCCGCGAGGTTCTGGCCACGAGTTTTTGTACCCATACCCAGTTAATGTGCATACGCAAACATTAAACTTTTAGCTAATTTTCCTTCTCCTCCTTTGCCTTGTAATTCGTCACAGGTTTCCACTTCAAGTACTCCTCAAAGCCTTAAAGAAAATTACGCCATATTTTGTTAAAATCGGACAGAGATTTTATGAAAGTTATAGCAGCATAGATAGATAGACATAGAAATGAATATTAAGTCGAATGATACTCTCTTCTCAACGTCAAGTACAGATAATAGTTAAAAATTTAATACTTACATCCAACCTGGGAATCTCTGGAAATATTATATCCTTAATACGGTTTTCCATCGTTATATTTCCTTCAACTTCTGGTGGTTCATTTGTTTGTTTGTTAATGTCAGCGCCATATTTTATCAGAATCTTCAAACACGACAATGATCCATGAGACGCAGCGCAGTGCAAGGGTGCTTTCCCAAACTTGTCTTCAACATTGACATTGACTCCTTTTAACAGCACTTGCTTGCAGATACCTTTATGTCCTACAGCTGCTGCCAAGTGCAAGGGTGTATTCAATTCATCTCCAAATCGACAATGTACATCACCTCCACGTTTAATTATGTTCTTGACGTCTTTAAAACGCTTCTCTTTGATTGCGTTCAATAGACAAATACTTAAATTATCGCCTATACAAGGTATATCAACGTAATGTCTAGATATAAGTGGCTCTTCATACGCAGACGTAGATGAGTCTATATCTTTGGATGTGGATAGATCCCCATCTTTAAGTATAAACTGACTTCTAGATTCAGATACAGATGGTTCTTCGTGTTCAGATGGTAGTTGACTTCCACGTTCATTTATGGGTGCATTTCCATATTCAGGTATGTCTCGATCTACATGCTCAAGTGTAAGCTCACCATTTTCTGGTAAAGATTGGCTTCTATGATCATATGAGGGTGAATCCCCATGTTGATGTATAAACTGATCCTCAGGCTCAGATATGGATGGACATTTAGTTTTAGCTTTAGATGAAGCTATTACTACTTCAGGTACTTCCATTGCTATCGTATCAGGAGTACAATTTGCCTATGGTATAATACTCTTCGTTTGTGTTCAATAACTACCATTTTTTCCCATTTCAACCTGTGTAGAAAGAAAAAGGTAAAATATCATTAACGTTAACCAGTTTCAGATTAGATATATCTTAGTCCAAGAGAATAATACTAAAGTTCAATTAACAGTTAGAACAATCATTAGAAATTGGTCAATGCAAAAGTTGGAGACGCAATAGAGAGAAACACATAGAACCAAGGAGGGAATGCAGTGAGGCAGAAGAAACAAATTGACATGTGTTGGCGGTATATTAGAGGTTATATCAATCAACTAATTGTGTAATTGCTAAACTATCTATGATATTCTTGTTTTTCTGTTACTTCTGGCTTTACAAACATCTTATTGCATGAGTGCTCATGCAGTTTGTTTGAAATGTTCGCTGAGAACAATTAGGGTAAACCATGACCTAATAGATCTTGGAATACAAAATCACCTAATTTGAGTACATCTATAGAATACAGCTAGATCAGAACCTGATTAAGGGGGCTTAGGAGGGATATAGTCCAGGGCTTCCAGATTGACAGGGGCCTCCACTCCGATCAAAATCTCAACTGACCATCTACACCGGTGTAAAAACAAACTTGAAGACACAATCATCATCACAAAATAAAATATGGCCCAAATATGAAACATGGGGACTATAGTCTCGGGTCTCCAGGTGGACAGAGGCCTTCACTCTGATCAAAATCTCAACTGGCTATCTAAAAAGAATTATCAAGATACAATCATCATCATAAAATAAAATATGACCAAAAATATGAAACATGGGGACTATAGACTCGGGTCTTCAGGTCGACAGGGGCCTTCACTCTGATCAAAATCTCAACTGGCTATATAAAAACAACCATGAGGATATAATCATCATCATAAAATAAAATATGACCAAAAATATGAAACATGTGGACTATAGGCTCGGGTCTCCAGGTGGACAGGGGCCTTCACTCTGATCAAAATCTTAACTGGCTATCTAAAAAGAATCATCAAGATACAATCATCATTATAAAATAAAATATGACCAAAAATATGAAACATGGTGACTATAGACTCGGGTCTCTAGGTGGACAGGGGCCTTCACTCTGATCAAAATCTCAACTGGCTATCTAAAAAGAATCTTGAAGATACAATCATCATCATAAAATAAAATATGACCAAAAATATGAAACATGAGGACTATAGGCTCGGGTCTCCAGGTGGACAGGGGCCTTCACTCTGATCAAAATCTTAACTGGCTATCTAAAAAGAATCATCAAGATACAATCATCATTATAAAATAAAATATGACCAAAAATATGAAACATGGTGACTATAGGCTCGGGTCTCCAGGTGGACAGGGGCCTTCACTCTGATCAAAATCTTAACTGGCTATCTAAAAAGAATCATCAAGATACAATCATCATTATAAAATAAAATATGACCAAAAATATGAAACATGAGGACTAGAGGCTCGGGTCTCCAGGTGGACATGGGCCTTCACTCTGATCAAAATCTTAACTGGCTATCTAAAAAGAATCATCAAGATACAATCATCATTATAAAATAAAATATGACCAAAAATATGAAACATGGTGACTATAGACTCGGGTCTCTAGGTGGACAGGGGCCTTCACTCTGATCAAAATCTCAACTGGCTATCTAAAAAGAATCTTGAAGATACAATCATCATCATAAAATAAAATATGACCAAAAATATGAAACATGAGGACTATAGGCTCGGGTCTCCAGGTGGACAGGGGCCTTCACTCTGATCAAAATCTTAACTGGCTATCTAAAAAGAATCATCAAGATACAATCATCATTATAAAATAAAATATGACCAAAAATATGAAACATGAGGACTATAGGCTCGGGTCTCCAGGTAGACAGGGGCCTTCACTCTGATCAAAATCTTAACTGGCTATCTAAAAAGAATCATCAAGATACAATCATCATTATAAAATAAAATATGACCAAAAGTATGAAACATGAGGACTATAGGCTCGGGTCTCCAGGTGGACAGGGGCCTTCACTCTGATCAAAATCTTAACTGGCTATCTAAAAAGAATCATCAAGATACAATCATCATTATAAAATAAAATATGACCAAAAATATGAAACATGAGGACTACAGGCTCGGGTCTCCAGGTAGACAGGGGTTTTCACTCTGATCAAAATCTTAACTGGCTATCTAAAAAGAATCTTGAAGATACAATCATCATCATAAAATAAAATATGACCAAAAATATGAAACATGAGGACTATAGGCTCGGGTCTCCAGGTGGACAGGGGCCTTCACTCTGATCAAAATCTTAACTGGCTATCTAAAAAGAATCATCAAGATACAATCATCATTATAAAATAAAATATGACCAAAAATATGAAACATGAGGACTATAGGCTCGGGTCTCCAGATAGACAGGGGCCTTCACTCTGATCAAAATCTTAACTGGCTATCTAAAAAGAATCATCAAGATACAATCATCATTATAAAATAAAATATGACCAAAAATATGAAACATGAGGACTATAGGCTCGGGTCTCCAGGTGGACAGGGGCCTTCACTCTGATCAAAATCTTAACTGGCTATCTAAAAAGAATCATCAAGATACAATCATCATTATAAAATAAAATATGACCAAAAATATGAAACATGAGGACTATAGGCTCGGGTCTCCAGGTAGACAGGGGCCTTCACTCTGATCAAAATCTTAACTGGCTATCTAAGAAGAATCATCAAGATACAATCATCATTATAAAATAAAATATGACCAAAAATATGAAACATGAGGACTATAGGCTCGGGTCTCCAGGTAGACAGAGGCCTTCACTCTGATCAAAATCTTAACTGGCTATCTAAAAAGAATCATCAAGATACAATCATCATTATAAAATAAAATATGACCAAAAATTTGAAACGTGAGGACTATAGGCTCGGGTCTCCAGGTAGACAGGGGCCTTCACCCTGATCAAAATCTTAACTGGCTATCTAAAAAGAATCATCAAGATACAATCATCATTATAAAATAAAATATGACCAAAAATATGAAACATGAGGACTATAGGCTCGGGTCTCCAGGTAGACAGGGGCCTTCACTCTGATCAAAATCTTAACTGGCTATGTAAAAAGAATCATCAAGATACAGTCATCATTATAAAATAAAATATGACCAAAAATATGAAACATGAGGACTATAGGCTCGGGTCTCCAGGTGGACAGGGGCCTTCACTCTGATCAAAATCTTAACTGGCTATGTAAAAAGAATCATCACGATACAATCATCATTATAAAATAAAATATGACCAAAAATATGAAACATGAGGACTATAGGCTCGGGTCTCCAGGTAGACAGGGGCCTTCACTCTGATCAAAATCTTAACTGGCTATCAAAAAATAATCATCAAGATACAATCATCATTATAAAATAAAATATGACCAAAAATATGAAACATGAGGACTATAGGCTCGGGTCTCCAGGTGGACAGGGGCCTTCACTCTGATCAAAATCTTAACTGGCTATCTAAAAAGAATCATCAAGATACAATCATCATTATAAAATAAAATATGACCAAAAATATCAAACATGAGGACTATAGGCTCGGGTCTCCAGGTGGACAGGGGCCTTCACTCTGATCAAAATCTTAACTGGCTATCTAAAAAGAATCATCAAGATACAATCATCATTATAAAATAAAATATGACCAAAAATATGAAACATGGTGACTATAGGCTCGGGTCTCCAAGTGGACAGGGGCCTTCACTCTGATCAAAATCTTAACTGGCTATCTAAAAAGAATCATCAAGATACAATCATCATTATAAAATAAAATATGACCAAAAATATGAAACATGTGGACTATAGGCTCGGGTCTCCAGATAGACAGGGGCCTTCACTCTGATCAAAATCTTAACTGGCTATCTAAAAAGAATCATCAAGATACAATCATCATTATAAAATAAAATATGACCAAAAATATGAAACATGAGGACTATAGGCTCGGGTCTCAGGGTAGACAGGGGCCTTCACACTGATCAAAATCTTAACTGGCTATGTAAAAAGAATCATCAAGATACAATCATCATTATAAAATAAAATATGACCAAAAATATGAAACATGAGGACTATAGGCTCGGGTCTCCAGGTGGACAGGGGCCTTCACTCTGATCAAAATCTTAACTGGCTATCTAAAAAGAATCATCACGATACAATCATCATTATAAAATAAAATATGACCAAAAATATGAAACATGAGGACTATAGGCTCGGGTCTCCAGGTAGACAGGGGCCTTCACTCTGATCAAAATCTTAACTGGCTATCTAAAAAGAATCATCAAGATACAATCATCATTATAAAATAAAATATGACCAAAAATATGAAACATGAGGACTATAGGTTCGGGTCTCCAGGTGGACAGGGGCCTTCACTCTGATCAAAATCTTAACTGGCTATCTAAAAAGAATCATCAAGATACAATCATCATTATAAAATAAAATATGACCAAAAATATGAAACATGAGGACTACAGGCTCGGGTCTCCAGGTAGACAGGGGCCTTCACTCTGATCAAAATCTTAACTGGCTATCTAAAAAGAATCATCAAGATACAATCATCATTATAAAATAAAATATGACCAAAAATATGAAACATGAGGACTATAGGCTCGGGTCTCCAGGTGGACAGGGGCCTTCACTCTGATCAAAATCTTAACTGGCTATCTAAAAAGAATCATCAAGATACAATCATCATTATAAAATAAAATATGACCAAAAATATGAAACACGAGGAATATAGGCTCGGGTCTCCAGGTAGACAGGGGCCTTCACTCTGATCAAAATCTTAACTGGCTATCTAAGAAGAATCATCAAGATACAATCATCATTATAAAATAAAATATGACCAAAAATATGAAACATGAGGACTATAGGCTCGGGTCTCCAGGTAGACAGGGGCCTTCACTCTGATCAAAATCTTAACTGGCTATCTAAAAAGAATCATCACGATACAATCATCATTATAAAATAAAATATGACCAAAAATATGAAACATGAGGACTATAGGCTCGGGTCTCCAGGTAGACAGGGGCCTTCACTCTGATCAAAATCTTAACTGGCTATCTAAAAAGAATCATCAAGATACAATCATCATTATAAAGTAAAATATGACCAAAAATATGAAACATGAGGACTATAGGCTCTGGTCTCCAGGTAGACAGGGGCCTTCACTCTGATCAAAATCTTAACTGGCTATCTAAAAAGAATCATCAAGATACAATCATCATTATAAAATAAAATATGACCAAAAATATGAAACATGAGGACTATAGGCTCGGGTCTCCAGGTAGACAGGGGCCTTCACTCTGATCAAAATCTTAACTGGCTATCTAAAAAGAATCATTAAGATACAATCATCATTATAAAATAAAATATGACCAAAAATATGAAACATGAGGACTATAGGCTCGGGTCTCCAGGTGGACAGGGGCCTTCACTCTGATCAAAATCTTAACTGGCTATCTAAAAAGAATCATCAAGATACAATCATCATTATAAAATAAAATATGACCAAAAATATGAAACATGGGGACTATAGACCCGGGTCTCCAGGTGGACAGGGGCCTTCACTCAGATCAAAATCTCAAATGGCTATCTAAAAAGAATCTTGTAGATACAATCATCATCATAAAATAAAATATGACCAAAAATATGAAACATGAGGACTATAGGCTCGGGTCTCCAGGTGGACAGGGGCCTTCACTCTGATCAAAATCTTAACTGGCTATCTAAAAAGAATCATCAAGATACAATCATCATTATAAAATAAAATATGACCAAAAATATGAAACATGAGGACTATAGGCTCGGGTCTCCAGGTAGACAGGAGCCTTCACTCTGATCAAAATCTCAACTGGCTATCTAAGAACAACCATGAGGATATAATCATCATCATAAAATAAAATATGACCAAAAATATGAAACATGGGGACTATAGACCCGGGTCTCCAGGTGGAAAGGGGCCTTCAATCAGATCGAAATCTCAAATGGCTATCTAAAAAGAATCTTGAAGATACAATCATCATCATAAAATAAAATATGACCAAAAATATGAAACATGAGGACTATAGGCTCGGGTCTCCAGGTGGACAGGGGCCTTCACTCTGATCAAAATCTTAACTGGCTATCTAAAAAGAATCATCAAGATACAATCATCATTATAAAATAAAATATGACCAAAAATATGAAACATGAGGACTACAGGCTCGGGTCTCCAGGTAGACAGGGGTTTTCACTCTGATCAAAATCTTAACTGGCTATCTAAAAAGAATCATCAAGATACAATCATCATTATAAAATAAAATATGACCAAAAATATGAAACATGAGGACTATAGGCTCGGGTCTCCAGGTGGACAGGGGCCTTCACTCTGATCAAAATCTTAACTGGCTATCTAAAAAGAATCATCAAGATACAATCATCATTATAAAATAAAATATGACCAAAAATATGAAACATGAGGAATATAGGCTCGGGTCTCCAGGTAGACAGGGGCCTTCACTCTGATCAAAATCTTAACTGGCTATCTAAGAAGAATCATCAAGATACAATCATCATTATAAAATAAAATATGACCAAAAATATGAAACATGAGGACTATAGGCTCGGGTCTCCAGGTAGACAGGGGCCTTCACTCTGATCAAAATCTTAACTGGCTATCTAAAAAGAATCATCAAGATACAATCATCATTATAAAATAAAATATGACCAAAAATATGAAACATGAGGACTATAGGCTCGGGTCTCCAGGTAGACAGGGGCCTTCACTCTGATCAAAATCTTAACTGGCTATCTAAAAAGAATCATCAAGATACAATCATCATTATAAAATAAAATATGACCAAAAATATGAAACATGAGGACTATAGGCTCTGGTCTCCAGGTAGACAGGGGCCTTCACTCTGATCAAAATCTTAACTGGCTATCTAAAAAGAATCATCAAGATACAATCATCATTATAAAATAAAATATGACCAAAAATATGAAACATGAGGACTATAGGCTCGGGTCTCCAGGTAGACAGGGGCCTTCACTCTGATCAAAATCTTAACTGGCTATCTAAAAAGAATCATCAAGATACAATCATCATTATAAAATAAAATATGACCAAAAATATGAAACATGGGGACTATAGACCCGGGTCTCCAGGTGGAAAGGGGCCTTCACTCAGATCAAAATCTCAAATGGCTATCTAAAAAGAATCTTGTAGATACAATCATCATCATAAAATAAAATATGACCAAAAATATGAAACATGAGGACTATAGGCTCGGGTCTCCAGGTGGACAGGGGCCTTCACTCTGATCAAAATCTTAACTGGCTATCTAAAAAGAATCATCAAGATACAATCATCATAAAATAAAATATGACCAAAAATATGAAACATGAGGACTATAGGCTCGGGTCTCCAGGTAGACAGGAGCCTTCACTCTGATCAAAATCTCAACTGGCTATCTAAGAACAACCATGAGGATATAATCATCATCATAAAATAAAATATGACCAAAAATATGAAACATGGGGACTATAGACCCGGGTCTCCAGGTGGAAAGGGGTCTTCACTCAGATCAAAATCTCAAATGGCTATCTAAAAAGAATCTTGAAGATACAATCATCATCATAAAATAAAATATGACCAAAAATATGAAACATGAGGACTATAGGCTCGGGTCTCCAGGTGGACAGGGGCCTTCACTCTGATCAAAATCTTAACTGGCTATGTAAAAAGAATCATCACGATAGAATCATCATTATAAAATAAAATATGACCAAAAATATGAAACATGAGGACTATAGGCTCGGGTCTCCAGGTAGACAGGGGCCTTCACTCTGATCAAAATCTTAACTGGCTATCTAAAAAGAATCATCAAGATACAATCATCATTATAAAATAAAATATGACCAAAAATATGAAACATGAGGACTATAGGCTCGGGTCTCCAGGTGGACAGGGGCCTTCACTCTGATCAAAATCTTAACTGGCTATCTAAAAAGAATCATCAAGATACAATCATCATTATAAAATAAAATATGACCAAAAATATGAAACATGAGGACTATAGGCTCGGGTCTCCAGGTGGACAGGGGCCTTCACTCTGATCAAAATCTTAACTGGCTATCTAAAAAGAATCATCAAGATACAATCATCATTATAAAATAAAATATGACCAAAAATATGAAACATGAGGACTATAGGCTCGGGTCTCCAGGTGGACAGGGGCCTTCACTCTGATCAAAATCTTAACTGGCTATCTAAAAAGAATCATCAAGATACAATCATCATTATAAAATAAAATATGACCAAAAATATGAAACATGAGGACTATAGGCTCGGGTCTCCAGGTGGACAGGGGCCTTCACTCTGATCAAAATCTTAACTGGCTATCTAAAAAGAATCATCAAGATACAATCATCATTATAAAATAAAATATGACCAAAAATATGAAACATGTGGACTATAGGCTCGGGTCACCAGATAGACAGGGGCCTTCACTCTGATCAAAATCTTAACTGGCTATCTAAAAAGAATCATCAAGATACAATCATCATTATAAAATAAAATATGACCAAAAATATCAAACATGAGGACTATAGGCTCGGGTCTCCAGGTGGACAGGGGCCTTCACTCTGATCAAAATCTTAACTGGCTATCTAAAAAGAATCATCAAGATACAATCATCATTATAAAATAAAATATGACCAAAAATATGAAACATGAGGACTATAGGCTCGGGTCTCCAGGTAGACAGGAGCCTTCACTCTGATCAAAATCTCAACTGGCTATCTAAGAACAACCATGAGGATATAATCATCATCATAAAATAAAATATGACCAAAAATATGAAACATGGGGACTATAGACCCGGGTCTCCAGGTGGAAAGGGGCCTTCAATCAGATCGAAATCTCAAATGGCTATCTAAAAAGAATCTTGAAGATACAATCATCATCATAAAATAAAATATGACCAAAAATATGAAACATGAGGACTATAGGCTCGGGTCTCCAGGTGGACAGGGGCCTTCACTCTGATCAAAATCTTAACTGGCTATCTAAAAAGAATCATCAAGATACAATCATCATTATAAAATAAAATATGACCAAAAATATGAAACATGAGGACTACAGGCTCGGGTCTCCAGGTAGACAGGGGTTTTCACTCTGATCAAAATCTTAACTGGCTATCTAAAAAGAATCATCAAGATACAATCATCATTATAAAATAAAATATGACCAAAAATATGAAACATGAGGACTATAGGCTCGGGTCTCCAGGTGGACAGGGGCCTTCACTCTGATCAAAATCTTAACTGGCTATCTAAAAAGAATCATCAAGATACAATCATCATTATAAAATAAAATATGACCAAAAATATGAAACATGAGGAATATAGGCTCGGGTCTCCAGGTAGACAGGGGCCTTCACTCTGATCAAAATCTTAACTGGCTATCTAAGAAGAATCATCAAGATACAATCATCATTATAAAATAAAATATGACCAAAAATATGAAACATGAGGACTATAGGCTCGGGTCTCCAGGTAGACAGGGGCCTTCACTCTGATCAAAATCTTAACTGGCTATCTAAAAAGAATCATCAAGATACAATCATCATTATAAAATAAAATATGACCAAAAATATGAAACATGAGGACTATAGGCTCGGGTCTGCAGGTAGAGAGGGGCCTTCACTCTGATCAAAATCTTAACTGGCTATCTAAAAAGAATCATCAAGATACAATCATCATTATAAAATAAAATATGACCAAAAATATGAAACACGAGGAATATAGGCTCGGGTCTCCAGGTAGACAGGGGCCTTCACTCTGATCAAAATCTTAACTGGCTATCTAAAAAGAATCATCAAGATACAATCATCATTATAAAATAAAATATGACCAAAAATATGAAACATGAGGACTATAGGCTTGGGTCTCCAGGTAGACAGGGGCCTTCACTCTGATCAAAATCTTAACTGGCTATCTAAAAAGAATCATCAAGATACAATCATCATTATAAAATAAAATATGACCAAAAATATGAAACATGAGGACTATAGGCTCGGGTCTCCAGGTGGACAGGGGCCTTCACTCTGATCAAAATCTTAACTGGCTATCTAAAAAGAATCATCAAGATACAATCATCATTATAAAATAAAATATGACCAAAAATATGAAACATGGGGACTATAGACCCGGGTCTCCAGGTGGAAAGGGGCCTTCACTCAGATCAAAATCTCAAATGGCTATCTAAAAAGAATCTTGTAGATACAATCATCATCATAAAATATAATATGACCAAAAATATGAAACATGAGGACTATAGGCTCGGGTCTCCAGGTGGACAGGGGCCTTCACTCTGATCAAAATCTTAACTGGCTATCTAAAAAGAATCATCAAGATACAATCATCATTATAAAATAAAATATGACCAAAAATATGAAACATGAGGACTATAGGCTCGGGTCTCCAGGTAGACAGGAGCCTTCACTCTGATCAAAATCTCAACTGGCTATCTAAGAACAACCATGAGGATATAATCATCATCATAAAATAAAATATGACCAAAAATATGAAACATGGGGACTATAGACCCGGGTCTCCAGGTGGAAAGGGGCCTTCACTCAGATCAAAATCTCAAATGGCTATCTAAAAAGAATCTTGAAGATACAATCATCATCATAAAATAAAATATGACCAAAAATATAAAACATGAGGACTATAGGCTCGGGTCTCCAGGTGGACAGGGGCCTTCACTCTGATCAAAATCTTAACTGGCTATGTAAAAAGAATCATCACGATAGAATCATCATTATAAAATAAAATATGACCAAAAATATGAAACATGAGGACTATAGGCTCGGGTCTCCAGGTAGACAGGGGCCTTCACTCTGATCAAAATCTTAACTGGCTATCTAAAAAGAATCATCAAGATACAATCGTCATTATAAAATAAAATATGACCAAAATTATGAAACATGAGGACTATAGGCTCGGGTCTCCAGGTGGACAGGGGCCTTCACTCTGATCAAAATCTTAACTGGCTATCTAAAAAGAATCATCAAGATACAATCATCATTATAAAATAAAATATGACCAAAAATATGAAACATGAGGACTATAGGCTTGGGTCTCCAGGTGGACAGGGGCCTTCACGCTGATCAAAATCTTAACTGGCTATCTAAAAAGAATCATCAAGATACAATCATCATTATAAAATAAAATATGTCCAAAAATATGAAACATGAGGACTATAGGCTCGGGTCTCCAGGTGGACAGGGGCCTTCACTCTGATCAAAATCTTAACTGGCTATCTAAAAAGAATCATCAAGATACAATCATCATTATAAAATAAAATATGACCAAAAATATGAAACATGAGGACTATAGGCTCGGGTCTCCAGGTGGACAGGGGCCTTCACTCTGATCAAAATCTTAACTGGCTATCTAAAAAGAATCATCAAGATACAATCATCATTATAAAATAAAATATGACCAAAAATATGAAACATGTGGACTATAGGCTCGGGTCACCAGATAGACAGGGGCCTTCACTCTGATCAAAATCTTAACTGGCTATCTAAAAAGAATCATCAAGATACAATCATCATTATAAAATAAAATATGACCAAAAATATGAAACATGAGGACTATAGGCTCGGGTCTCCAGGTAGACAGGGGCCTTCACTCTGATCAAAATCTTAACTGGCTATGTAAAAAGAATCATCAAGATACAATCATCATTATAAAATAAAATATGACCAAAAATATGAAACATGAGGACTATAGGCTCGGGTCTCCAGGTGGACAGGGGCCTTCACTCTGATCAAAATCTTAACTGGCTATCTAAAAAGAATCATCACGATACAATCATCATTATAAAATAAAATATGACCAAAAATATGAAACATGAGGACTATAGGCTCGGGTCTCCAGGTAGACAGGGGCCTTCACTCTGATCAAAATCTTAACTGGCTATCTAAAAAGAATCATCAAGATACAATCATCATTATAAAATAAAATATGACCAAAAATATGAAACATGAGGACTATAGGCTCGGGTCTCCAGGTGGACAGGGGCCTTCACTCTGATCAAAATTTTAACTGGCTATCTAAAAAGAATCATCAAGATACAATCATCATTATAAAATAAAATATGACCAAAAATATGAAACATGAGGACTATAGGCTCGGGTCTCCAGGTGGACAGGGGCCTTCACTCTGATCAAAATCTTAACTGGCTATCTAAAAAGAATCATCAAGATACAATCATCATTATAAAATAAAATATGACCAAAATATGAAACATGAGGACTATAGGCTCGGGTCTCCAGGTGGACAGGGGCCTTCACTCTGATCAAAATCTTAACTGGCTATCTAAAAAGAATCATCAAGATACAATCATCATTATAAAATAAAATATGACCAAAAATATGAAACATGAGGACTATAGGCTCGGGTCTCCAGGTAGACAGGGGCCTTCACTCTGATCAAAATCTTAACTGGCTATCTAAAAAGAATCATCAAGATACAATCATCATTATAAAATAAAATATGACCAAAAATATGAAACATGAGGACTATAGGCTCGGGTCTCCAGGTGGACAGGGGCCTTCACTCTGATCAAAATCTTAACTGGCTATCTAAAAAGAATCATCAAGATACAATCATCATTATAAAATAAAATATGACCAAAAATATGAAACATGAGGACTATAGGCTCGGGTCTCCAGGTAGACAGGGGCCTTCACTCTGATCAAAATCTTAACTGGCTATCTAAAAAGAATCATCAAGATACAATCATCATTATAAAATAAAATATGACCAAAAATATGAAACATGGTGACTATAGACTCGGGTCTCCAGGTGGGCAGGGGCCTTCACTCTGATCAAAATTTCAACTGGCTATCTAAAAAGAATCTTGAAGATACAATCATCATCATAAAATAAAATATGACCAAAAATATGAAACATGAGGACTATAGGCTCGGGTCTCCAGGTGGACATGGGCCTTCACTCTGATCAAAATCTTAACTGGCTATCTAAAAAGAATCATCAAGATACAATCATCATTATAAAATAAAATGTGACCAAAAATATGAAACATGGTGACTATAGACTCGGGTCTCCAGGTGGACAGGGGCCTTCACTCTGATCAAAATCTCAACTGGCTATCTAAAAAGAATCTTGAAGATACAATCATCATCATAAAATAAAATATGACCAAAAATATGAAACATGAGGACTATAGCCTCGGGTCTCCAGGTGGACAGGGGCCTTCACTCTGATCAAAATCTTAACTGGCTATCTAAAAAGAATCATCAAGATACAATCATCATTATAAAATAAAATATGACCAAAAATATGAAACATGAGGACTATAGGCTCGGGTCTCCAGATAGACAGGGGCCTTCACTCTGATCAAAATCTTAACTGGCTATCTAAAAAGAATCATCAAGATACAATCATCAATATAAAATAAAATATGACCAAAAATATGAAACGTGGTGACTATAGGCTCGGGTCTCCAGGTGGACAGGGGTCTTCACTCTGATCAAAATCTTAACTGGCTATCTAAAAAGAATCATCAAGATACAATCATCATTATAAAATAAAATATGACCAAAAATATGAAACATGAGGACTATAGGCTCGGGTCTCCAGGTGGACAGAGGCCTTCACTCTGATCAAAATCTTAACTGGCTATCTAAAAAGAATCATCAAGATACAATCATCATTATAAAATAAAATATGACCAAAAATATGAAACATGGTGACTATAGACTCGGGTCTCCAGGTGGACAGGGGCCTTCACTCTGATCAAAATCTCAACTGGCTATCTAAAAAGAATCTTGAAGATACAATCATCATCATAAAATAAAATATGACCAAAAATATGAAACATGAGGACTATAGGCTCGGGTCTCCAGGTGGACAGGGGCCTTCACTCTGATCAAAATCTTAACTGGCTATCTAAAAAGAATCATCAAGATACAATCATCATTATAAAATAAAATATGACCAAAAATATGAAACATGAGGACTATAGGCTCGGGTCTCCAGGTAGACAGGGGCCTTCACTCTGATCAAAATCTTAACTGGCTATCTAAAAAGAATCATCAAGATACAATCATCATTATAAAATAAAATATGACCAAAAATATGAAACATGAGGACTATAGGCTCGGGTCTCCAGGTGGACAGGGGCCTTCACTCTGATCAAAATCTTAACTGGCTATCTAAAAAGAATCATCAAGATACAATCATCATTATAAAATAAAATATGACCAAAAATATGAAACATGAGGAATATAGGCTCGGGTCTCCAGGTAGACAGGGGCCTTCACTCTGATCAAAATCTTAACTGGCTATCTAAGAAGAATCATCAAGATACAATCATCATTATAAAATAAAATATGACCAAAAATATGAAACATGAGGACTATAGGCTCGGGTCTCCAGGTAGACAGGGGCCTTAACTCTGATCAAAATCTTAACTGGCTATCTAAAAAGAATCATCAAGATACAATCATCATTATAAAATAAAATATGACCAAAAATATGAAACATGAGGACTATAGGCTCGGGTCTCCAGGTAGACAGGGGCCTTCACTCTGATCAAAATCTTAACTGGCTATCTAAAAAGAATCATCAAGATACAATCATCATTATAAAATAAAATATGACCAAAAATATGAAACATGAGGACTATAGGCTCTGGTCTCCAGGTAGACAGGGGCCTTCACTCTGATCAAAATCTTAACTGGCTATCTAAAAAGAATCATCAAGATACAATCATCATTATAAAATAAAATATGACCAAAAATATGAAACATGAGGACTATAGGCTCGGGTCTCCAGGTAGACAGGGGCCTTCACTCTGATCAAAATCTTAACTGGCTATCTAAAAAGAATCATCAAGATACAATCATTATTATAAAATAAAATATGACCAAAAATATGAAACATGAGGACTATAGGCTCGGGTCTCCAGGTGGACAGGGGCCTTCACTCTGATCAAAATCTTAACTGGCTATCTAAAAAGAATCATCAAGATACAATCATCATTATAAAATAAAATATGACCAAAAATATGAAACATGGGGACTATAGACCCGGGTCTCCAGGTGGAAAGGGGCCTTCACTCAGATCAAAATCTCAAATGGCTATCTAAAAAGAATCATCAAGATACAATCATCATTATAAAATAAAATATGACCAAAAATATGAAACATGAGGACTATAGGCTCGGGTCTCCAGGTGGACAGGGGCCTTCACTCTGATCAAAATCTTAACTGGCTATCTAAAAAGAATCATCAAGATACAATCATCATTATAAAATAAAATATGACCAAAAATATGAAACATGGTGACTATAGACTCGGGTCTCCAGGTGGGCAGGGGCCTTCACTCTGATCAAAATTTCAACTGGCTATCTAAAAAGAATCTTGAAGATACAATCATCATCATAAAATAAAATATGACCAAAAATATGAAACATGAGGACTATAGGCTCGGGTCTCCAGGTGGACAGGGGCCTTCACTCTGATCAAAATCTTAACTGGCTATCTAAAAAGAATCATCAAGATACAATCATCATTATAAAATAAAATATGACCAAAAATATGAAACATGGTGACTATAGACTCGGGTCTCCAGGTGGGCAGGGGCCTTCACTCTGATCAAAATTTCAACTGGCTATCTAAAAAGAATCTTGAAGATACAATCATCATCATAAAATAAAATATGACCAAAAATATGAAACATGAGGACTATAGGCTCGGGTCTCCAGGTGGACATGGGCCTTCACTCTGATCAAAATCTTAACTGGCTATCTAAAAAGAATCATCAAGATACAATCATCATTATAAAATAAAATATGACCAAAAATATGAAACATGGTGACTATAGACTCGGGTCTCCAGGTGGACAGGGGCCTTCACTCTGATCAAAATCTCAACTGGCTATCTAAAAAGAATCTTGAAGATACAATCATCATCATAAAATAAAATATGACCAAAAATATGAAACATGAGGACTATAGGCTCGGGTCTCCAGGTGGACAGGGGCCTTCACTCTGATCAAAATCTTAACTGGCTATCTAAAAAGAATCATCAAGATACAATCATCATTATAAAATAAAATATGACCAAAAATATGAAACATGAGGACTATAGGCTCGGGTCTCCAGGTGGACATGGGCCTTCACTCTGATCAAAATCTTAACTGGCTATCTAAAAAGAATCATCAAGATACAATCATCATTATAAAATAAAATATGACCAAAAATATGAAACATGGTGACTATAGACTCGGGTCTCCAGGTGGACAGGGGCCTTCACTCTGATCAAAATCTCAACTGGCTATCTAAAAAGAATCTTGAAGATACAATCATCATCATAAAATAAAATATGACCAAAAATATGAAACATGAGGACTATAGGCTCGGGTCTCCAGGTGGACAGGGGCCTTCACTCTGATCAAAATCTTAACTGGCTATCTAAAAAGAATCATCAAGATACAATCATCATTATAAAATAAAATATGACCAAAAATATGAAACATGAGGACTATAGGCTCGGGTCTCCAGATAGACAGGGGCCTTCACTCTGATCAAAATCTTAACTGGCTATCTAAAAAGAATCATCAAGATACAATCATCAATATAAAATAAAATATGACCAAAAATATGAAACGTGGTGACTATAGGCTCGGGTCTCCAGGTGGACAGGGGTCTTCACTCTGATCAAAATCTTAACTGGCTATCTAAAAAGAATCATCAAGATACAATCATCATTATAAAATAAAATATGACCAAAAATATGAAACATGAGGACTATAGGCTCGGGTCTCCAGGTGGACAGAGGCCTTCACTCTGATCAAAATCTTAACTGGCTATCTAAAAAGAATCATCAAGATACAATCATCATTATAAAATAAAATATGACCAAAAATATGAAACATGGTGACTATAGACTCGGGTCTCCAGGTGGACAGGGGCCTTCACTCTGATCAAAATCTCAACTGGCTATCTAAAAAGAATCTTGAAGATACAATCATCATCATAAAATAAAATATGACCAAAAATATGAAACATGAGGACTATAGGCTCGGGTCTCCAGGTGGACAGGGGCCTTCACTCTGATCAAAATCTTAACTGGCTATCTAAAAAGAATCATCAAGATACAATCATCATTATAAAATAAAATATGACCAAAAATATGAAACATGAGGACTATAGGCTCGGGTCTCCAGGTAGACAGGGGCCTTCACTCTGATCAAAATCTTAACTGGCTATCTAAAAAGAATCATCAAGATACAATCATCATTATAAAATAAAATATGACCAAAAATATGAAACATGAGGACTATAGGCTCGGGTCTCCAGGTGGACAGGGGCCTTCACTCTGATCAAAATCTTAACTGGCTATCTAAAAAGAATCATCAAGATACAATCATCATTATAAAATAAAATATGACCAAAAATATGAAACATGAGGAATATAGGCTCGGGTCTCCAGGTAGACAGGGGCCTTCACTCTGATCAAAATCTTAACTGGCTATCTAAGAAGAATCATCAAGATACAATCATCATTATAAAATAAAATATGACCAAAAATATGAAACATGAGGACTATAGGCTCGGGTCTCCAGGTAGACAGGGGCCTTAACTCTGATCAAAATCTTAACTGGCTATCTAAAAAGAATCATCAAGATACAATCATCATTATAAAATAAAATATGACCAAAAATATGAAACATGAGGACTATAGGCTCGGGTCTCCAGGTAGACAGGGGCCTTCACTCTGATCAAAATCTTAACTGGCTATCTAAAAAGAATCATCAAGATACAATCATCATTATAAAATAAAATATGACCAAAAATATGAAACATGAGGACTATAGGCTCTGGTCTCCAGGTAGACAGGGGCCTTCACTCTGATCAAAATCTTAACTGGCTATCTAAAAAGAATCATCAAGATACAATCATCATTATAAAATAAAATATGACCAAAAATATGAAACATGAGGACTATAGGCTCGGGTCTCCAGGTAGACAGGGGCCTTCACTCTGATCAAAATCTTAACTGGCTATCTAAAAAGAATCATCAAGATACAATCATCATTATAAAATAAAATATGACCAAAAATATGAAACATGAGGACTATAGGCTCGGGTCTCCAGGTGGACAGGGGCCTTCACTCTGATCAAAATCTTAACTGGCTATCTAAAAAGAATCATCAAGATACAATCATCATTATAAAATAAAATATGACCAAAAATATGAAACATGGGGACTATAGACCCGGGTCTCCAGGTGGAAAGGGGCCTTCACTCAGATCAAAATCTCAAATGGCTATCTAAAAAGAATCTTGTAGATACAATCATCATCATAAAATAAAATATGACCAAAAATATGAAACATGAGGACTATAGGCTCGGGTCTCCAGGTGGACAGGGGCCTTCACTCTGATCAAAATCTTAACTGGCTATCTAAAAAGAATCATCAAGATACAATCATCATTATAAAATAAAATATGACCAAAAATATGAAACATGAGGACTATAGGCTCGGGTCTCCAGGTAGACAGGAGCCTTCACTCTGATCAAAATCTCAACTGGCTATCTAAGAACAACCATGAGGATATAATCATCATCATAAAATAAAATATGACCAAAAATATGAAACATGGGGACTATAGACCCGGGTCTCCAGGTGGAAAGGGGCCTTCACTCAGATCAAAATCTCAAATGGCTATCTAAAAAGAATCTTGAAGATACAATCATCATCATAAAATAAAATATGACCAAAAATATGAAACATGAGGACTATAGGCTCGGGTCTCCAGGTGGACAGGGGCCTTCACTCTGATCAAAATCTTAACTGGCTATCTAAAAAGAATCATCAAGATACAATCATCATTATAAAATAAAATATGACCAAAAATATGAAACATGAGGACTATAGGCTCGGGTCTCCAGGTAGACAGGGGCCTTCACTCTGATCAAAATCTCAACTGGCTATCTAAAAACAACCATGAGGATATAATCATCATCATAAAATAAAATATGACCAAAAATATGAAACATGGGGACTATAGACCCGGGTCTCCAGGTGGAAAGGGGCCTTCACTCAGATCAAAATCTCAAATGGCTATCTAAAAAGAATCTTGAAGATACAATCATCATCATAAAATAAAATATGACCAAAAATATGAAACATGAGGACTATAGGCTCGTGTCTCCAAGTGGACAGGGGCCTTCACTCTGATCAAAATCTCAACTGGCTATCTAAAAAGAATCTTGAAGATACAATCATCATCATAAAATAAAATATGACCAAAAATATGAAACATGAGGACTATAGGCTCGGGTCTCCAGGTAGACAGGGGCCTTCACTCTGATCAAAATCTCAACTGGCTATCTAAAAACAACCATGAGGATATAATCGTCATCATAAAATAAAATATGACCAATAATATGAAACATGGAGACTATAGACTCGGGTCTCCAGGTGGACAGGGGCCTTCACTCTGATCAAAATCTCAACTGGCTATATAAAAAGAATCTTGAAGATACAATCATCATTATAAAATAAAATATGACCAAAAATATGAAACATGCAGACTATAGACTCGGGTCTCAAGGTGGATAGGAGCCTTCACTCTGATCAAAACTTAACTGGGTATCTAAAAACAACCATGAGAATACAATCATCATCATAAAATAAAATATGACCAAAAATATGAAACATGGGGACTATACACTCGGGTCTCCAGGTGGACAGGAGCCTTAATTCTGATCAAAACCTTAACTGGCCATCTAAAAACAACCATGAGAATACAATCATCATCATAAAATAAAATGACCAAAAATATGAAACATGGTGACTATAGACTCGGGTCTCCAGGTGGACAGGGGCCTTCACTCTGATCAAAATCTTAACTGACTATCTAAAAAGAATCTTGAAGATACAATCATCATCATAAAATAAAATATGACCAAAAATATGAAACATGGGGACTATAGACTCGGGTCTTCAGGTGGACAGGGGCTTTCACTCTGATCAAAATATCAACTGGCTATCTAAAAAGAATCATGAAGATACAATTATCATCATAAAATAAAATATGATTAAAAATATGAAACATATTATCTTAACTTTCCTACTGTACTTTCACGGAAATGTGGTAGTAGTTAGGTGAAGTGAGCAGGGGCCACATATTTTCTCTAACCCCGGGCTTGCAGATGGTTTAAATCAGCCCTGAGCTAGATTAGTCATTATCCTTATTCTTGTTGGTGTGTACGAAAAATTATAAACCGAAATAACATTGATCATCTTGTTTTTTAAAGAGATTCCCGAAGAAGGTTAAGCTGTCACCTAAAAAGTGATAACTTGTGTTTTATTTACGTTTATCTGGGGGATTATTGTAATATACTACGTGGAACAATGTTCGAGTTGAGTTTGAATAACGTGATATTTTCTCAATAAATGTTTGAAACTGAAAGTTGTAGGGGAAGGCGTTGTATCTTTGAACACCTTTTGCTTTTCTCGAATTCAGAGCTATCTAGGTACAGTCATTAAAATTCATTTGAAAGATTAAATGAAAAAAAGCACTACAAACGCGTTTGGCTGTTGTTTACTGAGTGTCGTGTCGAGTAATGTTCCTTTTAATTTTTTCACCCCCAAAACGAAGATTTTTTCTGGTTACCTTTTGATTTTTGTACTGTTCTGTTTTCGCAACTTGTGATATTTATTTGTTCAAACTTGGGGTGGAATCATCGGTGAATACAGTAATATTTTTAGTTTTAAGTTCTGTTCAATATTTAAGCTAGTGGAGAACTTTTTTCGTAATGGTGACCCTCTTGTACCTATGAACATTAATGCATCGTGTACCTTTGAACGATAAATAATACTGTTTAAAGCTACACAATGTAAGTAGTTAAAAAAATTGTTATATTTTATACAGGTTAGGTTAGGATATAAAGTTATTAATTATAATCTTAAGTAGTTTCTATATATTCGCTTATTATATAACATAATGTTAAGAGTTGTATATGCTCAACTTTTATTGCTCACAAGTTTTTGTTAGAACTTCTCTTCAATTTTTAATTTAATTAATAAAATTTTAATTCTGGGGAGCTTTTTATAGCTAAACCTTTTATTGCAATTTATAACTGTTAATATTTGTGGCTTCTTTTTATATTACTGCCACAGAAACATTGTAATTATCACTGTTCAAAGGTACAAGAGAGTCTGTTCAATGGTACACGACCATAATGTACCTGTGAACAAAACGGATTTGTTCTTATTTTATCTTATAAAAGCTATTGTAATTATGTAACACGTTTAAAAATCATCCTATCTGATAGCAAAGAGATGACACTTCAAATGTACAACAAAAATTGGGGAGAAAGTGCTGAATATTAGCACCAAAATTTCGAAGACTCTAAAAGTCTTCACAAGTACAACGCCTTCCCCTATGGAATAAGAGTAAAATATATATATATATATATATATATATATATATATATATATATATATATATATATATATATATTAAAATAATTTTAACAACGCCAGTTGACACTACTTTTGGCTTGCATTATTGCATTTCCTGTACTGATGATTTGTTGGATTATTACATTAGGAAAATCGATATTTAAATGCATGATTCAAGAAACTTAATGAAAAAGTACAGGTGAGTGAAAGTCAATCATTATTAGAAGTTACTGTTTTCAAACAAAACAATCTTTTTTATTAACTCTTTCATACTACTATATACATACTACTACGGATGAGAGATGTGCTGTATTTGTGAATAAAATCTCAGAAACATTCCCATTTGTCCTGCACGGTTAAGACCAGAACACCACGAACAGTCGAAATTTGCGTTTGAATTCTGGTCTGCTACTTGTGCGCACAAAACAATGACTGCCATATTTGTACGTCATATGTCGGTTCAAGGGAAACTGTCTTAGCCGCTCAATAGGAAAGCGGCTTAGCGAAAGATACGATGCATGTTTTTTCAAATATATACAACATTGTTAATAAAATAAGCAATAAAAAGTAACAGAATTTACTTCTTTGAAAAGTAAATTATTTACTTATTTATTACCAATTATTTAAATATACTTGAATATCTAAGGACAAAGTTGTAGTGAACTAATCTGCAATATATGTCCAAGTATCTAACACATATATATCATTATTCAATAATAAAGTCAAAGCATTGAATTTCCTAAACCATTTAAATATGTAAGTAGTATTACTTTCCTTAGCAGCACAACACAATCAATGCCTGTAAACATACGTACTCATTTAAGTTTTGTGCTTCCTTTAAAAGCTTTAATGTAAGCTACACGTATAAGCACACGAAGGTAGTTATGACAGTAATTTTATTTAGTACCTTTACATAAATTGACACTGTTTGCAGCCTGAGTAAATAAACTAATTAATGTTCTCATGTTTGGGTAACCAACAGACCTTACGAAGTGAATTTTATTTGTTCTTAAGAAACAATCAACAATATAAAAGCGCAGTGATTTGATAATAGACTGCTAGTTTCTGGTATTTAAATTCGTCGCAGATTCGATAGTATAGCGAAGTGCCCTAGAAAATTTGTACATGAGAAAACAGTCCCCCAAGTAAAAATAATCTAAATTCTTTACTGGGTTCAACACTAGGATGCCCAATCTTAAGATGATAATCATATCCATGAGCTTTCTGGAAATTCACCACTGCTATTATCGAACTAGTTTACACATTAACAATATTATTTATCTCACCATAATATCTTTGCGCTTACCGTTTTTTTCCTTATCCCATGGAATATACTCGTAAATTGTTTAAATTGTAGTCCCTGTGAGCAACAAATAAACAGATATGATAACCAGTAATGATACTACACTAATTACAATTTGCTGATTACTGAATAAAATGAATTTATGTTTTTACTTTTTTGCCCCAGAAATACAAAGGCAAAGGGAGAATGAATCATTATATAAGAATTGGTGGAATGATCATGTGGGAGAAAACATCAGAATCTTGAGGAAACCCACAAACACAATTTTGTCCACTACAAACTCATATGGCCTGGTTTCGAACCAGGGACCCCTCGCACTACAGGTGAGTTTTCCACTATTGATCAACTATTTATGTTTGTGATAGAGTCATGACGAGTAATAAACACAATATTCTGTTCCTATGAGTGGGCCAATATAAAGGAAACCAATCTACACGGACGAAATTTAACATTAGGTTCAACTCTTCAAACGTTTGTTTTTATAATTTTTCTTGTGGACTTCAGAAAACATTCAAAACGCAGTGCTTCCACGATCTAATCTTCTGCAAGTGTACCACAATATGTCAAACATGTCTCAGAGTCGACTAGAGAAAAATTGTATGTTCGTATGCTCAGAACACTATTTCTTGTGAGGTTGTTAAAAACAAAAATTTGATATTTCCAAGTAATAAAATATGTAGTACATAATTAATTCGTGGAACATATATTGAGTTGGCTGCAAATATAGTTCTTGTTCAGGCTCGAAAAATCCTGAGCGCCAGGTAGCCATGATGACTAGAAATACGAGTCTGGCACCTAGATAATTTAAATAAAAGATATGAAGGCCGGTGTTCAAATTGAATTTGTATAATTATGCTAGCTAGTTCCGAGAACCGGCGCCTAGGTTAGAAGAAATATTTTCGAGCACTGCTTTTGTTCATAATTCTCTTTCGGCAGCGTAGCCATTTGTCTGCATGTATTCGCGATATTTTCTTTCAACTCCAAACAACCGCTATGAAAACGAAAGAATTTCCCTCATGGAAATGTAGTAAAATAATAAAGATGCTATATAATACGATTTTTTTTGGCATTAAGAATAACTATAGCAATGGTGTGTGATAACCAATTATTAATATGTACAGTGACTGGTAGAAACCGGGTACAAAAAATAAAGTGGGATATGAATTTTTATAAACGCATTTAAATATTTTTGTTGTAGAAAATGCTTATTTCTAGCCGTAGTATATTAACAATGAGATTCATTGCATTTATAATATTATGCTGAAAATTTTTCAATGTCTAAAATTATAAGTCTGAGAAATGTATAGGCCAACAGAACATAAATTTTCAAAACACTGAGAGCCAATTTTATAAAAAAAATAATGCTAATTTTTGGCTATAATGTGGTGGATTATTATCAATCTGTAAATTGTTTATTTATTTATTTATTTTTGAATTGATAGAGTACTTAGTCTGCTAATGCTTTTGATGTAATATAATAATAAAGCAATCCTGCTTGTATGAATCTAAAATATTTGTAATGGTATAACATTACAGTATAAGTGACTTTTAATATATTTTAAACTAGGAAAATAGTTCTTATTAACACGTTACTTTTATACATAGTATTTTACTATAGTAATCATTTTACTTAGTTTCTCATTTTTCCTCTCACTATCCCACTAAATTTATTTGTAGTTTACAGCAGGGTTGTTTTGTTTTAAACAAATGATTAAAACTTATTTCAAACAATTGATTTTGTTTAAAACAAATTGTATATGCATTGTAAACATTTTGTTTTAAACATGTGTATATTAAGGCATATATTTATCTTATTTTATTCTATTTTATTTATTTATCTTTTAAATCTTTTTTCTGTAAAAACCTGCCAGAGAAAGAAAATTGTCAAAAAATGCTCCCTATTCAGATTATGTTTTTGCTATGTGAATGTTTTAATTTCTCGTGGCTTCAGCATGTCAATATGGTCAACTACAATTTATTTTGTCTTTTCTTCTCCCTTATTTTTAACGTATATTGTATTTTTAAAATGCTTTTTATTTAACTTGCGAGAAAGTGTCGTAGTCGAAGGTTGTACTACTTGTAGAAATGATATTAAAAATAAATAAAATAATTACCTTGAAAACTAGTTTTTGTATTGTATTCAGAAAACAAATAAAGGGTTCTTTGCTAACTTGCGGTTCTGAAATTAAATGTCGTAGACATTCGTTGATACAATACATGTTGGTTATTAGTCTCTGTACAACTTGGAATTGTTTAACATGAGTTTTACGGGAAGAAAGAAGGACATCATTTGGAGCAAATTTATTAAAGTAACTCAAACTCCATCAGATAAGAAAACGACCATACGATCTCGTTACAAAACGTGTAAGGAAGAAATTGTGGGTTTAGTTCAAAGAACGAAAAGTTGTTATGGGAAATGAAATACTGTGAAAAAACTGAAAACCTAAACAAATGGTAAAAATGTTGACCCGAAAATTGCTTCTGATGATTCTAACGTTAGTGATGTGGTTGAGATGTAACCGAGAACTTCAGGTAAGAATTAATGTTGTACCATCAATTTATTTTTCATTATACTACGAAAATTTTATTTCAGCCCCCCCCCACCTCCGTTCTAAATTTTCTTAAAAATTTTACACCCTGGCATAGCTTGTATTGCAGGGACCACACGAGAAAGCACAAGGTATGGTAGTCACCTAAGTAACTATCCCTTAAAGCGTGATACTTACTGTCATATCATTGCCGAACATCAGTGAGGTACCTGGGATGACTTCGTCTACATTTGTTCGTCTATCTGTACCACGTTAAAAGCGCAATTTTTGGTCTTTTAACTACATTTTGATGGTAGAGAAGTCCGGAATGTGTTGTATAGATTTTGACTACGATCCAACGTAAAATTTCAAAATTAGTTGTTTGGATTTCACTTTAAACAATATGCGCTGTCACATATAGCCTTGCTACCAGTGGCGAAGGGTGGTAAGAGGCCCTGAGGCCCGGCCTACCCACTTACTTTCAGAAATTATAATTTATAATTAATTCATTTTCCTTACACAGAATACATGATATTTTCTAAGTTGAAAAAAAAAGTTCGATAAAGAAATCGTGGTTGGCACCACTGCTGGGAGGCTCACTTTGCAGTGTCTCAGGCGGCAGTAGAACTACCGTCAAAGCTAGTCAGAAAATCCCGCGAGAGAACGTGTTGGAAATGACGTTTTCTTCACCAGCGTATAACCTGCGAAAGAGACCGGCCTCAGCGCTTATCGACTTTCGTTTGTACCCACTAGTTTCTCTCGAGACCTTCGATTTCGATTCGATATATCAAACAAATAAAGAGCAAGATAACGTGGGCTCCATTCCGTTCCAACTATGCTTAATTTTGCGGACTCTAACGCAACGCAAAAACTGGAACAAGAAATTCTAAAGGCGCTACGATTATTATTATCGCAAACTAATGCCCCTTTACTCCGTTGCGTTGGGGCAAACCTTTACGAAATCAGACTCGTTGAGTTTATTAGAAAGAGTGTGTGTTTTTGAGATATTTTGAGTGATTTTTTTTTCTTACACTTGCAAAAGTGAATGAGAGAAAATGTCAGTAAGTGGAGAATATGAATATACGTAATATAATTCGTATTAAAGAACCTTCTATGTCAGTGATCTTTTGAAAATTAATGTGTTTATATATATATATATATATATAATATTTGTAGTTGTTGAAATAAAGAGCAGCGTATAAAAATATTTAAGTCTGATTCTGTTTTAAAAGGGGAATTAAGTGACACAAAATATCTTGATTGAGTGCTTGTCATGTGTTTTGAACAATATAATTAAAGACAAAATTTTACAAACAGAGTTTGTTTCAGTACATGTAGGCTAAACAACATATGTTTCTTATGAAGCGCAGATAATGTGAGTCCATCCTCCCCACCCGATTACGCCAATTAAAACAATTAAATTGCATTATGGCGAATTAAAATAATCTATGAGTCACATACGTCAATTTCATTATGAAAATTGAGTTCCGGATCGAAAAAGTGCTGTCGATGAACTACAATGGCATTAAATTTATGTGAATTCGTCTTCTTGCATTTCTGTAGTAAAATTTTTATGTTCGTTTCAATTTACTATTATTATTATTATCGTTATTATTATTAGTAGTAGTAGAACATTGGGCCTACCCTCTTGAAACTATCACCCTTCGCCACTGCTCGCTACTGATGCAAAACTGTAATCAAACAAACCAACCAAACTAATTTTATGCGTTTCGAACAAACTTGGGTTGCAGGATAAATTTGCCTCCAACTTTTTATAAAATATTTTTAAACAATGGGGCGTGCAGAGCACAAGGGATCAAAGTCCATTTTCAAGAAGGTTCATTTTTGCTGAGCAAACGTAGTATCTTCGTAACCAAGAGTCCAAACTAAATGAAACAAAAACAACGTGAAAGAGTCTGGCATGATATAGAGTTCCAAAGGACAACCGCTAGAGAAGGTTGTTTCTGGAACAAGGGAACAGGAGGGCTAATTTCCCCTTCCTTGCACATAAATTTAAGATATTAACATTATATTGTATACGCTGGGAAAGATTAGCATGCCATAGTCAGTGATGCATAATTACATTAAATAAATGCAGAGTGTGTCAAAAAATATTACGCGACGGAAAACGCAATATCTTCGCAACCACGAATCCCTAAACGAAAGAAAGAAAAACTACGTGACAAGGTGCACTCTAGAGTTTTATATTACTGCCACTAGAGAGGGGCGTCCGTTTGGAGGTCATCCGCCTCCTCCGTGACTTGAATTTCAGATTTTAGGAGCAGTAATGCACATTTATAAATTTTATACTGAGCAAAGTCCAACAGAACAAATTTGAAATCATTACAATCAATAAATACCGATTTTGATTAGTTATAATCCTTTCCATTGGTCGCAAAGAGCTATAGACCTATATTACTCTTTCGTATTTTTTTTTCCCCAAGGATTCCAAAAGTGGCTCTACTTTCGAGTTTCGGACCTGTTTAAAATTCTGCAAATTGAGCCTAAGCAAATTTCTAGTTTTGATAATCTGTATTTCCTCCGTGTTTATTCGGTGTAAGGACCTCAAGCTTGTTGTGTTGGACTTTGCTTATCAAAAGATGTCTAAATCTGCCTTACTGTCCCCAAAATATGAAATCCAGGATCGAGGTGGTCCGCTGACCTCCTGCCCGCACTGACGCCCCTGTCTAGCAGCCATCATATGAAACTAGGCCATGCCCTTTCACGTGGTTGTAGTTTCATTTATATCAGACTCTTGACTGCGAAAATATTACATTTTGAAATAAAATTCATTTGCTGAGCAAAACTGTACCTTATTGAAAATGGCCTTGGATCTTTTGTGCTCTGTATGCCCTAACTATTTCTTTTCTTCAATACAACTATTGACTAGGGATGGTACCGAGACCGAGACCTAGACGGCCTATTATATACCGAGACGAGACCGAGACCGAGACGGCCTTTTATCTACCGAGACGAGACCGAGACCGAGACGGACCTCTATAAATCGAGACGAGACTTAGGTCAGTCTCGAAAGTCTCGGTCTCGTCTCGAATATTGATATAGAAAACTATTAAAATAGACCTTTACTCAAAATTTCTTTCGTTGTTGTATTAGGTAATATGGGAACGGTTGACTAATGTTCAGTGGCGTATTTAGGGGATGGCTATCGGACTGAAGCCCCTCCCGAAATAGATTTGTAATCATTTTTTCGCATTGCACGTACAACACAAATATTTCTTAATCGTTCTCAAGCCTCTCCCGAAACAAAATGCACTGCTGATGTGTACAGTCATCTCTCTCTCTCCCTCTCTCAACACACACACAAACACACTTATATATATATATATATATATATATATATATATATATATATATATATATATATATATATACACTAGCGGATCAAGGATATGATCGAGGGAGGGGCTAAACCATAGTTTGACATTTTATGCAATGTGTATAACTCCTTTAACACTCCCCTTGGATCCTCGCCTGTATAGATATCTAATATAAGTAAAAGGAAGAGCTTGTTTGTCTGTGTGTCTGCGTGCCTGTCTTTCTGATTGCCTGTGTGCGGCCTGGGGACCAGACGAGAGTCCAAGAGTTACGAAATTTGAGTGACAAGTATCATGTCCCAGGCCTCAGACCAAGAAGAAGCTTTTTTTTATCGGGAGTGTAAAAAATGACCGATATTAATGTCGAATACATAGTTTTCGCAGTCGCTGAGATCAATGATGATACTTCCATTAGCGATGACTTTCAAATTCAGCTACCAGTGCATTCGAGCCGAAGTTCACTTGCGGGGGAGGGGAGTACCGAGACGTAAAAATAATACAAAATGACCGATATTAGTGTCAAATAGTTTTCGCGTTTTCTGAGATCAATGGTGAAACTCCGAACGCATTAACTTCCAAATTCACCGCATTCAGCTGCGGGTCGGAATTCACAGGAGGGATACCGACACATGTAAAAGTAATCCAAAATGGCCGATATTAGTGTCAAATGTATAGTTTTTGCGGTCGCTGAGATCAATGGTGTCACTTCCATCAGCGATGACTTTCAAATTTAGCTACCAGTGCATGCAAGCCGGGGTTCACCTGCTGGGGAGGGGGTACCCAGACATGTAAAAATAATACAAAATGACCGATATTAGTGTCAAATACATACAGTAGTTTTCGCGGTTGCAAAGATAGTGATACTCCCACAGGCCTTGACTTCCAAATACTGGTCCCATGCGAAAAATGGGTATTTCATCTACTAATAGTCATATATATTAAAAATGCTTATTTTTTTTAACATGCTGTGTGAAATATGGAAGGGGAAATTCTTCCAGATACTCTGCAATACCACTAGATAAACAAGCAATGTTGCCAACGCAACATAAAGTTGTAATTTCTCAAATTGCACTATGTTTGATATTACATATTTCTGTTCAGTTAATTTAGTTTAGTGCGTGAGTTTTCTCGGGGTTCTCCCGTTACCTCCCACTTTCTTCATTCCACCATTTCATTCATCTCTCATCATCACAGTCTCCTTTAGCCTAACCGGAATAAACGTGGGACGTAAAACTCAAAAATTTCATTTCATTTTTAATTGAGTTTAACGCCTCTTTCAGCAGCGAGGTTATATGAGACTGAACCTACTGATTAACGTTGAATTTAAACCACATGAGCTCCCGCCGGGAATCTAACCCGGGTCTCTCACGCCATAGGCTAACTGCTTAGCCACGAAAGAGCTCTACATATTTCTAATTTAGATATTAAATTAAACCGCAAAAGCACATACGTACCTAAAGTGCAAAATATTTTTAAATTACTCGTAATTTGTTTAATGATGTAAGAATGTTTTCAAAACACGATGTTTTTCATAGTCTTTGGGCTACTTATAATATTAATGTCAAAGTTTTCGTTCCAGCAATACATGTAAAATCAAATTGTATAACGTTTACTCCATAGGATGGTGGTCCAAATAGAGCATTATATTTGATAGTCGTAAATAGAACGTTTGCCCGAGCGTTGACGATGAAACAAGTAATTATATGAAAAGACTCCCTTCAACGCCAACTACACGTAAGCAAAAATTCTACGTACAACCTTTAGAGACACAACAGATTCAGCATCATATTTCCGAAAATTAACAAATTACACAAATAATAAGTAAAACGTAAATTTTGCACCATGTACTCAAATAGACAATCACGAGGCATAGGAGATGACATGCACAATCGCAGAAAATACTCGTCAATTGATTTGGAAATCTTAATTATATTGATACTTACATAGCTTTAAACTAGGAGATACAGATGTAATAATAATAATAATGGATGTTTCTTATATTGTGAAAAATAACTCGATTCGACTAAATACATCACATGATTACACAGTGTCTTGTTGCAGCAGGGTAGGAGACGCTGTTACACATTCGACTCTTCGGCACCAAGTAGTTGCCTCTCGCTAAAACTCTTCGGCTCTCGCTGTACGCGTGGGCTTCACGCGTTGAGTGACGTAAGAGCGGACAGAGCTGTGATTGGCTGAAGAAGTGCTGATCAAGGTCACACCGCCCACATGAATCCGCTGAGTGAGAGAACACACACACATAGTAACATCGTCTGCTAGGATGTGCTAGTCCTTTTAATTAAAAAAAGAGAATTAAACTGCTTGAGCTGCATACAGCCAAAATAATGAATAAATGAGTTTATGACAAATGGCACCCGAACAGCTGATAGGTAAAGTTCTGGTGAGATACGTTTATCCTAAGAACCCTGGCAACACTTATAGTTTGTGTCTGCGTATGACGTGGACACACTGTAAGTTTTTGAAGCACTCTTCACTTGCGTCATAGCTCACATTAACGCTTGGTTAACACTGCACTCACTAAGATAAAATGTTTATTCAGTCCATAAATATGTAATATATCAATAAATGCATAAAAATATTTATTGTAGTCCTATTAGTCCAAATGTAAATTCACTCAATACTTAAAGAAATTGGATATTTAACACATACCATAAAATATTGCAAATAATATGAATAAAATGAGAAAACACTTCAAACAATGAATTAATTTCAACCTTTAAAACACTTTCACTTTTGCAATTAGTTGAACAAAACAAAAAAAGAATGAGTATATATTTTTAGTTCGAATAACAACACTTCACAGTTCAGTTATAGCACACTGTTTATACTTTTACTATCTGCACACGTCACACTGTCCATGTCGTCCACTATTCACAATCAACACCATGCTCCAGAACAATGTCCAGTCCATAGGCCATCCTCTTCGTTCATTCTATTCCCATTGAATGAACACTCGACGATTAAATCTTCTGCTCCTATCCTCTTCCCATTGGATAGGGCTAGGTCCATCGGTGGAAGTTCTAGACGGTCTCTGCAGGCTATAGTCGCTTTATTTATTTATTTATTTATTTATTTATTATTATTTATACAGGACTATTTACCAAAATTCGGCGCCAATATGAAGATGCATGGAATACTGTAACTTATTGCGTATAAACTTATTAACGTATAATTGGCATCTTCCTTTCTACCCTTTTTTTTTTTTTTTTTTTTTTTTTTTGACTTAAAATGTGCTGCACTTATTTCCGCTGCATTCGTATTAAGTGGAGGTGAATAGAATGTGTGTTCTTCTTATTGTTTGGACCTACGTCTGTTCTTCTTTGTGTTGTATTCTTCGTGTATGGATATCAAGTGTATGTTTCTACGTGTTACATGTAATTACTATAATAAGGTTAAAATAACATAATTATGGTTAAAAGGAAGTTGACTTGGGATGGGTTAAGAAAAGAAATGTAAGTATTTCTTCTTTCATTCTCCTTTTTTTTTCAAATCACTTCACGAGCATAAACCACGACAAGCACGTCCCAATCCTCAACGCCTTCGTGCAACTTCATCAAATAAGTACATGGTACATGATAAGTTAATATTGAAATATACCTATATAGGACATGATGCTGAATAATATATATATATATAGATAGATAGATAGATAGATAGATAGATAGATAGATAGATAGATAGATAGATAGATAGATAGATAGATATAGATATAGATGTATAATCTCCCTGCACTCCAACGCACTTTTCCCAACGTTTCACAAGTTTTATTATTTTTTTTTATTCTGTCAGATAAAAAGTTTTTCGGTTGCACCTGTAACCAATTTTGCACCGCATCAACGACTTCTCATCGGTTGCAAAGCTTCTTTCCCTGAGCGGTTCCTTCAATGGAATACGCTGAACCATGACTAATATGTAAAATATTGGCGATTTCTTCCACTGTGATTCATTTGTTTTTCGTCACCATACCATCAACGATTTTCAAATTGTCCTCAGTTGTTGACGTAGATGGCCTGCCCGACCTTTCGTCGTCACGTAAAATTCTTCCCTGTTTGAAACTCTCTATCCATTCGTAGATCTTGCTTCGCGATGAACTGTTGTCATCATACTGCGCTTGCATTCGACTAATAATTTCCTCCTTGGTGCAAAGCAACAATGAATCTGCTATATTTAACGTCCTGCTACACTTCAACGACTAACGCGGGAATACGAGTGACACGAATTGTATAGAAGTGTTGCAGACAATACTAATTCAGCGCTGGATACTAGCAGTGTTGCCAAATCCTAGTGCAAAAAATTGCAAAATTCCCTTTACTTTTCGACTTCTCCTCGTAAAAACAAGTTCATTATTATTCAAATACGACATAATGCTTTTTTCTTCCTACACATACTCTTTCTTCTGAATTCAAACTAGTATCCATTATTCCTTTCTAAATAACTACTCAATGATCGTTGTATCGAAGCGATGTAGGATGCCCAGTGGCGTATTTAGGGGGGGGGCTTCCGGGCTTAACCCCCCCGAAATCTTACTTACTATAGTCAAGTATATGAAATATCTTGCAGAATTTTCACATTTTCAGCCAAAGCCCCCCCGAAAGTTAGCAAAGCCCCTCCCGAAACAAAATCGTAAATACGCCACTGAGGATGCCATATGAAATGAAACTTCTTTTGGGTTGGGTTGATATTAGTTTAGCGTCCCGTTCAGCAGCGAGGCTATATGAGACGTAGACCTACTGATTAACGTGGAATCCGAACCTTATGAGCTCCCGCCGGGAATCGAACCCGGGTCTCCCACACCAAAGACGCGCACTCTAACCGCTTAGCCACGAGGAAGCTCTGAAACTTGTTTTGTTCTTTGTTTTTTACAATTAATGAAAAACATATATTCCAACATTGTCTCCCAAGTACTTTGAAACTTTAAATGTACAATTGCAAACACATCAATAATTGACTCTAGATGAAATCCAAGAAAGATATTATAAACAATCGAAGTACAAAGTTATTTTAATCAGAATTTAATTTACATTATAGATACTCTATGTAAATGCTTATTATAAGTTATAACAAATAGGAGATTACAGGACTATAATAAAGGAGATATGCCAAAATTTTTTTCACGTCATTCAAAGAGATAGATCAATATGTGAATTCATTAATTCTATTCGTAGACACTTCAAGCAATTGCAAATCCCATGTTACTACCGCAATTAAAGGAAACGAATATTGTTGGAAATAATTAAAATTATAGTAGGTTTTCAATATTTACGTATAATCGTTCTTTCGGGTTTTCTTTTTGTATAATATTTTCTGCAACTTGACGCGAGATTTTGAACAAACATTTTGAACCATTATGATTTTTGCATTCTCTCTTAATAGGGAATATATCTACTTTCTTAGGAATTTGTCTACGATTATCCAGAAAATTCGAAAAGCGTTTATGTAAAATTGCCTTCACTAAAGGATGAGAAATCATTTCTTCAAAATTGGAAACAAAGTCTGCCCTTTTCTTCATGCTCTGGATGCGGCCTACTACCAAGAGTTCATTAGCGTCCCTTACTGCTAAACCAACCAGAAGATTAAGGACTGTAAAAGATGCCAGAATTGCAAACAAGAGAACAATCATTCTACTTGCAATTGTTAAAAAATTGGCTTCAAAATCTTCGTCATAATTGTATTCTCCCATTGCCATTACCAGTGATTTTACAGTCCAGTGCCAAGGATTCTTATAGGATTCTCCATTGTTAAATAATACATAGAAACTAAGAGCAAAACCTATGATTAAGCATATAAACGTTAACAAAGCCTTGATCACGTTCATCAAAACCGTGGAGAACATTAAAGCATAATAGCCCATCAACTGGAACCTACCCACTAAGTACATGAATTGTACCCAGGCTACAATTACTGTAAAACATGTTATATGTTTTAAAACTACGTTTTCATCTTCTAGGCTGTAGAGGGAAATTATAAATGAAAATACTGAACACAAGAAAATTCTCCATGTCTCGCAACGCTTGCAGAAATAACGAGGAAGTGTAAACATTCCGGTAAGAGTGTAAAAAATGATAGTTATAGATAAAATACAGAGAATTACACGTGTCGTAATTAGTGCTGATTCGTTGTCAGTAATTCTTGTAGTCAGTTTGTATGTTACATTGCCAAATCTCCAATTTCGCAAAGTTACAAAAGACGTAAAAGATATTATGAACAGTAAATATTGAACAAAGAAAATATAAAAAAAAGATTCTGACTCTTTCCCACTTTAAACGTAAAAATAATTCCATCACAGGATGTTGTAAAAGTTCCTTTACCATGTCCTTATCCGTGGAATTGGCAATTGTTTGATATACTGACATTTGGTTGTCTGGATTCTCCCTTGTTAATAAATAAAAATTTGATTCTACTCTAAAATTAGGAATATTTTCACCAGTTCCTTCACTTAATTGCGAATCAAGCATATGTTGCAGGAATTTTTGTGGTTCTGAAATACACGAGACAATGAAATCCACAACAGATTCACCATAATTGTTGGTCTCTGTCAGACGTCCTCCATGATTCAGAAGAAACTTTATACCTTTTGTGTTTCCATAAAGTGCTGCATAGTGAAGAGACGTATATCCATCTTTATCTTTGTAGTTTATCACGTCTTCTATTCTCTTAGGAGTCCTAGCCTGGTGTTCATTTTCTTGTGTAAAATTTTGGCAATGCATCAAACTACATATTCCTGCTGTACATCTACCAAGTAGCGGTATTTGATTCAATAATCTCTGAAGTCCTGTAGCACAGGAATGCCTGTAAAATATTTTATACGTTATTGTAATTTTAAATAAAAAAAATACCATCTTAACATTCGTCAAAAATAAGTTTTAAAAAAGTAAAAATTAATATATGAATTTGCCTAAAATATGCTATTATTCCTGTGATAATTTACAACAAAAGTACATAATGCAAACATTATAACACATTTAAATAAAAATTATGTCGTAATTCATTGTTTGATTAATTGATTTCTTGAATTAATTAATTATTGATTTTCTTCGCTGTTATACTGACAAATATTCCAGTGCCTTAACTGGCCAGTTTTAAACACATTTTAGATCTTAGATCGTCAGTCAGTAGTGATTTATTCGATATACACTTATTTTAATTCTTCTATGTTAGGCTAGTTTTAGACGGAAGCATTTCTCGTAGCAGATGTGCTGCCAAAAATTTCATACAATATTCTATGGCATCAAAAGTATATGGTGCTTTTAAACGGTAGCATATTGATAAGCATCTGTCGTGACGTAGCAAACAAATCACTGGAGAAGAGCACAATTATGGCTCCGAAATTAAGCGTGATGTAGCTAAAGCTATACTAATTGTAACAACAGTTCTCGCCGGTCATATGAAAAACGAAAATCACAAAGAAGTATGTGGGCAAAGACCATCCCTACTCCAACTCATTTTTCTTTATTACAATTCAATTCCCCATATAAAACAAAGAGCATGGATATTTGGTACAAGATCTCTCGCTTCTTTTTAACACACCACGCCGCTGCAATCGGACCAGAAATGCTGGGGAAAATTCTACGAAATAGAGCAGGTTCTATCGACAAGAAATGCCATAGGATATGTCATGGCATGGGAAATGCTATAGCATTTGCTACTTTACACGGTAGGATATCGATGATACGAGAAATGCTACGATAAATGCTTCCGTCTAAAACTAGCCTTAGAACAAAAAGGAGAATACAGGATGTACATGAATAAACATTTAAGACGATAGGCCTAGGCAAATATGCACTGACAAAGATGAATGCGTGAACATAACTTCAAGGTTTACCTAAAACCAAACATTCTAAATGAAATGAAATGAAATCTGTGAGTTTTATATCCCACGGTTATGCCGGTTAGGCTAAAGGAGACGGTGATGATGAGTAGTGAATGAAATAGTGGAATGAAGAAAGTGGGAGGAAACGGGAGAACCTCGAGGAAACCCACGCACAGGGTGTTTGTCCACCCCAAAGTTCACTTGGTGGGGACTGGGATAGAACGCGGGACCCCAAGCACCAGAGGTGAACACTACCACTGAGCCACCGCGGCCCCCCAAACATTCTAGTAAGAGATGACAAAATGAAAGTCTGACAAGGTGAGATGTCAACTTGTTTCCAGTAATTTGAAACAAATGAAGCAATCAAACATGTACCCAACTCCTTGTGTTAAACTTGCCTGTTTACATAAAGTAAAACGCTCACTGTACGTGTCTGGCATCGATCCCTAGTTTCATAACACCTCGTTTAGAACTGTTTGTATACTCACGGTCAGTATGGTAGTTTGTTCTGTTACTGTTCGTGATCTTTAGAATATAAAAGCTTTCGTTTAGTAGTCCTCCTCGGTAATGTGTGGTCGAGACACTTCAGGCATGAAAATCATCGTTCGCTGTTAACTGTGTATTTCTCAGATAATAATACATAGTACAAGCTACTCAATGTAGAATCAGAGCATTGTTGTATTAGGAAAAACCTCATCTTGATTACGCGCATGAGCTCCGTTCTCTGGTTTTTCGGTAGCGTCAGTTCCGTCCCAGACCTCACGCTTCGATGTCTTAGCTTCATTCTCTTCACTTGGAATACAACTGAGCCTATAATATTCAATCGATATCATTTTCTTGTAATTCATACTTTAGACTCGTTAAATACCGTAACTGTCATGTACTGATTGCTATGAGAAAACCAGATTATTGGAAACAAGTTTATATATGTATATTCTTCCTGGTACAAAGAGTTAGGTTGATCACCTTTTGGAGGGAAGTTTTACCTAGTAGAATTTTAGGTCTTTCTTTTATTATTCAAACACGTAAGCAAACGAAAAATAATGGCTACAAAGATTGTGTAGAAATTATATATATAATAATACTATAATACGATTGAATATTGTAGGCTCAGTTGTATTCCAAGTGAGGAGAATGAAGCTAAGACATCGAAGCGTGAGGTCTGGAACGGAACTGACGCTACCGAAAAACCAGAAAACAGAGCCCATGCGCGTAATCAAGATGAGGTTTTTCCTAATACAACAATGCTCTGATTCTACATTGAGTAGCTTGTACTATGTATTATTACCTGAGAAATACACAGTTAACAGCGAACGTTGATTTTCATGCCTGTAATGTCTCGACCATACATTACCGAGGAGGACTGCTAAACGAAACCTTTTATATTCTAAAGATCATATATACTGTATATCCGTGGATATTTTCTAGTAAGACTGGGTCATTTGATGAATAAATTAAATGTTCTAAACATCTGATTTCACTGTCCTTTGCAGATACTGTAATATGTAGAGTAGAGTGATTACGGGCTTTATAGGAACGACAACACTTCGGGTATTTGACCTGTCACAAAAAGGCCAATGTCGAACACAAATATCTCAAGAAAGTATTATCAACAAAAAACAATAAGGAATGACCAAGAATGAAACTCCTACCGTCGAAGAAACGAAATAAAATCTCAATTCGACGAAATAAAAAATGAAACAAAATAATACCTTAAAAACTTATCAAGGATAAATATGGAAACGAATGCCGTTAAATCCTAAAATAATAAATAACTAAATAAAGTACATAACAAAGAAAGTAAACAAATCTTCAATCATAATATTATTTAAAATATCACATTTCTTCAATGTGCCATAAAGGAAGATATTACGAAAAATATGAATTCGGGCAATTTTATTATGATGATATATATTCTTTCTTTAGAATCTAATCATCATCATAGGTATTCTGCCCTTATTGGCAGATCATTTGCCGCAGCTGAGAAGCTTCCATGTACTGAAAAAAATAAATATGTACTGCAGGGTGGGCACGAACCACCAACCTTTGAATTACTAGCCGTGTGCTCTAGCGACTTAGCTATAGTTTTTATTGTTCATGTGCTTGTCTTTATACAAAAAGTGTACAAGAACCGGACTGACTCCTATTGTAATACAATACAATAGTTCTTACACTCAAGAAAAGGAAACATGTACTGTACAACAATAATCGCTAAAAATAAAAGTAATAACGAAACGATAAACCTATATCATGAGTTTTTTTTTTTTTTTTTTTTTTACGAGAAGGAAGGAGATTACTGCAACACCACTTCTCCAAACCTACTAAAATACTGCCTGTCCAACTCGGGGGAAAGGAGCTTTCGTCGAGTGCGTTTTAAAAAATCCAAGTGGGTGCGAGCATCCAGCAAAGGCACATGGGGATGGATATAAACAAGTGCACACGTCACTAGAAAAAGCACAGCTTGGTGGTCTGTGGAAAATAACAAAAATCCGGAAACAAAACATAGGATACTGTGAACTGGTGTGGAGGTCGTCGACAAATTCGTCCTAAGAAGGACGTGAGACAGTTCCAGATAGCTGGAGCACCCACACACTGATAGTACCGATGGGATAGTGTATCTTCTTTGGCGCATCAAGAACACAGTGGGTCAGGAACACGTTTCAGCTCAAATAAACGAGCACGCGTAGGGACAAACCGATGCACCACTTGAAACCATTCAACCTATAGATATGAAGGTAATACCGCGGCGGAGATACTAGCCCATACCTGTGACCACATAGTCTGAGGATATTGGTGAGGAATTCGGAGAATAATGTGATCGTTAAGCAACGAAAGAAGGAAGTTATACAAAGTGCGAGAATTGTGTCCCATAGGGCAGAGAACCACACCACTGTATGTCCAATAACGTATTAGTGAACTAATGTACGCCGGACAATAATAAGCAAAGTTAATAAACGGAGGGCTCACAGGGAATTCATAACTAGGCCAAAAACATCGTATCCATTGCTGTGTGAAGGTTTCGTTAATAGCAACTGCAGCATAGAAATCGAGCATAAACAGAATTTGACATTTCAATCTGAGATTTACGAGACTGAACCCTCTCTGTGAACGGGGAAAATAGAGTCCTGCACGTGGAATATGAAAATAGAAGCCACGCCATATATTCCATAGGAATAAAGAGTCAAACCGCTTAGCGAACAATTACGGTACCATAGCTTGGGTGCAGTGTAAATATTGATAAAGTGGATACGATGAATTAAATGAAGGCAACGGAAACGCTGGGAAAACAAAAGCTGGCGAATTTGTAACAACAACGTATCGCCCAGAACTCCTCGAAAAGGGGAGTAGGTTGTGACGTAAACGGGATGCCTAGGACGTAAACGTGAAGTACACGCGGCACCCCAGGTTCGTTAGCAGGTAAATGAAAACCATTGAACTGTAATAGGTTAGTTTTCTGTACATTATACTGTAATCCGGAACAAAGTGCAAAACATTAAGGACAGGAATAAGAGGGGACAGGTGTCCGTTAATCTGTATGCGGAAATTGGCAGTGGTATATAAATTGTTAATAACTGTACGGAAGGCTAAAGGAAACCTCCAGACTTCCAGCATCTGCAACAAAAAACTGTGATCTAAACAGTCGTACGCTTTTTCTAAATCTAGAGCTAATGCACTCGCAGGCACCTGCCGAAAATGAAAATAAGAAAAAATATCGCACAAAGAGCGAAGAATATATGAAAGGCTATGCGTAGCATGGAGTGTTGCCTGATAAGAACTAATGTAGTGACGGATGATTGGTCGAAGTCGGGCTCTAAGCACTTTAGTGAACAACTTAAGATCGACGGGCAATAAAGACATAGGTCGATAATCCTGAACATAATGCGCTGCGCGGGATTTCGGAATGAGGACTAAGATATCGGTATTACGACCCACTGCTTCGCCTTGTAACCAAGCATTGAATAAAGCGGTAAGAGAGGGACTGAGGTGAGACCAATACTGTTTATAAAACTGGATATTTAATCCGTCTTCTCCGGGGGCACTACTGCCCTTTGTCCGCCTGAAGACTGCGAAAAATTCCTCTGCACTAATGGGATTGATCAATGTCTGACACTCATCCTCCGGAAAACGTTGATAAAAGTCTTCCGACAAATATGCACTAATCGAAGTATGGGAGTAAATAGTTTTCAATCGGTGTTTGATACCGTGAATACCAGCCAGGTTCTCCAGAGAAGGCGGAGCATTCCAAAATTCACAGAGAGCTTGATATAAAAATTCATGTAAATGGTGGTCGTCTTCCCTCGCGACCCGCCCTTGCCATTGAAAAAACTGCATAATCTAGGTTTACAATATAAATTACACTAGGAAGCCACAGAGGGGTAGTACCGCTGCATGCTACACCAATAAGGTAAGCGACGCGAGAATACCGCTACAACCTGCGGGCGAGACATGATGTAATATTAATCTTTCAATAAGAAGGGCCCCGAGCCGGTGGTAGCAAGAAAGGCATTTTAAAGGCTACTTCAATCGCGGCATGATCGGACAGCGCCACCGGAATTGTATTTTGTTGTATCACCGCAGTGCATAAACTCTCTGAAATGTATGCGCGGTCGATTCTACTCTTCGTCGTAGTAGTGCAGTGGGTGAATACATGCTTTGAGTTTGACACAACTAAAGCGTCTTTTAACTTTAGAACACGAATAAGCTCAGACAAAATTGGACAAGGTGTGGTAGGCGTCAGAGAATCTCGGGGATCAACAATTGCATTGAAATCTTCGGCAACTATACAATGAGGAATTCCCGGAGGAAGTAAGGAAGGAATGGTAGTTGCATAAAACTCATTCCTCTCTTTTGTACGTGTAAAGCCAGAATGACTATATAATGCTATAAAACAAATGTTCTAAATATAATAACGTATAGCCCTTCCTTCAGGGGCTAATACAACACGATCATAACTCAGACCCTTTCGAACCAAAATCACGACCCCAGTCTCTTGGTCGCGGTTAATAATAGTTTGATAATCGATAAGAAAATCCGAAGATGTGAGGAGAGAACTTATTTCTTGCAGAAAACAAACGTCTGGTCGGCAGCTTTCGATAAATTGTTGTAGAAGGGCCTTATAATGATCGGAACTTATTCTATGAATATTGAGTGCTTTAAATGAATTTACTGTTATAAAATCACTCAAAAAGAAAACAAAAACGAAAGCAGAAAAGTACTTACAAAGGTGAAAGGGATTCTTTCCCATGAACACTAGTAAAGTGACGCATTTTGAAATGAATATAAAACAAACTGAGTGAACTTTCCTGTACGAACACAAAAACAAACACTGCCAAATACAACATCATAACATACAATGTTCACGACACCCTGGAAAGCAGGTGTGAAGGTCAATAGTGAAGAGTAAACACACCACGCCTCAGGGCAGTTCCGAGTCAGATATAGCCCGATGCTGTGATCGTAATTCGCGTGTCTCAGCTTGGTCTATCTCTCGTGTAACATCAAGGGCACGCTGTTCCTTCCTTCTTGTAGACGTTCGAGTAACTTCCCTTCTTTTCTGTTGTGAAGAAAAATCAGCTTGCACAGAAGTAACAGTATGTTCAGCTGAAGATGGGACATTATTGTCTTGCACTTCATACGAAGAACCAGACAGAACTGTTAATACTGGAGCGCACAAAAGTTGTCGAAGATACTAAGAAACTTATTTTCCAACCACTGATATATTTGGCTAGCATTAGGTTTGACATTTCTGTATCTTCGGTCAAATATTAATTGAAATTGTAAGTCCTTCTTATACTCCACAGTACTACAAGCTATTAAACTGCAAAACACTGTACACACAGGGTGAAAATTCACCAAGCACACAAAAGCACTAAACTTGTGAAAGAAGCACAAGTCTTTTCAACTAATGTATGAGTAGCGATATCAGGCACTCAAATGGCTAATACTTTATTTCATGGTTCTCCCATATTCACTCTCAAATGATCGGCGACAATTTTCATCTAATAAAGTTTATGCGTTAGTTGCTTCTAGTACACAATCGCTTAGAAAAAGAAGCAACAAATGCATCAAATGTGGAAGATGAATTTAGAACACCTAAATGTAGCATGCCTAGCACATCTTGTGCTGTTAGAGTATCTGAAACAATATGTATCTCAAGGACGTACCTAGAACATGAGAGATATATGTCCCAAGTGACGACATAAAAAAATGACTGTTAGAGTACGAAACTGAGACAGGTATATAAATGCTATATTTGTGGTACATAGTTGCAAATATCAATTAGGTATAACAAGTACCTAAAACTGTAGGTAGCTGAAGTACATACTTAGCACATGAATATCATATGTGCCAAGTGTCGGGTACCTAAAAAGTAGCTGGGACACCTAAATTGTACATGCCTAGCACATCCTGTGCTGTTAGGGTAGCTCTGAAAATATGTACTGCTAACCACAGGTCAATATGAACTTTTTTTCTTATTTTGATGTAAGGAATAACCTGTTTCAGTTTGTGAGTCTAGTTTATTAATACTCTCTCTCTCTCTCTCTATATATATATATATATATATATATATATATATATATATATATATATCGAGTATTCTAAAAATGACACCCATGGACTACAGAGCATTATTCTATAAGTGAAAATAAAGTGAAAATATGCATGATTGTGTACTTTTTGGTTCCTCGTCTAGAATTGCACTATGTGGCAATGTCGCAGATAAACCACTATGAAGAAGATATACCAAATTATCCGTGGGCGCCATTTTAGTACACTCAATATATATATATATATATATATATATATATATATATATGAGGGCAAATATCACCACTGGATTCAAATCCATTACCACACTTACAGAAAGAAAACGGTTAAACCACCTGCCACAAATGGATATAGATATATGAATTTCAGCACTTTCGTTTGTCACATTCACAGAAACAAAACCGGCACAAAGTATACGGCACATCATAATATTTCACAGTCTTATAGAGCAGCAGTAGAGAAGGTCTACTATAATGTCAAATTTGACTCTATCGGATGTATTCAATGTATGCTAGCTTATTTTCAAAAATATAACTCAAAATTCTCTCTCTCATAACTCGAGAACGTGAAGCATGGATAATTTAACAGTTCACTCTCTTATATGAAGTTTATTAGCATGCCGAGTTTGATTCCTATCAGTTGAGTGAAATTAAACTCATACGATAAATAACTTTCTTTACTTTCCAGGAAAATCAATAAAAAACAAAAATTACAACCATTCAAAACAGATACAAAAATAGCCTTAAATGAACATTATATAAGATTGTTATCTGTTACAAACTGCTGTTACAAAGTTTTTTTTCTCAGTACTGTACTATTTCCACGTCTGGCCAGGGTTTGATATCAACTTTGAGAACAAAAGCAGTTATGTTCCGGAACTTTTACCTTTATCAGCCATGAAAATGGAAACAGTTAGACCTTGAGAAACTTTAACTGCGTCGGAAATGGTATTTTAAGTAATTTAGAAATTGGAAACAGCTAGAGTTTTGGAATGCTAGGATCATGTTTTGAAAAATGTGCTTTTTTTCACAAAATATAGCTCACCTCTTGTAGATTTCATTACAATCTTGATTCCTCGTCTTCAGTACTTCTTGATATCTAAATGAAAATAATAATGGTGTTAAGAATGAAAGTTCTAGGAAACGGTTTAAAACGATTTGAAATTTTCTGTACAGTTAGTCGTCAACTTACGACCGATGCGACCAATGACCGGTTGTAAAGGTTAGACTAGGTAACATAAGTGCGATCTACAATGGTAGTAGAAGAAATAATCAGTAATAACATAATAGTAATATACGTAGCTAAAAAAAGAAAATACACCATCAGCTTTATAGGAATTCTTATCCAGTGTGACGGCAGTCTAAATAGTTTGGTGACGATTAATCAAAATTGTATTGTAAACTGTGCTTTATAGTAAGCTACAACTTGGTCCATTTACAGCTAAATCGACTTATGACGACAACAATCGCTATCTAGGTCGATCGTAAGTTGTCGACTAACTCTACTTATATTCTGTATATATAAAACTAATAGCTTCAGTCTCAAGAAGCAAATATGAAATGTGAATTACTATATTTAATATTCTACATTTAATAGTGATGGTTTGTGCTTCCGAATATCATCTCAAATAAACTACCTAGACAAACTGTAACTGTTCCACCCAGGCCGATTTTCACAAATGTTATATGCCCATCTTTCCTTTAGGTTTAGAAAGTAATGCGACTATAAAAATCTTTCGTTAAAACTTTCTATTCTCAGAATATTTTCTTTGCCATTAGAATTATATTTCTAAATTATAAGGGCAAAGAAGGCGTTTTTAATAAACCTCTTCGGTTTTGTTACATATTTCCCGAATCTAAACCAGATCTAGCACATGTATTTTAATAACTTAATTGAAGAGCCTATTTGCATGTAAGGTCTACTTATTTATCACTTTTCTACATTAAAGATAACTATAATAAAAAAAAAGAAAGTACATTCATTCCCAAAAAAACGATATTTTTTAAATTAAATTATCCCAAACGTGAAGAAAGAATGTTTCGGAAAACCAAAAGAAGTTTCTTTGCTGATTCTGGAAAGAGTAAGATATTCCTTAAGTACAGTCAAGAATCACGCATTTCAGGATGGAGTGTTAGTAGTCTAAATATAGCAGGTAAGTTGCAAACACTTGAGAAATATAGAAGACTTTACGTGAATGTAGTAAGCGAATTAAAATAAAAAGCTACAAGATGGCTTCTTCTGAGGCTTCTCTGACTTTGGACTTATTAAGTTGGAAATAAAAAATAGATTCTCGGCAGTTGGGATTATAATGAATCAGAAGTTATGACGACATGTCAGAAGTTACTACATACTCAGGGACGAAATAAAAGTAGTAAACTTAGCTAACAAATGAAGGTATTCAACTTTCACCCAAGTAAAATTATCAATAATAGCGCACCATACTAAACAAGTAGTGCAAGTGATAATAGTAAGAAGATAGCCAACAGTTTTCTTGAAGAAATAAAACAGTCATAGCTATAACTAAAGATTGTTCAGAGGAGATCGAGACATAGTCAGTCATGGGGTTCCGTTGTCTCACGGCTCTGTTTTCCCGGCCAGAAGGCAGAGAAAAATGAGATACTACAGGTTAAATTGTGTCTAGGGATATTGGGATCAAGATACACCCATCTAGTTGTACCCTTCACTGCTATCCTAGAAAGGATGGGTTTAGATCTAGTATAAAGGAAGAACTCTCCTTCTTCATTTAACAAAATACAATTTATTAAAATAAAATAAAGATAACAAGAAAAGAGAAAGAAGAAAACATAGTTTGCAAAACTCAGAATATATCAAAGGAGCACTGAGACAATACTGTGACATCCTTGACAAATTATGACATCTTGTCTGTCTTCAGGTTTAAGTTATAACATAAAAATCAAAATTACCAATTACAATGACAGATATTGATTGCAATAATTTCCAATCAATTAAAGAGTTAAGTTATTCTAACATTTGAAAGATAATGAATTTAGTTGAGAGTTCTCCACTGAAACTTTGCCATATTGAATTTGTTCCGAGGCTGCCTGCCGAAAAAAAAAATTACTTAAAACAGAAACATATTTACCTGAAAAACTGATGGTAGGCTTCGTGCAAGGTGTTGACACTTGACGAACACTATATTTTCAATCGCACTCAACTCACACTATGTTTCACGGGTTCGGTCATTTTATTATGCCCGACTCCGTCATTGGTGACGCATGTGGTGGTGTGATATTCTGGATTTTTCGAGAACAAGGATGAGTCTCCTCTTCACGTGTCAATGTGAGGAGGGAAGAAAGATAGGACAAGAGACATACGCAATTGCTTATCCGGAATATGTTTACTTCAACAATCAAAATAAGTGATTGACTAAGGAGGGAGAGGGAGAAGTCGGATATTAGGGAGATGGTATCTCACTTGATCGGAAGCATCACATCACTCCTAACCCAAACTTTATGACATTATCATACTGATATTTCCTGAATTGTGGGATTATTTGATTCATATCGAGCCAATGTCCTGTTTCTTGCAAACTAGGTCACGTATGCACTGGTCGTGCAACATAACCTTGAGTGGTTTGTTGTTTGCGTTTTCTTGACTAATCATCCGATGTTTTACCTCAAAAAGAAAACGAAGTGTTTACATAATTTCCAGGTTTGGATGAAACTAGAATGCATTAGTCAACCAATCGTTATCTCTCTATTTCCTCTCTCCTTGAATCACTCACTCCTTGGAGGTAAATTGGACAATTTAAAGGAAATAGCAATCAAACATTAAGATTGTTGTTCCTATAAGCAATGCATATGTAGAACAAAGAAAGAAATTTTAAAATTTTGTTTCCAATAAAGTTAAGGAGAATCGAACTAAGAACCTAGGAGTATATAGAATGGTCACGAAATATAGCCCGTGACAGTTGAAAGAGCAAACCAGTACATAGTATATTGAAAACTTGAAAGCAGCTTGGGTGAAAGACAACAAAATCACACAAGGTGAAGGGTTGCATTTTGTTCAATTTATGAAAAAGTAGAGTTTGGCACTCAAGAATAAATCAACGTCCATACAAAGTAAAATCCATACAAAGTAATGTTTTGGATTGAGTCCCGAGTAGGTCTATCTATATGTTTATTACCTTCAGTTGTAATATTAAATTAGCAGCAAGAGAAAGACATAGAATAAATTATAAGTGAGATGTTAGACAGCAATTCTTCAGTCGTAAAGGAGGAGCTCCTCCGTGGCTAAGCGGTTAGCGTACGCGCCTTTGGCGTGGGAGACCCGGGTTCGATTCCCGGCGGGAGCTCATGTGGTTCGGATTCCACGTTAATCAGTAGGTCCACGTCTCATATAGCCTCGCTGCTGAACGGGACGTTAAACTCAAAATCAACTCAACTCAGTCGTAAAGGAAAGTACACTTGTGCAAAGCAATTCTATGAGCGATTCCACAGCAATCCTATTCTGGAAACGTGCATGAGATCTTTTGTAACTAAGTCGATAAACAAATTGAAAAAGAAGCAGCAAAACGTCTAGCAATCTTAGTGTAGTGCAGCAGGCGAAGAAATGAAGATAATTAGAAACGAAATTTATCCATAGTTTACGTTGGACTAGATGTAATTGTTTCCATTTCAGACATTGATAAGACCAGAGCTTTGTTCTCATAATGTATTGGCCGTGGTTCTAAGCAGGAGAAAAAATTATTTATACAGTCTTGGGAAGTAACATAACGCAAGTAACGTTTCCTAGTAACGCGTTACATTTTTCCGAAGTAACTGTAACGGTTACGCGCTACAAATTTTTAAGCAACGTACCTAGTTTGCGTTACTTTTTTCGCGTTACATGTCGGATGACTAACTAGAATATATGTGTATTTTTTTCGGAAACAGATGTTTCTTTCCTGTAAGTGAATTTCTCAGAATGGAACAATGGAGCATGAACTATGTATGTCAGTGACCGACACACAAAGAAACATAAGATTATGGTGCCACTTGCTGTTTTGGGACGATGAGGACAGACTCAGGGAAATCACTTGTACTGATTGCAAGCACCTGGAAGATTTTGTCGTAGATTTTGACAGCTCCAAATCAATACATTCAATGAGTGAACTAGGAGTGCAATGATACCGGTAGTCTATTTTACTTTGATTGTTGTTTTTATAAAGATGGAGAACGAAAATATTTTGTCGTTCGAACATTTGAAAGAATACTTCTCTTTAAAATGTACAGATGATATTGGACAGAATTTAAAAGTAAAGTGGTGCCTCGGCGGGAAATATTTATCAACAACTAGGGCGCCATAATTAACGATAAGGGGTTAATATGAATAAACTGTATTCTGATGAGCAGGCCTACTTTATTGATGTAATGTTGATGGTATGTAATATTAGAGTTCTTTTAGATCAGTTTGCGTATCCTAAAGTCCCGTTGATTATAGAGTTTGGAACAACTAGCTTTCAAAAGTGTGTGTCGATTTTAGAGTTACTGACAAGTTTTGATTCACTCCCACTTCATGTGTTCTCATTTTATTAGTTGTAGTGTAATGTTTCTCTATATTCTGTATTTTTAATTTTACCTAACAACATTGTTATTATATAATTAGCGAAATAGTAATAAGTAACCATTTTTTCTAACGCATAGGGATGGGCACAAGTCAAGCTAAAACTCGACTGGAATTCAAGTCGAGTTTCGAGTCAATTCAAAGGTAATATTCTCGAGTCGAGTTCCGAGCCGATTCACTGTTTTTGGCGTCTAGTTTCGAGTCGAGTCGAGTTTGATAAATGGCTCGCTCGTTTTAGATCGTTTTGAAATCATGGCCTGATTACACTGGAAAGCGAAAGCCATGAGAAATGTAAGCTAAGCGGTAATATGGAATACTTTTAGTGTTGCTCACGAGAGAGGACACTGCTCGCATCTCGTCTTGTCTCGATAGCGACTCCACAAGAAATTTTTTATAACAAGCTGAGCTCGGCTCAACTGAGTCGATGGCTCGAGCCGGCTCGCTTGGGATGAACCATCGGCTCGAGCTGGCTTGGTTGGGATGAGCCATCTGCTCGGTTCGGCTCAACTGAGCCTAGGGCTGTAGCCGACTTGGCTGGGTGAGCTGTTGGCTCGGCTCACTTCTCAGTTCTGGTCGATAGTGAATGAGCTGTGAGCCGAGCTATTCGAGTCGTTGAGAATTCTACACCCGAGTTGATTAGTTTTGAAGAAATTTGACCAGTGCCTTATAACTTTTAACAATGTTTAGCTCGAGCCCGAATACTCAACCTAGACCCTCAACCCAAATTTAGAAGCTCGTGAACAATGTCCTTGATTCCTAGACTTCACGACCACTGAGGTTGGCAATCAACGAGTTTTTTTTTTTCAATATTCAAATACAAACCGCTTATCTTTCATGTTTATACACAGTGTTGTTATAATTAATAATAATGATTTCTAGTAGTAGTAGTACTATCATTGATAATACTTATATTGTCTATGTAAGATACTTGAAGAGAGCACTCGAAACTACACACCGGATTTGACTCGACTCGACCCGAATTCGAGTCGAGTTGGAGGAAATTTTTCGACCCGAGTTTTCGAGTCGAACTCAAAGATGTCTGTTTCTAGTCGAATGGAGTTTCAAACAAAACTCGCTCGTGCCCATCCCTACGAGCAACGCAGTATAGCATTTTAGTCAATGTTACATTGTATGAAAATGTTCATATAGCTGTCAAGTAAAAAATTGTCCTTGTATTTACATAAAGTGATTCAGAACGTGCAATAATAATAATAATAATAATAATAATAATAATAATAATAATAATAATAATAATAATAATAATAATAATAATAATAATAATAATAATAGCGGTAGTAATAGTAGTACGGAAAATTGAAGTAATAAGATTTTTTTCACATATTCAAAGTTTCGGACCTAAAAGTAACGCGTTACTTTCGAAGTAAAGTAAGAGTTACTTTTTTGGGGCAAGTAACGCGTTAGTAACGCGTTACATTTTTATAAGTAACTTACCCAACACTGAATTTATACAACTTGGGACATATGAAGACGTCTTACAGAAACTGCATTTAAGATCGGAATTTCATCCATGTAAAGCAAATTTCAACAATATCACTGATGTGAATAGTCAACAAGAACTATCCCTGTGATCTGCAAGACTATTTCCGTCTCTCTATACTTGAATAGGGACAGGCAAGCACGGATTTATATATTGTGGGCCCCTATGCTGTAAATAATTTGCAGTCCCTCCCACAAAATTTGCCGCTCCCTTCCCCGAAAACGACCTATACTAGAGTTGAATTCACAGTTTTTGGGGTCGCTGAGATGAATAGTGACAGTTTTAAAACAATTCCACTTCAAGATCATACTCCACTTCCCAGGGAGAGAGCGAGATTTTAAAAGTAATCGAAAACGACAGATATTACTGTCGAATTCATAGTTTTCGAGGTCGCTGAGTTTAACGGTATCAGTTTTCATGATGTTCAAGTTCATCCTCACCGCTTGGAGTGGGGGTGGGAAAGGATGATTTTTTAAAAATAATTTGATAAGCTAACTAATTAGCAACTATTGTAATTTGAGCGAATGAAACACATGAATATATTTTCTCGCGCTTGCGCGGAACTCTGCGGATTGCTAGTTTTAAATATTACTTTACTGTGAATTGAAAAAAAAAATCTAAAATGTTGCCACCCCCTAAATTCTGCCACTGTGTGCTCGAGCACACAACAGCACTTACCTAAATACGTTCCTGGGAACAAGTATTTGTTAAATGCAGCTACATAAAGTATTGTGGTTCAAAAATGTTTTTGTGCAAGGGAACGAAAAAGTTATGTAATTCCAAATTTCATAACTACTTCATGTAAAAACAAATTATCAATTTTAATTATTCCTTCTTATTTCGATGAAATTCCAAACGTATTGGCTAACTTTCGTTTAAAATTTATTCTTTTTTTAGTATTTTCTAGTAACTCATTTGTGAAAATTGCTCATTACAAAGTGAAGAGTTTTGTCGAGTTTTGTATCACGTAAATCTCGAGATTTTCTTACTCTTAATTTGTCACAAAAAGGTTTTGAAAAACAAACAAGAGATCGCCGGAACATCAATGGCGTTTTACGTTTTCTCTCAAGTGAGGATCACCGAACATTGTTTAAAACATTTCAAAGTTTGTAAAATATTATTTGGTATAGATGGGATATTCATAAAATATAATTTTGCATTTTGTAAAGTATTATTTTGTATGTTCTGCCTTCAATCTTGTATGTAATATTTCTGTACCAATAACAATAATACGCAAAATTCTCTTTGTGCAATTCTACATATTACTAATAAGGATAAATAAATAAATAAATAGTATCGTATGTTTATGTCTAATTGAATTTGTTGCAACAACTAAAATGCACTAATAGGTAAGAAGAAATAACTAGTTTTTACTGAAGAATCCAGTATGAACTAGAAGTCTGAGTTTTTGTTCTAGTTTTACTGCTCAAAGTAATATCTTCCAGTTTTACTAGTAAACACGCAGTTTCCCACCGAGAATCGGAGTTTCTGGTTTCACTTAGCAAAAACTAATTTTAACGAATTACGTGCTTTCACTGTGTAACATACGCATGTAATTTAAATTATATTATAGCACAAATTTGTCACATTGATTAATTCAGCACATAATACAGTATAACCCTAAAGGACACTGTAGTCCTAAAGTCTTTATCCCTGTCTTCATTTATTAACTTCTACAATAATCATTCGATATATTCATATAATAATCGTTACGATTAATATTACGTTTGTATTATAATATTGTTATATTTATATTAAAACGTATATAATTGTTATATGCTTACTTTTCCAGTAGCACCTCTAGGACTGCGGTGTCTTCACGTTGGTAGGTAGCTGCGTAGTGGAAGACATTATGACAGGATTTAGTTTCAAGTGTGAAGTCCGCACCTTTCTCTATCATAAAAGATACAGCGTTTGCAGTACCACGGGCAACGCAAAAATAAAGTGGTGTTTCTCCAATGTCATTTTTTGAATTTAAGTCTTCAGGATGATCTGCCAATAGTTCGATGGTTTTGATGTGACTGTAAATAAATTAGTCGTCACACATATAAATTGTGAAAAAGGCTGAAATAACTAATTACTAGGGCAACCCAAAAGCATGAAAAGCATAACAGCATTTTACACATATGGTTGGTACCTTGAACATGGTTGTGGTTGTCTAAGGGTCCAGAAGAAACTAATTTTAAAAGCATAATAAAGCATAATTTTAGAAAATAAAGCATAATGTAAAATATATAGCACAATTCTTGGAAAATTCTATTAGAACAATTCTTGGAAAATTCTCTTTAACTGCAAATTTAACATACTGTATTAATATTTTTTAAACCAATATTTACAATGCAAAATCTTTGAGAACATAACGATGCAGCAATGAAAAGCTTATTTTTATTTCTGTAAACTTTTCGGTGTAATCCTTTGACGTGGAGACCTCACTCCAATATGCACCTCTAAGGCGCACACAAGTGATAAAGAAAACTGACTCGAGTAAACCGATCTCTTTACAGAGCATTAAGTAGAAAGTTCATCAAATTTCGGTAGTTGAAAGAAATTGGTTGCATAAAATAGGGCTATTAATAAATAGATCAAGCTATTTAGAATATTTAATATATAGTAAATATACCCTATTATACATTATACACGATTAATGTAAAACAATGATTGAAATTAGCAATAAAACATAATTGAACAAAAAATAAAGCGTAATGTGGGTTTTTCCACTACTTACTAATAATTTACTTATAGTGCAGCTCACCACAAGAATCTCTGCCGTGAAATTGGAATTACATTTCTCTTTATTGCATAGTTTCTGTAAAACTTCTGTTCTACTTTTAAGTTTATCTCTCTTCTTCCGCTAATACGATAGACACCTTTTCTTTGGAATATTTAGGAAATCATAACAAAACTCATTGGCATTGCTGGACTCTTTATTGTTTCCTTTGTCTTTCTCGTTCAGATGTATATGTGCCAAACCTTGTATAACACATAAATTTATGTCATTTCAAATAGTACTGAGTTTTAATGCCAACTACTAAGAATCGTCAACTGCAGCCAAAAGCACTATTTACACCGTAGAAAAAGTAGAGGAAAGAAAATTAGTTCATTGTCACTAGCACGCGTTCAACTACAAAGAGCTCGGACCGTAGACAACGAAAGATTCATATGAGTTATCACCAAGTTGTGAGCTCTTCAGAAGCTTCCAGTCATTATTTGTGTACAATTTAGCGACATTGGCTTGCAAAATGATACTCTGTCGTGAACCTTTTATGTAACATGTTGCTGTAATTTCTGTCGTTTTTCATCGTAACAGAGATTCAAGTGCTGAGTTATAACATTCAGTGCTAAAGATACTTATATTTTGATACCGTATCAAACAACCCGTAGGTATTTTTCATTATCAACATTGCGTTTCGTCAAAAGTGACTGGAATTATTTAGTCACCAACAATAATGAACAACGTAGATGTAGGTGTAAAGAATATAAATACCACGAAGTGTCGGAAAATTTTAATTATCCTTTTAAAGTTATTGAGTTATTTTGAAGATATTTGGCCTGGGTAAACATCAGACCTTATATATGTGCTTTAGTAAAAATTATTCAAATGTGGTTTGCTTTCTTTACAGGTGGAGTTAGTTGTCAATAAGGTCCAACATAAAGAAAATAAAAGCTAGTAGCGTGATTAAGAGTCAACATTTTAAGGGTTACGGCTCCACGGCAAATTCGTGTAGAAAGGAAGGTTATATATTGTGGTGATTGCCCATCTTGAGTTGAGTTGATTTTGAGTTTAACTTCCCGTTCAACAGCGAGGCTATATGAGACGTGAACCTACTTATTAACGTGGAATCCGAACCACATAAGCGCCCGCCGGGAATCGAACCCGGGTCTCCCAAGTCCACAGGCGCGTACAAGTTGCCCATCCTGACAGTGTCATGAGGTAGAAGAGGAATTTCCAAATAGACCACATCATTTATAAATGAACCAAGACTTGTATAACCATCAATCATGGATGACGACACCACAGTGAGGAAAATTGAATAGCTGATCCTGGAAGACCAATGAATCATCACGAAGCAAAGTGGACTCAGTTGTAATAGTGTATGGAAAATCATTAACCCATTTGGGACCAGTGTCCTATTTTTAGGACACTTAATATTTTATTTTTTATAAGAAAGAAGAATAAGGTTTGCGTATTCTGCCAATTACAGAGAGCAATTGGAGAACTGTCATAATGCACTATAATTTTTTGATACATTTTTTCCTTTCCCTCTGTAAAAGACGGACGCTTAAATTTATCTGTGTAAGTTACTTTATTTAGGTATGTTTCGGGCAACGTTATTTTTTGTTTTTAATACAAACAATGCATTCAATTTATATGTATTAGGCAGCAATAGGTACGCGGCAATCAGACTATAAAATAGTTATTTTAGTTCTGTTATTACTTTCGGTGCTATAGATCTTGAAACATTAGTGTCATATAAATAGGACGCTGGTCCAAAGCAATATGTACTAAGTAATAAAAGCGAATGTATAGATAGACTGACGCCCTTGATTTTTCGCGTTCTTACGCTTATCAGTCATTGTTCACTACTTAAATACTACATTTTTTACTTTTCCCAATAGAATGTAATTTTCGTCTAAGCTTTACTGTACCTACAGTAGAGAAATAAGTGGTAGAAAAAGAAAAGTGCTGAATAATAATGTTCAAATTTGAAAAAAAATACGCATCACACACAAAGCTTCGCCTAGTTGGTGTACAAACTGACAGAAACTTCAGCGAACTGAAAGAGAAATGTTGTAAACAAATCACTTGCAGAGATATTCTTTTGTATTTTCAATAGTGACTCAGTGCAATATAGCTATAGTGAGGGAAACAGTTCGTTATGATGTACATATAAAGAATAATCATCATTTTCTGTTGTACGATTATAAAACTTGTTATAAAAATTTGATCTCTGCTATGGAAAGGATATGAAAATAAAGGAGAGTGCTAGCGACAATATATATCATAATTGAGAAGACGATTTTACTTAAGATTCCAGAGTGGTTTTCAATATGCTAGATATTGTAAATGGTCTAAATAGTCATCTGCTATATTTTGAGAATTTTTTTCGCAAGTAGAGATCTGCTAATACATCTTCGTGAATTGGGATTCAGAGCAACCGGTACTCTGCAAAGCAATCGTGTGTCTTAGTATCCATTGGCTGATTCAAGAGTTGAGTAAATACATATGCAGGGAGTTCATATGAATACAGATTCGACTGGGATGGTAAGTTCTCATTGCCAAATGGAATGACAATTGACGTGTTGTAATTGGCACAAATTCTGACAACATGCATCCTGTTTTGTGAACGATGAGGTGGAGCCGACTACATGATGAACATATTAGAATTGAGCAGCCTCATGTTATCCTACAGTAACCATATGGGAGGTGTCGACTGTTTCAAAAACTTACAATTGATATAAGATGCAAGAAGTGGTATTGGGTGATATTTTCACGAATTATTAACATGATGATTGTAAACTCATAATCATGTTTACGAAACCAACTCAGTTCAATACGGATCTTCTGACATTTACACGCAACATATCTGTATAACATTATCTATCATATATATCAAACTTGGTGGTCATATTTTCAAATGTATGCAATGATGTAAGCCTCGCTGGAAGTGGTTACTTCATTATGGAAAGGAAGACGTAAAGATGCCAATAGATGCACTTGAATATCATTATCATACTTTGAAAAGTGTAATGTCACATTGTGTTTCAAAGCGTTTCGTGAAATACCAAGAAGACAAAGAAAAATAAACCTTGAATCAAAGCCAAACACGTGTAACAAACTAGCACAGGTAGATCGAAATTACAAAATAGCAATTATCTGAACTTCAAACGTAACAGTTTAGTGTTCTAAATACTGGTATTTGTACGTTATGTTTAGTTATGTGTCATACATCTTTATTTGTATAATTTTGGTAAATAAACATCAATACAAAACACACACGCATATATATATATATATATATATATATATATATATATATATAAATCAGGAAGACTTCGTGCTTCGATAGACCAGCCGTGATCACTCAATGCCTTGAGGCACTTAGCGGTAAAAATTTGAATTGCTTCACTCAAGCAATAGAATGCAATTAGTTAGGAATATGGCCTTTCTAGTATATCAGAAAGGACCAGCGTCCTATTTATAGAACAGGGCGTAAGTCACATCCGATGCGCAGGAAAAATCAAAATGTTATATTTTCGTGATACTTAGGTAATAATAAACTAAATTGAATTCTTAAAGTGAAAGAAATCAAAAAGATAATAATTTGGTCCCAAATGGGTTAATGAAGAACTGAACTGGAAGAATTGGACTCCAGTTCCCGGTATTTGAGGCAGTGCCGTCATGTATCAGAGCTAAAACAATGAGCGATATTAACAAGCGGTTTGCTGCAATCGATTCAGCGTCCCAAGAATAGGTGCCATCTCCTCTGGTAATCCTCTATTCAAACCGGAAGTCATTGAAATCAATCATCTCCGGTTTCAATGTTTTTTTTATGTTAGTAGTTCCGGTAAGACATCAATTAGCACTTCCGTTTTCAAGAGTATTAGCACTTCCGTTTTCAAGATTATTAGCACTTCCGTTTTCAAGATTATTAGCACTTCCGTTTTCAAGATTAACCCCCAAATATCTAAACTAGTAAGAAATAGGGAGTAAATAGCTTTCTGGTATGGATTCAGCGTCTAAGAATAGGTTATGTATTTGATGTTATTGTTCTATTGCAACCAGTGGTTACAAATGTACTGTTTTTAGTTTGACTATTGAGTTCGGATAGTTTGGAGGTCCACTAAATTTTCCCATTGTTTATTTTAACGTCCTAGCGTTATGTCATTTAGCGTAAGCAGATGAATGATTAATGATAGTGAATGATGATGGAATTAAAATTATGTGCTCTTCCACTAGGGATCGAACCGGAGACCTTGCGTTAGCCACTAGGGCGGCTGGAAGGACTAGCTGGAACAACCAATATTCGGGAAAAAAATCGACAATTACACAAACTAATGGTCTTAACCGAGAGATCTTAGTCAGCACATGAACCTCGACCTCACATCTGGAATACAAACAATGGATTTGCTAGTGCATCGTTCATGCTCGTTTGTGCATGAAACCTCATTGTTTGTGCTTCACCAGTTCCGGAGATTTAAACCGAAATTTAAAAGCAGTCTTATTGTTATTATTTTTATTTATTTATTTATTTATTTATTATTTCTTTTCAAATAAACAGTTCCCAGTACTACCAATTTCTACCGATTTCTATACAACAACCAATTCTTTCTGCTTTATTAGTTTCAGAAATACAGTAGAACCCCTCTCGTCTGCCCTCGGCTGGTCCGCTACTCCGGTTGATCCGACCGTGCTCGAACCGAACTTGTCCCGACCCGTCGGTGACTCACGAGGCCCGTTGTCATTTACAGCCGTCGCGCCATTGTTGTTCACTTGCTGTTCGCGCTTGTCCGCTTTAGTGCTCTCTCATCTCTTGTATAGTTTCTCTCGTTTTGCGTCTTTTCTGTACTGTATGACGCAGTTTTTAGCGCTTATTGTTCGTTTGCTTTACTGTAGACAACTATACAGTCATTTTTGAGTTCAGAGATTGTTTATTTTACTGCAAATCCGATTTTTCTGTATTTTCTGATAATCCGATCTTTTCTACGTTCCGACCATACCCCCAGTCCCAAAACTGACGTATTAGAGTAGTTCTACTGTATAAACAAAAACTAATGGAATATCCAAGTTTATACTGCCATCTACTTGAAGCACTAACGATAACAACAGCACCAATCATAAATGCATTGTTTGTGCTCGTTTGTGCATGAAACTGCATCTATTGTGCTTTAGTAATTTACATTTGCTACTACGTTATTGCATTCTTTTTTAAGACTAGTACTTCTCGAAATACCTGAAAATTTATTATTTTTGGTCAACGTTAGGAATAAGAAAAACCAGCATAAGTAACCGTGTAGTCGAATTAAAATTTAATTAGCAGTTATTTGCTATACAACCCTTAGCCATCTACAAGGAATGTCCAGAAACTGATTGATGTTTTGCTGGGGCGTCGATAGGAGTGAGGCGACCGCCGGCGTTTTCTGTTGGACCTTACGCCCGTTCAGTGCATATTCAGCTCAGAGCATGTAAAGTTCGTGTTACTTCTGTTCTGTCCATAATGCATCGTTAATAAGTGCTCCGATTAAAAGTTCTGCCAATTGTAAAATGAGATTCGTCGTACGATTTTTGTTGGCGGGAAACACTAAACTAATTGACATACATCGGCAATTATATGAAGTTTATGATAAAGATGTGATGAGTGGAAGTGGACCAGGGATGGATCCAGAGGAGCAGTGGGTTGTAATATTGCTCCTCAGAGCTACTTTTAAGAGCTCCAAAGTCTGGGATGTGTTTTATTTATATATAAAATAAGAAAGTTTCCTCTTCTGGGGGGCAATCGCCCCGATCGTCCCCTAGATCCGCCCCTGAAATGGAGTGAGGTGTTGGTGGCTCGTGTTGAAAAAAGGCCACACAAACGTTCATGATGGAGACCGAAATGAGTGACCGAGTATTGTAACAGATCAATTGGTCGCGAAAATCAATGGCAAGATTTGTGAAAACCGTCGTTTTCCGATAACATACCTCTCGTTTAAATTTCCGCAAATTTCACGGAGTTTATTGCATAAAGTTGTGACCCAAAAGTTAGGGTACCGTAACTTTTGTGAAAGATAAAGTTCCAAAAATAGTGACAGGGGAACAAAAACTCTACGGATAGCAGCCACCGCAAGATTCCTTGAAGCTCACAGAAAGATGCCCATTCGTTTATTCGTTATTGGGAACGAGAGTTCAGTTAAACACGTTAATTGTGAAAAAAAAAAGAAAAAGGAAAAGAAAAAAAGAAAAAAGTTTATGAAGAGGAGACACATTAGTTCAGCAAAAGAACGAGGAAAATGCTTGTAATCAATGTCTGCGAGAAAACTACTATTTGTCCTGGTTTTTGGGATAGGGAAGGTGTACCGCTAGTCAACGTTTTTGGAACGTGGTGCAAGAACTACTGCTTAAAATACTGTGAAAAATTACACAAATTGCGAATAGGAATTCAAAGCAAATGGCGAGGAAAACTGAGTGCAAAATCCATATTGTTTCATGACAATGCCCACCCACACTCGGTCAAGTGGACTCAGGAGCTCTTACAGTCCTTTCATTGGAAGGTTTCCCACCAGTCTCCGTATAGTTCGGGTCTCGCAAAAACGTTATTATCATTTTTTCTACATGAAGACCTGGCTAACAACGCAAGCTTTATTGATCTTCAGGCTAATGTGCAGGAATGGTTGAAATAACATGCAGCAACTTCTTATGACAATTGACTTTGTAAGTTTGTTCATCGCTATGATAAGTGATTAAACCTGTACGCTGAGTATGTCAAAATGGGTGATGTAACAGCGTTGCTTAAAAATGAACATAATAAAACATCTCTACTCACACCTGCCTTCTTTTCACCCAAAAATGATTTAGTTTTGGATAGACCTCGTATGCTGGAAATTGTCCCCCCACTCGTGGTTCTTCTTAGTAATCACATATTCAAATATGGCAAATTATTCTTTTTTTCATTATAAATGCATTACCTAATTTCTACTACTTTAATTGATGATTATAATTTTAAAAAGCTACATTTCTATTATTATATAGAATATACTGGTAGAATACTGAATGTCACTTACAGTATCTAACACACTTGTTCGTACAGTGTGAATATACTGAGGAAATTGCTGTGGAACCGCCAAAAAGTGAACTTTATGTACTAGCTTTGTTTCAGTTTGTTGTAAGGAAACATCATAAACACCAATATATGAAAACCACGAACCAAATATAACATACAAACCGGAAAAATAGTGAAAAGAATAAAAAGCTGCTTTTTTCGTGCATCGTACATCAAAATTAGAAGAGTGGCAACTTTTTTTGGTCTCTCTGAGCTTCCTACGTTGTCACCCTCTAGAGGCACAGGGTTCATTACGAAAGACGAGAGTGCACAGTAATTTACGCTGCGAATCTGCTTTGAAGAAAATGGGGCGTCGAAAGGTGTTAAGTAGTGATTTGAAGAAAGTGATTGTAAACTTTGCCTTAAAAAGTAAGTCATTTACAAACATAGGAAAAATTGTGAACAAATCCCATTCAACTATTCAATACGTTGTGAACAAATTTAAATACAACGGCTCAATCAGAAATTTACCGCGCGAGGCGCCAGAAACGAAACTAAATAGAGAGATGAGTGAATGGTTCTGAATGGAATCAAAAGAAATCTTAAAATTAGTGCACCACAATTTCGTCCAGTAGTAGAAAGTGTGCGTGGGAAAGTAGTATCCAACCAGCCAATCCGTAGTGTGCCGTGAAAAAACGAATACCATGGTAGAAGAGTAAAGAAAAGGCTATATGTTAGCAAGAAAAATCTAGCAAGTAGTAGTCTGAAGAAGGAAGTGATATACTTCCGAAACTGTAACATTTCTAATTAATTTATAATAAACATTATAGACAGCCTTGTAAGAAAGTTGTATTTAGTTTGTGTTTAAGATGAACACAAGGCCTTTTTATCATAATATCCACGGCAAAAGCCTCTTTCAGTGCTGCATAAGATTAATTAGTGGTTCTGGCTTTAATTTAAGCTAACTATAATTTTGTAATTATAGTTGCACAAATGAGGGGCTATCAGTTGAAAATTATTTTTTTCTTTTTCTTTCTTTTTTTATTTTTTTTAGAAATGTAGATATTACGTAAAACTGGAGCTTCTCGCTTGACGCCAAACTGAAACTGACATTTTAAAATCGCTACAATTTTGCAATTGTAGTAGACGAACGTAACTTTCTTCATGGGAAACAGTATAAAAGAAGACATATATCGGTTAAGACTAGTGGTTTGTGCAAAAGTTGAGTTTTTGCAATACTACTAGTTGTCAGTTGATTGCATGCTACAACCCTAATTTTAAAATTGATAATGTTTCAATTATAGTTGCACAAATGATTTTTTTTCTGCACAAACTAGGATCTATCCTCTGGAATCTGTCGTTTCTAAAAATGTGAATATTTTGCAATACTGGAGATTCTGGCTTAACATTCAACTAAAATTGGCATTTTAAAATTGCTTAATTTCATAGTTTCAAAGTTTTTGCTCCACAATACCGGTACTATACAAGTGATTGTCATTTTGTTTGTTTGTTTGTTTGTTTGTTTTTAAAAGTTCCGGCCTGGTGTTACAATGCCAAAATGAATGACTGGTCATGAACTGCGGAATAGAATCCAAACCTTTAACTACTGAGAAGTGCTTTAAATAGCCTATTAAAGTCTATCTCTATTATATAGCACAGTTGAATAATTAATGAATTTTTAATGGATTAACAATCGACTAAAGGTAAGATCTATTATCAGTAAAACGTAATGGTTGAAATTAAAAGCAAGTTCAAACGTAATTTATTAAAATCAAAATTAGAAATGACATCTTTCACTACAATGCAACAATTTTATATTTAGCTCTGAAAGTTAATGTAAAAGTAAGGGTATGTAAAAATGCATCTATTCTTTCAAAAATCACTGTCTTCAAATAAACCTGATAAATAAAAACTAAACTTAAAAAAAAAAAACATATACTCAGAAAAATCATTGAAAATTAAGTGACTTTTAATTTAAATATTTGTGTATCAGTTACTTTTGTACTTCTGCAAGGACATTGCACGAGGTACTACCCAAAATATTCAAGATTTTTCTTATTGAGCAAACTAGTAGCAGTACGACATTCCACCGCTAGATGTCTCGGCGTACATGTATTAGCTAGTGCACCACAAAGTTGCGTCATCTTTTGTGCATTTAGTTGTGAGTTGTAGTTGCTTGTGTCAGAACGTGTTTCAGTGCTTCTGCGATTTGTCAATTGGCTGACGTTAAGGAGTTTGCATCAAGTTCTATGTCAAGTTGAAAAGAACTGCAGCCGAAACCCCTCCTATGCTGAAAGAGACATTTGGTGAGAGTGCACTCAGTCAAGCAAGAACAATTGAGTAATCCAAGCGTTTCAAAGAAGGCCGCAAATCTGTGGAAAACGACAAAAATTCTGGTCGATCGTCAACATGCACAACACCGGAAATGATCATAAGAGTGTGATGTGATTCGCGAAGACAGAAGGCAGAGAATCCACGATGTTTTGTAACAGACTTTGACTCTCGAAAGGTACATGCCAACGAATTATATGCGATGAACTGAACATGAGACGAATTACAGCGAAATTTGTCACACACGCCTTCTCAGCATCAACCCAAAAAAAAAAAAAAAAAATCTCAGAATTCAGACGTGCACTGGGATGAAACAAAGAGTTCGAGAGTGTCCAAACTTCTTATCCTGAGCCATTAGAAGTTATGAATCTTGGGGCTGTGGTTATAACCTGGAAACAAAGCAGCAATCATCACAATTGAAGACGACATCCTCTCCAAAACGCCATCTTCATCCAAGGCCGAGAAAAGCTTGGCAAGTTCGCAGCAATATCAAGCCAATGCTGATAATTTTTTCGACATTCGAGGAATTGTGCATAGCGTTTGTTCCACCTAGTCAGAATGTCAAGGGGAAGTTTAACTGCTAGACTTCGAAGAGGTTGGGGGAAGATGTTCGGCGCAAACGGCCAGAGTTGTGGCAAACGAAAGACTGGTTGATGCATCATGGCAACGTGCCCACGCACAATTAGCTCGTTGTGAGGGAATTTCTGGGCAAAAACAACATGGCAACTGTCCCCTACCCTCCATACTTCCCTAGCATAGCCTCGTGGGACTTCTACCTATTCCCGAAGATGAAACTCGCGTTGAAAGGGCAACGTTTTGATTCCATTGAAGACATCCAAGTGTGAAGTGACCAGTATTTATTATTTATTGATTTATGTTGATTTTCCACATATTCATTTATTGTCTGCCTGAGAAATATAATTTCCATTAAGATTTGCCATTAGTGTTGTGAAGCTATTCTTTTTTGCTCTAATTACATAAAACTGTTTTGTATACATCAAGAACGTTAGTCATTCGGAAGACTTATCTAATGAAATTCATTTACGTCTGAGAATTCGGTTAATGAGTTCTTCCGTAGTTTTGTGTCTTCTTTGCTGAATCGTGAAAGTATTTGTTTCCATTTATGCAATGTATTATGTCAATGTCTATTTTATGTAATAAAGGTGATAGAGTTCCTTTCCCGATTATCTAACCATCTCTGACGTCAAAAGTACCTGTTGAGACGAAATCATCGCATCGACACGTGTCTGGAGTCAGCAAGAATACCAGCAGATTTGGATCCTTAAATACCCTTTTCAACCCGGAAACTTGAACTTAGTCTCTGGAGTTAGTCGGGAGGCCGTCAACGGAATCAGTCCGGAAAGTTCACGGGAGTTAGTCGGCGACAATCTTTGGAGTTAGTCGGGGCCCAGTCTTTAGAGTTGGCTGGAGAACATCGAAGTCCGTTACTTAGAGAACTAGCCGAACTCTCTTTAATTCCGTCAACGGCAAGATCTAGCTCAGCGGCTAGAGAATCAGATCACGTTAAAAGCAGAACGCCAGATCACCGCTCGATCATCGAGAAGACATCAAGGAGCCCAGCAGAGATAATGGAACAACAGGTACTGTGATATCAGAATTCATCCCTTACTTCCCTCACCCCTCACCTATACTCTCTCACTTCAAATATCTTGAAATCTTCGCTTTCATTTCTCTTATATTGAGACGGGTGTCGTCCGGTCCCAGGACCTGATCTACCTATGAAAGACATCCCAAGAAATTCTCATTGACGACACAGCTTTCTTTGAAAATCCTTTTCAAATTAAGCACCCGTAAAACAAGTGGAATCGCAACGGATCCTGAACACGCTTCACCCTGCGGACTCCTACGAGTGCTTCCAAAAGTGGAACGACCTGGGATCGTTGCATACATGCCGGAGGGAACTACTTGGAAGGTGGTGGAGGACATTAGGACGTAAGTATGGTTTTCTGATTTTTACAGTGACATTTTGAGAACCTCGTACATACGTACCTATATCACATCAGAAATTACTATTGTAGAACCGGTATTGAAGTTTTTGATAAAACTCGCAAAAAAATCTTTGTAGAATATCTATTCCATATGATTTGAAGAAAAATAACAATTTATCTTTTGATCTTTAATAACTTTTAGCGATTCTTAAAAACTAACTCCAAGAAACAGTAATTCATTAAATTAAAATTAATAAAACTTTTAGTCGATAATGTTTTAACGGATTAATTACAACCGTTACTGTGTTAGTTGGTTCGTGATTTAACTGCTCAGTTATATGTATTTGTAAGCGCTTCCTACGATCTTTGTAAACAATATTTTTACTCACTTCCAGTAAAAGAAAATTTAAATTAATCTAAACGATGACCAAATTATATATTTCCACTGTGACTTGTCATAGATCCAGCCACAAACACAACTAAGAAATTATCTCTTAGGAGATAGATCTTTGCAGAGTTGAATTCTAGCCTCCCTAATTTACCACGAAACCAATATCTGGCCTTACTAGCAGGGGCGTAAATAAGGGCCCCGCAGACTCCGCATTGCGGGGCCTTAAGCCATCAAGAGGCCTCAAATCGTGGAGTAGGATGTAGAAAAGGTGTCCCACTCCACGCTGTCTGCGGGGAGGTTCCCAAACCTTTAGTTACGCCACTGCTTACTAGATATTTTAATGAATGTAATGGTGTAAAATATATGAAATTTCATCCATTTGTTTACTTTCAAAATGTTTGGCAGGTTCAACTAGCCCTAGATCCTAGCAAAAGAGCATTTTTCAACTGTTTCATCTAGAATACAGAAGTATTTTTATTCTATCTACTGTTGGTAACAGTATCCTAAACTTTATCAAACTTCTACCTAAGTACTTACTTTTCTGTTGACGATTTGTTAAAGAGTGCAGCATAATGTAATGGTGTGTTATCAGCTTTGTCAGCAATCTTCTGATTCGCATTATTTTGAAGAAGAAACTCAACACATTCGGGATTGCCTGTTGCTGCTGCTTGGTGCAATGGAGTGAATCCGTCACTGTTTCTAGGCTAAAAGTAAACAGATTACAATTATTTAAACAGTAACTAATTGTGAATATAACTGTCTTGCTATCTATAGTTTCTTTCAATAATATATGAATTAGGAAATATAAAAATGAGAACTTTTTCCAAATGTCATATATACGTCGGCTAAGTAATTCGGTGTTTGTCATGGCCCTAAACTAACTAACTTTATAACTTATGGAACCCGAAGGTTTAATGCAGCATTGATAAAGCCTCTCCATTCACTTCTGTTTTTAGCCAACTGAATCCAGTTTCTACATTGTTTTCTCATTTCTGCGAGATTCATCTTATTATTGCAGTCGTTTGTCAACACAATAATTCCAGTGTTCCATTGGGAGGCATCAACTTTTCTCACAAATTCATTGCTACCAGGATCACTAACAGAAGCGCCTATTCCAGAGGTATACCTAGACAGAACTAAACAGATATACGAGTAAGTCATAAAACAATAGGTTTGATCTATGGTTATCATATGGTAGAAGCGATGAAACTAGTGTAATGTAGCTTAATCTCGAGTGCAAGTTAGGGCAAGCCAAATGAATGAAGTATTCCCGAGCGCAAGCGACTGCGAACCGAACTAAGATTAGTGAGCACGAGCCAAATTGAGAGAAATGAGCCCAAGCACGAGTGAGCCCGACCGATCTAGATGCAAAGTCATCTATGAAAATTACAAATAAGATTATATGGGTACTTAAGTTTCATGGAAATCTTTTCTGGGCGCGGAACCTAAAAAGATTTCATTTTATAAAAATTGTTTTGGGTCTGGAACAGGAATTTCTTTTTCTGAGAAAATGGATTCTGCTTGTGGAACCGGAATTCATTTTTTCTGTGAATATTGGTTTAGGCTTGGAACTGAAATTCATAAAATAATTACTATTAACAACCCTAATTACGATATAAAAGAAGCCATATGCATGCCATGAAGCTTACGTTGAAAAATATTAACAAAAATGGTGATGCTGACAGTGTAAGATGCCCTACAAATGTGTGATAGAAAATAATTGACATAGTTGAGTGTTGTATTTGATCCAATGTGATTGTATTTACTGTCAATAAAGACAAGTAAGAATTTTACAGGTTGGTTCAGTTATATTGAGCCGAATTTGAATATGCCTCTTACATAGTAAATGCCGTCTTTCCACCACCAGTTGTGTTTGATTTGCAGTTCATTTCTAATGACTATTAGCTGGCATCGAAATTTGCATTTCAGAAGACTGTGTTGCACCTATACCATGGATATTGCGTCACACCCTCTTAACAGGGTTTCCACACGCCGAAGACAGCACAGAGTCTACGATGAGACAGGCGTCGCTTGAATAGTAAGAAACCAGAGTAGTCCATTGGCCCGGCATCTGGGCTCTTCCGTAACTTCAGTCTTCTGTTCAGTACGGACACATAATTCCAGCGCTGTTTTCGACATGTGATGGCTGCAGTTCAACCTGGTTTACATCTTGTTCGTACGATGCTGGGATTTCATGCTGGTACGTTTCAGTCAAGACATTAGTTTGGCAGAACGCAACATTGATTTTGACGTTTTGCTCCACATTTAGGAGACAAAGTTTACCCTTGTACGAGAAACCAGCCACAATCATAAACCCTTTTTTTGAAACTCTCTCTCTATACAATGGCACGAGCTTTACCACGTTCTGTGAGGTACGTCCTCTCCTTATCAAAGGTAACAACAAACTTTCACTAATCAGGACAAGATGATATTCGTACAGTCTTCTGTAATTTCTTTTTTGTTCAGCCACATGGAACAGCTTCAAGGCATGCACACTGCTCTTACGAACAACCGTGAAGCGTCAATCTCTGCGATGTGCGGCATTTGCTGGCCATTCCACACTGTATGGGAGAATATTCGGTAGTCGCCATACGTCGAACCACACAGTGGCGGAGGGGTCCTCTTCGTGGAAGGGCAGTTTTTAGCTACTCACGTCAGTGTGATGCGCTCATGACTCTGTGCCGCATATTTTCGTATACAACGATTCACAATGGCACAACTTACACAAGAATTACGCACTTGACACGTTTCTACGATGCGCGGCGCCGTGAACTTAGCTTTGGAAAGAGCCACAGTGAATACGTTACAGGATTTGTTCAGTCTCGGTGGCATCAGACTATGCTCGACCACAGTGCTCTACTACGTGACCAACGAGGTACTGTTGCCTGCCTTGTGGCAATCTCACAGTGATGGGTTGATCATGCAGAGTACACTTGTACATTGAATTCGGCTCAATATAAATGAATCAACCTCTGTATCAGTATTGCCATTTTATATAGAACGTGTACTGTAATGTCGCAAATATCTACTTACTTTGTTTCCTTTCAGCTCATCCGGTAAGAAAGATATACCTTCTTTAATGCAAAATTCATTCAAGTTTCTTTTAATATACCCTTGAGCTACTTCCGTTTTTATGTTTATTTCAGCTCCATAATCAACTAGCAGCTTCATACATGCAAAGGAATGGCATGCATAATATATTGGAGTTTTTCCAAATATGTCACATTCATCAACGTACGCTCCATTCTCCAAAAGATATTCTAGAATTGTTTCATTTGCTTTATATGCTGCCAAATGGAGCGGTGTGTAGTATGCATCACCAAATCTACAATTAACATCAGCCCCATCTTCAATAGCTCTTTTGACCTCTAGTAGGTTATTGTCATTAATGGCTTTTAAGAGCTGTAATTGAATTTGGATGTCTTGTCGCTGCATTTCTATATCTTGAACTGCGTGAGCCACATTTACTAAATCTTGAGACTGGATTAAACTGTGACGTTGTTCTACTTCTATTTCCTGGGAAACACATTTTCCGCTTCTGACGTTGAAACGGTTATCCATTTTACAGAGTTGAAGTTATTTACTTTCCATAGAATTCCTTCGACTTCAATTGAACCTCACTCCTGTATTTTCTGTGATTTAATCTGTGAAAAAGAATAAATTAATTAAACGTTAAAATAGTAATGAAAGAATAGTAAAAGTATATAAACATGTATTAGTGAAAATGAATGGAAATGAACTTAAAACTTCTATTCTTACCTTCTACTTTATATCCTCTGCAGGCCTAAAGAAACGGGAAATTGGTGCAATGAGAATCTAGAAGGAAAAACCTCGAGAAAAGGAAGGTCGTGAAGAGGCAAAAAAAAATGAATAATAAAATATGAAATATATGACAAGAAATCATCTAAAAAGAGTAACAACAGTACAATAAAACAGAAATTCGAAAACAAAAAACTTAGAACACGTTAACTATCCTAATTTTAATAATAAAGCTTATTAGATTATGGTCACTAGACACCGCACTATCCCCAAAATCATGGTTAAGATTGTAAGTAGTCGTGAACACTCTCCAAAGTCTGTGTAATTTGGAATTCTACACACAACGTGCTAAATACTCAATGATACAATACTGTCTTCACAATATGGACGATTTACTTTCGCGTACTAAAGAGGAATGTGTGAGCTGAGAATATCCGATACGAAAGCATGTCACTATTGTTTCTTCTCGGCGACTAGGACACGGGAATGTCTGCCTATTGCCCAAAGTGAGTTATACTTAGGGGATCTCGTTTTTGCTGAGACCGCATCTCTTAGATGGTCTCATTACCCTAAGGGCCATTCTGACTTCTCCATTAAGTCCATTAAGCCTTGAGTCTCCATTTCATAATACAAACACTAAATAATACAGCGCCATCTTGTGGGGAGCGGTGGTACTATGCAAAAGTTCAGTTATGTTTAGTTAGTCGAAGTATACAGCACCATCTTGTAGCGAGTAGTAGAACTAGAGCATATTCTGCAAAAGTTCTGCTGTGTGACCGCTTGTCTGGAAGATTCGAGTATTTTTAAATTTTTTACTCACCAAGGACGCGTGGCATAAATATGGGAGACAACCGAGAGATGGATAGTTCCAAATTCTAAGTTCGGAGTGATTGTGAGTTCAGTGCGATCTGAAATTCGACGGCTTTAGCCGGATAGTCCCTTTCTTTAACCACTGTCCCGTTTCCTTCTTATTCTTAAGTGGAACGCATAAATTTTTCGTTTCTAAACAATAATGAACAGAGTATCCCGTAATTGTTATTCAAAATATAAATTATGAGAGCAAATTCTACACTATTTCCTTAAAATGAATACGTATAGAGATATTTTTAGTACCAACATTCATTGGTAATTTTTACATCACGCCTCGAACTTTTGAAAGCTGTTAAGTGCTTGAAACTTTTGAGTGCTCTTAAATGCCTTATCACTCTTATATGTGTATTTTGTAACTAGAAAACACTACCAGTGCCCAAAATGTGATATGGGAATCATGAGTGTACCCTGTCCCCCGATTCGTGAGCGTGATCTTTTCGCAAGTTCAATTCTAATCACCTTACTTTAATTTGTGAGTAGATAAAACCAGTGCCTTCTATTTATTCAGAACTCCGGCTTGTAGTGGTATTGATTAGCATTACAGTAGAGCGTCGATTATCCGAAGTAATTGGGCGACATGGGTGTTCGGAAAACTGGTTTGTTCGGATAAATGAACTGTACATGTTTATTTGCCATGCGCGGAGCGGCACGCCTCAACTCTAAGCTGGCGCAGCTGTTGCTGTGAACAGCTTTGATACTGCCTCTACTTCTACAGCCAGTGCCAAACCGACAGAAATGTGCTGATTGTTGAAACACTGTGGGAAACTTGGTTTGGGAGTGAGGGGGATGATGGACGGTAGGGTGGGAGAGAAACAGGTGCGAGCGAGTACACAGTTTGGTTAAGCGGTCGTTCGGTTGACCGACGTTCGGATAATCGACGCTCTACTGTATTTTGATTTGAAGTTACGAGCCTTTTGTGTGAAATTATATAAATATGGAAAAGAAACAAATGACAGAGTGAATACAAAACAAGAACAACTGGGATAACTATCAATATCTCGTAATTGAATCAAGTAATATAAATAAGAATAAGGCTGTGTAATTTGCAATGAAATAATACAATATACAACGTCATTATGAGGATAAATATTCTCAGAATTCCTAAAAATTTACAGTAAGCCTACGGTTAGAAAAATGTAAATGTTTGAGAAACGGTTTGAAGTCTCAGCAATTATTGTTTGCTGAAATCTCAGCAATTCAGATTTCTTGTAAGGTAGTAATTGCAAGAAAATGGTGAGTACAGATTCCAATGAAAGTAAATAATCTCCGTGAAACTAAGTTCAGTAGCACAAACGCTCAAGTTCTAGCAATCTGATGGTATACGGTGTTGCAGAGATTGAAACAAATGGTAGTTAGACGATGCAAGGTCCGGGCTACACGGTGGATGCATCTAAATTTCCCAACCAAGTTCCGTCAATTTCTTCCGAGTCATCAAAGATGCGTGAGGCCGCGCATTGTCATGGTGGAACACAACCTCCTTTCTGTTGGCCAATTCTGCTTGCTTTTTCTGGATTGCTTCGTTCAAACGGTCAAGTTGTGCACAATACAGGACCGAATTGATGGTTTCGTCAGCTTGAAGGAGCCCATAATGAACAATTCCCTTCCAATCCCATCAAACACTCAACATAACATTGTAAGCCGACAATCCAGGCTTTGACCATGATCGCTTGCGTTTGATATCCTCGTATTTCACCCATTTTTCATCGCCTGTAATGAGTCACTTCAAATAGAATAAAAAATCCACCGTCTGACTACTATTTGTTTCGATCTCTGCAAAACTCTCTTGATGGTAAAAAAAAAAAAAAAAAAAAAAACGGGCGACCGAAGCACCGCTGTAAAATCTCTTCGCCAAGTCTTTCGACGATAAACCACAGAAGTTCTACACCGATGAAATTATAAAGCTACCCCAAAAATGACAAAAAGAGAGAGATAATAATGGTCAATATGTACTTGATAAAAAATTGATTTTGGGGGCGCGGTGGCTCAGTGGTAGAGCGTTCACCTCCGATGCTTGGGGTTCCTGGTTCGATTCCAGCTCCAGCCATGTGAACTTTGTGGTGGGCAAACACCGTGCTCGTGGTTTTTCTCGGTGTTCTCCCGTTTCCTCCCACTTTCTTCACTCTACCATTTCAATCATTTCTCATCATCACCGTCTCCTTTAGCCTAGCCGGCATAATCGTGGGACGTAAAACCTAAAGATTTTAAGATTTAAAATAGATTTTCAATACAGAAATTTTTTGTTCAAAAATGTACCAAAAAACCGCGGATAATTTTTATATGACCGTTTTGTATTGGAGACTCTGCTGGCTGGCTGGTCGATGACTTCTGATAAGTTCTAATCAATGACTGATCACCTACTGACCCTAAATTGGATCCTACGATCTATTGTATATGTGCCAATACCGTGGGAGCACAGAAACCGTGCTGTGGTATGCACAATACCTGCAGATGTCAAAAGAAAATTTACCGTTATGCATGCTAATGTTCGCTCACTTCTTCCGAAAATTGATGAAGTAAGATCTCTTATCGCTACGAATGAATGTGCTATTTTTATTGTAACTGAATCATGGTTAGATAAATCTGTTAATACTGAACAAATTGATGTACAAGGGTATTCCGTTTTACGACAAGACACGGGCAGGGGTGGGGGGATAGTAGTATATTATCTTAAAAACCTAGAACTTATGACTTTTGCATCCAGCTCTGGTGACGGATTAGAGAGACCAAACATAGAATTTCTTAACTTTACTGTAAAAATAAACTCTTATTCAATAGGTTTTGCTGCATTATACAGATCACCCAATATATCGTATACTTCACTATCAATTATTGAAGATATTGTCATCGAGCTCTATCCACAGGTCGATTCTCTGTATTTAATTGGCGACCTGAACTGTGACCAAACTTGCATAAACAAACCTGAAACGGTATATTTAAACTCAATATTAAATAGGTTAAATCTTATTCAAATAATTAATGAGCCTACTAGGATAACTGAAACAAGTGAATCTTTGTTAGATGTTATTGTTACTGATAACAGAGACAGACTGGCGTTGCATGGTGTTAGTCCCCCTATTGGAAATTCTGATCACTGTGTTATATACATGGTTCTTGATATTAATAAACCGCCTAGCCCGAAACCTGAAATTCTTAGCTGTCGAGATTATGGTAGTTTTGATGAAAATCTTTTCTTTAGCGATGCTCAATACATACACTGGGAAAACATTGAGTCATTTGAAACAATAGACGGTAAGGTTTCCTTTGTACAGGACGCATTAACACATATATTCGATGTACATGCTCCTATTAAAAAGATCAAGCTTTCTAAAACTAAACTCCCATATCTCTCAAGTAATACCAAGCTATTAATGAAATTGCGTGATCGAGCACATCTCAAGTTCAAGCGTACCAAAACCCAACAAGATTGGGAAGAGTTTAAAAGGCTTAGGAACTTTACAACGTCAGTGGTTCGACAAGAAAAAATTGCTTACTTCTCTTATCGTATTAAAAACTGCACTGCAGTTAAAGACAAATGGAAAGTAATACAAGAGCTGGGTCTTCGTAACAGGAACAATGATGTAGCACTTTCCAGTGAAATCAATGATCCAAATGTTATTAATGATCATTTCGTCAGTCTTCCTGGTTTGCCTCCTACTAATTCTGAGAGAGTTGACAATCAAACTAAGAAATTTCTGTCTAAAAAACATCCACAGCTACAGACAACATTTCTATTTAACCCAATAAATGAATCCGATGTGAGAAAGGCGGTACACAGCATAAAATCTAACTCAGCTGGCCTTGATGCAATAAGCACTAAAATGATCAAATTAGCGTTGCCATTCATACTATCACCTCTAACGAAAATAATTAATTATTCACTACTTAACGGCTGCTTTCCTACTGCCTGGAAAACAGCAAAAGTGGTACCGCTACCAAAGAAACCCCGCGTAACTTCCTTAAACGAGCTACGTCCAATTAGTATCTTACCAATAATGTCAAAGATCGTAGAAAAATTAGTAAACCAGCAGTTATACGACTATGTAAATCATAATAATATTATCCCTACTATTCAATCCGGTTTTCGTAAGCATCATAGTACTGTCAGTGCGATGCTCGAGGTAACAGATGGGATATTAAACGCAGTTGATAACTCTCAAGTTGCAATCGTAGTCCTCTTAGACCTAACCAAGGCCTTCGATCTAGTTAATCATAACCTGTTGTTGGCTAAACTTAGGTATTATAAATTTTCTGATACCGTCATAAACTGGATTGAAAGCTACTTACTAGGCAGGAAGCAACAAGTATATCTTAGGACAGCTCAAAATCCCTTATCTTCGGCACTCGTTATAAACAAAGGAGTACCTCAAGGATCAATCTTGGGTCCCCTTTTATTTTCTATTTACATTGCTGACCTCATAGATTCCATTAAATACTCTACTGTGCATTGCTACGCGGATGACACACAACTTTGCATCATGTCATCACCACAAAATATTGAACAAACTGTAGAACTTGTTAATAGAGATTTGACCTCTGTATCTGAATGGTGTACTGATAACGGTCTTGCCATCAACCCAAGTAAGTGTACATTTACGATTATAGGAACCTCACAACAGTTGAGTAAAATCAAGGCATCGGATCTAAAAATAAAAATTATGGACACTTATATTTCTTACTCTACCCATGTGAAAAGCCTAGGACTCATATTGGATAAGGAACTAAACTATAATAATCATATATCTACTCAGTGTAATAAAGCTATTACTTTATTACGTCGACTTTACAAAGCCAAAGACTTTCTATCTCAGTCTATGAAATTATATCTCATACAAGTACTTGTTTTACCGTTATTAGACTACTGTGACGCTGTATATGGACCATCTCTCTCTGTTTACAATTCTAAAACTATACAGAAAATACAGAACTCGTGCATTAGGTTTGCCTTTAACTTAAAGAAATCGGAACATATCCTACCAGTGCTAAATAGAAACGACATTTTAACAATGTCGAGAAGAAGATACCTACGCTATAGTTGTCTGATATATAAAATCCTTAAAACTCAATCCCCACAATATTTATATTGTAAATTTACAAAGCGGTCACAAATTCACTCTCACGTTACGCGTAACAGTGAGAAATTCAATGTACAAAGACTTAAACTGAAGATAGTGCAAGGATCATTTTCTAGAGCAGGTCCGAGAGTATGGAATGCGATACCAAAAGCTCTCACGGAAATAAAGTCATTTAATTCATTTCGAAATTCATTAAAATCACATTTGATGAAATCCCAGCGACTGGCCTCTGGCACTTACGACATGTACAGTTTTATGTAACAGCTTAGCTAAATCCAACAATTTCGCTACTTTTTATTGCATATGTCACTTGTTTATTTTCTGATTTATTCTTTTACTTGTATTTTTTTAAGTTTTCTTTCTATTCCTTTTGATGTGTAATGTTTAATATTGTATTCTTTTGACAAGGGTTAGGTGGTAGAGCAGCCATGGCTGAACCTCGCCCGCTTCAATAAAGACATTTTCATTTCATTTCATTTCATTTCATTTCCTTCGTTCCCACGTGTCGATGACCTGTAATCTTCTTCCCTTGAGATCATTGTACTGTAAGAGGTCACACGCTGGTATACTTCTATTGTAGCTGTGACCGTCTATCGAAAAAATACTTTAATCATGAGATGCTCAGAGCTTTTATAAGATGCTCAGAAGGTCTAAGAATTAATTGGAGACAGGCGATATGTTTTCATTCACTTAAGGAGAACGTGATTCAAACACGAATGCACGATACAGGCACACAACGTTCCTAGGACGTCCCATTTTGATTCCAATTATCCATATAGTTCCCATTATGATCAGGACAATGAGTAGAAATCCCTTGGACGTCCTCCATGGGACGTCCTAAAGCATCTCTACGTAGGATGTCCACGTGACATCCTGGATGGGACAGGAAATCCCACGCCGGACATACCTAGGACTACATTAAGCCACGATTTACCAGTGGATATCTCTTCGAGGTCCCGTTGAATATCCCGTTTTCCGGGATATTAGCGGACATCTGAATATCCCGCGGAGGTCCTATGGATGTCTCGGGAGCAAATTCGGATGATCCCGGGATCTCCCGTTATCCATTGCGGATCAGTCTCGGACGTTCCATGGACGTTCATGTGCTATGTGGGCGCTGAATCACTGCCAAGAAGCTACTCTCGATATCTTTAACCGTTTTCTCTCTGATATCTGTCGACAGACGGACGGACGGCCAAAGCCGTTCTGCTTGTATAAGACTTCTGACATTTATCCATAGTATAGTTGAGAAGTCTAAAATAGAAAGAAAAAACACATACTTTAAATAAATATGACAACTAAACTAGGATTGCGTAAGTCACAGGTCGGTAGCCAGCCTAAAAATGTAGGAGGGGGCGATAGAAGTTAGGGGAGCCCGATCCAACCATATTATAGTTCATCACCATATATCATTTGCAAGCCTATTCTGAAAAAATTAGGGAGGCGGTAAAAAAAATTGGGGGGACGGCCCACCTAGACCCCCTGGAAACGGGCCTGATAAAAAGTGAATATGTGTGAAAAGAAAATGAGATTCGTCTCTTGAAACATAGAAAGTAGAAGCGTAAACAAGAATTCTGAAAAGGATTCTTTAGAAAGTGTTGCCAATCTGAAATTTAATCAAAATAGGAAAAGAAAGAGTACAACAAATCCAAAATTAACATCGATAATTTTGGATTATCTTTTTATAAAAAAAAATAATAAAAAAAATTCTCACATCTTTTTATAAAAAAAAACTGTCATGGCTGACGTTAGCGGGAAGAAGAATTTACATAATCTTACCCTATTGTACAAAATACTTACTACGTCAGAGCCATCGTACCTAGCCCGTAGATTTTTATATTTATCAGACTTTCATACTAGAAGCACAAGATCACAGGATAATTTCTTGCCCTCCATACCCAGTCACAATTCTGATTCATGCTCAAAATCCTTCACAGTAAGTACTACACGCCTCTGGAACAGTTTACCTCAATTAATACATAACGTTCTCACAGTTACCAAATTTAAAAAATCTGTAAATTCCCTTCTCTTAAGTAAAGATAAGGATACTGGTAGCACATGAGACATCTTCGTTTTACCAGATTATTAATAACCCACATATGAACACGCAATCAATAGGTAACCTATGTTAATTTGTACAGCTTATATATTGTTCATACTTCTAGTACCGCTATATGCAATATGCAATTTAGGTTTCTCTATGTTATTTTGTTTCCTCTATTGTATATTATTTTCAATTTTTGTTTTTGAAATGTTTAACTATTTTTTTTACTTAAGTAGTATATTCTTTTTTATGTGGTTCAATACTCTTCTTTTGTAATTGTTAATATTTTCTATATATTGGTGCTTTTTAAAAAAAATGTATGCACGTGGTTAAGTGCTTCGCCACGTAAAATAAGTCATAAATAAATAAATAAATAAATGGCAATTAAAATGGTACTCACTCGAAAGGTACTTGAAGCTTCTTATAGCACCAAAAGTTATTATGATGAAAATTTTATGATGATTCAAAGCTCAGCTGGTAACTTGATGGTGGAAACACACTCCCTTAAAAATAAATAATCTTACTGTTATGGAAACAGATTCCAATAGTACAAACGCTCAAATTCTAGCAGTGTAATGCCATTCAGTAGGATATATATAGCTATATTGGAGACTCCCTGCTGGCTGCCTGGTCAATGGCTTCTGATAAGTGTTAATCGACAACTGATCTCACACTAATCCCGATCAATTAAGATATTACAATTAACTATACATTATATCTCATCTTTCAATTGTCAAAGAACATTTAGAAAAATAGTCGTTATTCATTCGCTTACATATTACCTGTGCAATTGCGATATCAGTCTCTACGTCAGTATTGATAAGAAAAAGAGCAAAAAACTTTGTTTTCGCTCAAATGATAATATTTTAATCCGTCTTCCTTTCTAATTACAAAGTACCGACGCAGTGATTCCGTACGGGGCCGCGGTGGCTCAGTGGTAGAGCGTTCACCTCTGCTGCATGGTATCCTTGGTTCGATCCCAGCTCGCACCAAGTGCGCTTTTGTGCGTGGGTCTTCTCGGGATTCTCCCGTTTCCCCTCACTTCATTCATTCCACCATTTCATTCATTTCTTATCATCACCGTTTCCTTTAGCCTAGTCGGCATAATCGTGACATGTAAAACTTAAAGATTTCATCTCATTTCAGTGATACCGTAACATTTGTTTTCTTTTTTCTTTTTTTTTTAGTATTTTCTTTCATAATATTATTCTGTTCTTGTTCTTCATTTTTATAGTTCTTAAGAAATGAATCTCGGACTTTCTAACATAATAAACTGAAAACAGTGGTCATTGGTACAACAACCCACCGGGACGTTCGCAGGGAAAACTAACAATACTTTACTTCCTTAAGAATCCCATAGACCAGCGGCGCAAATCTGTCTTCAATATTGGAGGGACGGGTAAAACCGTTATATATATATATATATATATATATATATATATATATATATATATATATATATATATATATATATATATATATATATATATATATATATATATATATATATATATATATATATATATTAAGGGATGTTCGAAATATTTATGAAGTTGAAAAACAATGTTGTGGATCAGGGCCGGCGCTAGAAGTTTTGCCGCCCTGGGCGGTGGCACGGCTTGACACCCCCCTTGAGCCGGCCCTGTTGTGTATTATCATTGGATCGGAGTTGTCTTCAACATTGGGAGGTGGGCAGAATTAAGGCTTATTCTTGGGAGACATCAATTTCGTCTCACTTTCCTTTATGACAGTCGGACACAACTCATTACATTTCTCCCCGAAAGATACACTTCAAATCGGATTATTGGGGGGACAGTCCCCCCAGTTCCAAGATTGGAGGGCACATGTCCCCCTCATCCCCCCAAGATTTGCGCCAGTGCCGTGGACACGTCCTCACTAGAGGATTATCCTAAAGATGGAAGGTATATCAAATCATCACACTCATTCCAGCTCCATTCGTTTCCGACATGAAAGGGCCTCACAAAAATGAATTGAATATAACACGAATAATTCTTAACCTTAAAAATCAGGTTTTTAAAGTCAGTCCTGTAACATGTTTATTTTAAATCAGGGGAAGGAGAGTGCACTCCTACACAATTTACTGGTTTCAATCCTACGCAAGAAGGATTGAGCGAAAATCTTAAGCTGATTGCCATGATGCAAGAATCTTGTAGCTCTTATTTAAAAAATCTTGCAATCCCATCTTTCTATTTACTATCTACACATTACAACTTGCCGAAAGCAACAAGGATATCTCTACTCATTAAGTACTGCACTCTAGTGAACAAATAGTGAACCTCCTCATTATTTTTGGCGCGCTTCCGCTCCCCATCCAAAAGAATCGTTCGTTTCGGAAGCGGCGAAACTGTTTTCTTTTTCTTATGTCAGTGGGAGGACGATAGCAGATAGCAAGCAAGACGTTCCAGAAAATTGCACATGGTTTGACTCCTTGCAAGATGAAAAAAATGTTGCATGTCTTTTTCAAGACTATGTTTACATGGAGAAATATTGTAAGGTTGCAAGATTTTTCAATGACAGCTATAAGAGTCTTGCAGCATGACAACCTAGCTTTAGGCAGAATATACACCATAATGTATCAAAATTGAATTAATTTTTAAGATTATAGCGGAATTTGATTTAAAGAGCGGAGGATAGGAAATAAAGGCTGACCAGGTAGGTTTCTTTCTTTCTCTGCCCCCCACTAGGTCACGTGCACGAAATTTGGGTTGTCCCCGGAGATAAAGAAACTGATGGAATGAAGATTGACAGCAGGAAAAAGAAAAGTCTGTTTTCTCTCTCTTCATAGATCATAAAGATTTCTTTGATTCTACGTAAACATCTCCGCCAATAGTTACCAGTAGAGGCATATTGGAGCTAACGACATATGAACGTTTTAGAAAATCTGTCCTTGTTGCTTTCAAGTGAAGGAAGTGTTCATCTTATAAAAGTAGTTTCGAACTGTGTAAACTAGCTTATTTGTCGCATCAACTGACAAACTTTTACAAAGAGTTCGAAGAGGATTTATCCTGTTGTGATGTATAGCGAATTGCAAAATAGTTAATGTATGTGTAAGAAGAAAACGACCGAGTACTGCTTTCCGATATATCGTGTCGTTTATGCTCTATGAAAATCAATATTGAAACCGGAAATAGTAGTAAATTTCTACCAGTTCCGGTTTTCAATAGAGAGATAGGAATGGAGATGATATATTTTCTAGAGACGTTGAATTAGTTCCCTAAAACCGCTTGTCACTAGCTAATATAGTTTTTGACTTAAGGCCCGTAAGTGGTCCATCTCTATCACTTCCTATTTAGTATATAGAAGATTGATGGAGAAGATGGAACCTATTCTTAGGACGCTAAATCTATTCCAGAAAACCCTTCTCCATATATCTTGCCGCTTTTGGTGTGATATCTGTTAACAGACAGACGGACATAGCCGTTCTATTAGACTTCCGATACTTATGCATAGAATAGTTTGGAAGTTTAATAAACCAAGGTACTATTCATCAAATCTATTTTCGTGCAGAATAAGAATATGTGAATTTCAAGGATTCTTTTACGTAAGTTATTATGCCCTAAAGAATAACGAGGACAAAGGTGGCTCAGTGGTAGAGTGCTCACCTCTGGTGTGTATGTGCTCCCCGGTTCGATCCCAGATCGCACCAAGTCTGCTTTGTCGTGGATAAACATGATGTTCGTGGGTTTTCTCAGGTTTTTCATTTTCTCCCACTTTCTTCATTCCACCATTTCATTCATTCACATCATCACCGTCTCCTTTAGCCTAGCCGGCATAGCCGTGAGACGTAAAACACAAAGATTTCATTTCTAAATAATAACCTAATGCATTCTACAGTGTTCTGTTATTGGCTAATGCCCCAATAATAGCGTATAGATTGATGAGATGCTTGCAGATTGATATGCCATACAATCGAATATTCATGAAAAAAGTGCACCAATATCTGCCAGGTAGTCACTACAAGCAAGAATCTATCTATTTCGTTCAAATAATGTTCCCCATGAGACGAGACGATAAGTAAGGTTTTCACGTCTCGTCTCCTAAATTTAATAGGTCTCGTCTCGTCCCGATCCTCGAAGACTTCTTTCGCTCTTGTCTCGATATTTTATTGTTCTGTTTTGAAAATGTATATCTATAACTATCTATCTATCTATCTATCTATCTATCTATCTATATATATATATATATATATATATATATATATATATATATATATGCCCTAATTTTTTTTCCTTAGTTTCATCTGTAAGTTATCACAACCTTTCCGCCTCACGATTGGTCCACGAATAATGTGATATACCAACATTTAAACCATACTTATTATTCTAGTAAATTGTGTAATGACTTGCATATTTTAAACGTAGATAAATGCTCTTCATTTCTTTCGTACTATCATTTTACCAATTTGTAGTTTTTTACATATTATCATGTAACACTAAAGCTGTGTTTGAGATCAAAATTTGGGTGAATTAGTGCTGCCCACGGGACTCGAGATATTTCTCATCTCGAAAATGAGACTATGATTCATGTATTTCTTGCTTCGTCTCGAATTTAGAAAGGTACTTCTCGTGTGGTTTTCGAGATTATAATCAAGACGAGACATTTCTGGTCTCGTGGACAACACTACGTTCAGAATAGGATGAACTGGTGGACTTGCGCGGGGATGCGTCTATAGGGAGCAGGTGCGTTAACAACGGTGGGTATGCGCTTAAACTAGAAGTTCATCCAATCATTATGTGAATACAATTTTTAAAAAATACTAACGTTCCGAATTGCTAAAATTTAAATACATCACGAATATCGACCAATATCCAATTTTTGTTTTTCTTACGCCATAGTGAAATATTTTCTAGTATAAACTGCCAAAGAGCTTGTACAGATGTACTTATAATATCGATTCAAAAGTTATCATAATCAGTGGCGTATTTAGGATCTTGTTTCGGAGGGGGAGGCTTGAGAACCAGTAAAAAGCATTTGTGTTGTACGTATAATGTGAAAAAAAATAAGATAAAAATGAAATTATTTCGAGGAGGACTTAAGCCCGATAGCCTCCTAAATGCGCCACTAATCAAAACATATTTGTTATAATTATTAGTGCATAAATGTAAATTATCCTTCATTTCAATAACAGCCTAAGCTTCAGATATTGTCTCATGTAAAATTTTATATCTAAAACGATTCCCTTTTTTTGTATTCAATGTTGCTTTGCTGGAGATGCAAGAAGTGATCAAAAAGTAAGGTTACAAAGCCTGCAATGAAATATATATATATATGTATGTATAATTTCATACAACCAAAACAGCTAACAGATAGTATATACATTAGGTTATTTTTTCGACAGTTGTCATATCGGTTGAGGCACTTACCGTATCGTGAGATGGTTGAAGACTCCCCTCCTGGTAAAACCCTGTCCTTGTAAGTTTAGCCACGTTGTCACGAAGAATTTCACCTCCTCGTCTCAAGCAAAGCGACGGTCTCATAGGTGCTCCTTCAAGTGCGGGAACAGGTGAAAGTTGCTTGAACCGAAGTCTGGGCTGTAGGGAGGATAGTCGAGATGACCCAGCGAAACAGCTTCAACAGTGTGGTGGTCTTCCGGGCTGTATGCGGGTGGGCGTTGTCGTGAAGGAAGATGACGCCCTCGGTGAGAGGTCCCTGGCCGTTTCATTCTGACTGCTTAGCGTAATCGTAAACCTCAACCAGCTCCCAGTGAATTTCAACCGCGGTTATATGTTTCGCCCACATAACTTGGATAACTGAGCGGACTTCTTTCGCCATTCGCGGAGTTTTCGAAACAAGTCGCCATTTGTATTTACCTACAATTAACGCCGTAAGTAGTGGGTTGCTGAAACTCTGCACAGTTGCCAACTCCATGTAATAAAATTACCGCACATTCCTCATTCCTGTATAACAGACGAAACTCTAGAAATATCGCCCTTGTAACCTAGCTTCTGAACCTGCCTCATATTTATAATGTAAGATATAAAGTTCTCACTTTCTACTCGTAGTTTGTTTCATTCGAAGTTCCGGCGGGAGCTCATGTGGTTCGGATTCCACGTTAATTAGTAGGTCCACGTCTCATATAGCCTCGCTGCTGAACGGGACGCTAAACTAAAATCAACTCAACTCATTCGAAGTTTCCAAAAACTTTGATTTCAAACTAAGTCAAACTAATATAATCATTGTAAGATAAGAGTTATCATATTTTCGAGCTGCAATAATTCACCTCCAAGAATGCATGCGTTGTAGTAGAATTGCCTATGATATATCACAAGCTACTTTCTTTGTTCTGAGCTCTGATTTCCTCGGCAAGCAGAAGCCTACACCAATTTACTTGGCAAGATGTGTTTAGACGACTAACAGCTCGTCTCTATTTGCTCTTCCATCACGGTCAATCAAAGGTTTGTAATGAACATCACTCACACACATTCACAAATTACACACGACTATTTGTAAAACCTTGCTAACCAAACCAGTGATGAGTTATATTTAGTTGAATTTGATACTTAAAAGTTGTCAAAGTGTAAATCATCGTGAGGTGTTTCCTTAAAGAGTCATGTGTAAACCTTTATTTTATATTTTATTTTGTGTTTTATGGTGTAGCTGATACGTTTGTTGAGTTTTCTTGCGTATCATTAATTCATAGATATCGCAACTTAGGAGGTGTGCAACGAGGGGTATATATAGGGTGTTCCACAAAAAGATTTACACTGTTTGAAATGTAACAATTCCCATCAAAATAAACAATTTTTTTTTTTTTTTTTTTTTTTTACGTTACAAAGATGTCCAAAACATTACTGATGGCGTTCTAATGTGAAATATGTTCAAAATGATCTCCATTGGCACAGTTACATCGTCGGCAGCCTGTGGAACAGACCGATAAACATATAATATAGTTTCCATTGGCATTGATTCACGCGCAGTCTGAATCGCCTCTCTTATGGCATCCTGCGCACGTGGTTTCATGGCGTAGACAGTGTTCTTCAGCTTCCCACAAAAAGAAGTCTAACCCCGTTAGACCGGATGATCTGCGTGGATATTCGACACTTCATCGTCGGCCTATCCACCTCTCAACGAATGTTTAATTCAGGAATTACCATACATCTTAATGGTAATATGGCGGTGCGCCGTCCTGTTAAAACACAAAAAGTCATCATCTGGGTACAGTTTGGCATATTTATTTTCCTGCAACATGTTAAGGTAGTGTACACCTGTCACTGCTCTTTCAAGAAAAAATGGTCCTATAAGTCATCTGACCACACCACCCTGATAACCCAGAAAGATTAACAGTACGTTCATCCATAACATGGGATTACCCAGTAGGCACAGTTATGGCGATTGATGGTTCCATTCAATTTAAAAGTCGCTTCATCAGATGAAATAATAAATCAGTTAATTGTTCATTAATAAAAATGCATTCATAAAATTGAAGGCGCCTGTCAGGATCGTCCTCATTGATTCTGTGACGTAACCTAGGAATGTAGGGTTTCTACTTTGCTTATTTTAAAATGCAAAAAACACTTGATTTGCTTACACATGATTCACGTGAAGCTTACCGTATGGATTTCTGAGGTTATCTTGTGAAAGTTTATAATTTTGTTTCCATCCCCCTTTCGTCCGCTACTGATTTCTTCCTGCCACACCGTCCTTTCTTCAGATCACACACAGTTCCTTCTCTCTCAAACTTGTCGCGTAATTTCGTAATTGTTATACGTGACGACTGCACAGTCTCAAATTCTGCCCACCATTATCTCTGCACTTCTTTAATGTTTACATTTCCAGAAACACTTAAAAATCCACATTCGCTGCTCCACGGAAAGGTTCCCAGCCATCTTGTTAATCAGTGGCGTATTTTGTGGGCTACCGGCGATAGCCCTAGAATATTACAGAATGGAGTTAATATAAATTAATTTCTATTGATAATTTTATACTTTAGTATCTTCTTTCAATGTTAAAAGTTTCTGCGAAATATACATATTTAGAAACATCCACTAACTTTTTTCACGCACTCTGTCTCGCTTTCTTAAGAGATTTCCAATCTGGCAACGCAGCAGGAAACCTCCTCTAGTTACTCAACTGCAAAAAGAATCGTGTAGTTCCTTCCTTCCACCTCTACCCGCAGCATAGGAACGGGCTCCCAGGTAACACCAGTTGCCTCTAGAGTAATCGGTTTCTTGGGCGTGAGCGAAAGTAAAGGGAAGGTATACGAGAATGATAGCTCAGTTTGGGAGTCTCTGGGAATTATTTCGGACATCTTGAGCCTCGTTCCGTAGCAGTTTGCGTCAACGCAACGCAAATTTTGTTTTATAGAATTTTTTGATAGTTGGCATAGTTATAATTACTTGTTTCATCATTTGCGTTACGTTGCGAAGACTCTTACAGACTGAGGCCCCTTTGTTGCTAATCGCCTATTTCAACGTTCTTTATAACTTTCACAATGGAGCACCCACGGGGGGTCCAACGGATCCGGAGCCCCCCAAAACATCCTAATTCAACATACACTTTGTCAATAAAACTATACTTATTTAACAGGGAAATGTCCGCTCACGAAAAGTGAACTTTGTGGTGGACAAACACCGTATGCATGGGTTTTCCCAGGGTCCTCTCATTTTCTTCATCCCACCATTTCATTCACTTCTCATCAATACCGTCTTCTTTAGCCTAACTGGCATACCCGTGGAACGTAAAACTGAAGATTTCATTTTTGTCTTTCTCTTATAAAAACAGTCTAGTTCTATAACTTTTTCTCTGAAAATATAGGTGAAAGTATTTTACAGTTACTTATCGTCTTTTCGGGTGAAGAATAACAAATACCCTTTCAATACTACATAGGCGGAGTGGCTTGTAGTATAGACCCCATAAAGCTTGATCCCCTCCTAACAAAAATTTATGGTTGTGAGTAGGGTTACAACTTATCCAAAGCAAAATATAAGGATACTTTTTGCAACAAATGAGGATAGAAATGTACAATAGTTTACCTGTACTAACTACTAAGATAACATGTCTTTCTAGTGAAGAGCAAATCATATTTGTCTACTTGATTTAGAAAAAAAAAGTGTAAGTCTTTTCCTTATTTTGAAGACTGTATAATAACGTAGGAACTAAATTCCAATAATAATAAGAAACTAAATAATAATAATAATAATAATAATAATAATAATAATAATAATAATAATAATAATAATAATAATAATAATAATAATAATAATAATAATAATGTACAGGTGTTATAAAGGATAGTAGTAGCCCAAGCCGTCAAACCAGTATACGCACTGTTGTTAACTACTTGTCGCTCCTGGCAACTGAACTGAAAATGAAAGAGAAAAGAAATAAAAACAATGCCTACACACACTTGACATGAGAATGCAAAATAATTTGGGCGCCTCCAATTTTGTGAACGAATTTCATTAATAAACAGTTAACTGATTCATCAGGTCATCTGTAATACTTGCTCTGTTAATAACATTCAAACAGTGGAAACCACTTTGAGGGACACATTGGAGAGAGAGAGAGAGATCGGATGTTCTAAAAATGGCGCCCACGGACATGTCAAAATAAAGCGAAATTGTTATAAAGTGGTATACCCTCCGGAGCCTTCTTCAATCGATGGGGAATCAAAGGTTTCACTATGTGGCAACGTTGTAGATTAACCATTAGGCCTAACATTGCTCCTGAAATCCATCAAGCAGTTTCATCGATTATAATACTAGGTGGTGCTAGTGTCAACGTTTATTAACTTTAACTGCCATCTGGAAAGAATCGATGTTACTACTTGATGGATTGGTAGACTTATTCTATGGTTTTGTATCTGCGAAGTTGCCACATAGTAAAAGTTGAATCTTCAGACAAGGGCAAGAAAGGTATATAATTATATTGGGTGTTTTAAAAATGGCGCCCACGGACCACAGAGCACTATTCTACAGGTCAAATTAAAGCGGAAATGTCATATGATGGAATGCTCTCCGGGACCTCCTTCAGCCGCTATGGGGAATCAAAATTTCACTATGTGGCAACATCGCATATTAACTTGGAGCCATTAGCATTTCTCTACGAATCCATCAAGAAGTTACATCGATGGATTATTAAGGTAATAAGTGGAGCTATTGTCAACGTCTATTGATTTTAACTATCATCTGACAAGAATCGATGTAATTATTTGATGGATTGGTAGATCTAATCTATGGTTCTTTATCTGCGACGTTGCCATATAGTGCAATTCGCGTCTCCTGATGAGGTTCCGAAAGGTATACAAGTAGTTATATTTTTTGGTTTATTTTGGCTTGTAGAATAGTGCTTTGCAGTCTATAGCCCATTTTCAAAACAGACAATATATATACATTGAAACCTGTCAATGTTGGCCACCATCGGTTTCATTGAAAAGTGGCCAACTTACAGAAAATAGGTGTGATTAGTATATTTTTAGAATAAGATTTCTAGTATTACTTGATCGTAAAATTTTAATAAACAATGGCGCGACAGCTACTTTTAAATTATATATATATATATATATATATATATATATATATATATATATATATATATATATATATATATATATATATATATATATATATATATATATCCAGAGTAATCACTGGCGTATTTACTACTATGTTTCGGGTGGCTCTGCTACCTTTATTGCTGGAAATGTGAAAATTCTGCAAGATATTTCATTTACTTTAAATAGTAAATAATATTTTAGGGGGCTTAAGCCCGGAACCCCCCTTAAGTACACCACTGAGAGTCATCATAACAATATACGGTAATAGAAAAAATACGTATTCTATGTTGGTTTATTCTAGACAAATTTCTTTTATTATTTTTGGTACATATGCACATTGTAATTTTGTAGTTCTTGTATAGTATCGTCTACCGCTTGTTAATGAGCTACAAGTGTTTTCCTCGGAGCAAAAGTTTTATTATTATTATTATTATTATTTAATAAAATCTTAAGGGAATTCATATCTTAAAACCTCCGCTGCCCTTCGACAAGCCGTCAGGTGCCAACAGTTGATAACTGAGATGGTTAGCTTTCACCCCGAATTACTAAAGCTCCCCACTGATGAAAGGGGCCGTTATAGCTAAAGGTTTTACCAAAAGAAACAGGATAAATAAATACGTACAGTCATTTCCTGAATTCCTGTATGTGATTTTTCTTATTCACATCTTCCTTCACCACCCCTTTATCAGGGTAGCGTTCTGGCCATTGACCTCTAAGAACAAGTGGGAATCCATACTTCTTTGTCCCCAGAGATAAATACAGAACATCTGCCTCGGGAATACGAAAAATAACAAAACGGTATTTTGCGTGGTCAAGATACGCAGGTAAATTTATCATTATCATCATTGCTTCAATGCGGCCAACTTCCAAGATAGACAGGTGGCCAACTTACAGAATAATAAGCAAACCTATCTCTCATGGAAAAATGCAGGTTCAAGACGAACCAGGTCAAGATAAGCAGGTGGCCAAGTTCACAAGTTTTACTGTATATATATATGAGAGAGATTTCAATGGTACAATTATGTGTGTATACCAGCATCATTTATAACGGGAAAACAATGTTTTATGTGGCATATTATGATTTAAGCCGTATTTCGTTTATGATTTAAGTCAGGGTGCGAATTACCGGGGGGAATGAGGGGGATTTTCCCCATCAATCACATTTTGTTCCCCCCCAAAGAAGTCAGCTCAAGTATCCCCACCGGGGATGCTCGCTTTCCCCCTCAAACTATGCTGAGTCTAACTCCAAATTTCACTGATTTTTGTTATTTCTTGTAAATTTAATCTTCTAGCTGTATTTCGAAATGATCGATGTAAACTGTTCAGTTTTGGTCATTTCTACTTACCACCTAATTAGCCACTATTTTCAACGTTGTTTATTAGAACTATATTATTATGACTACGGTTGTTACTTGCAACTGTACCTTTGTACCCTTCAGTTCGTGATCGTTTGTGAATTTGAATGTACTAATTGCGTATAACAAAGCCCCATATAGATTTATAAATGTTGTTAGCGGTTGGCCAAGAAGAAGTAAACAAATAGCTTCTTCTACCATACTTGGCGAAGTTCGGATATGTCATATTCATCCTCTATATTTGTATCGATTATCATCTTATTTTAATTTTTGTTATAACATGTTATTTCATTTTCCAGTGTACTCTTTGTTAGCACATGGTCTTCATTCCCTAGTAGGTTGTGTGTATGCAACTCAAAAGTTGCATTTAATTTGTGATAATTAGCATAGTAATCACTGCTTTTACAGTTTACGGAAATGAACTTTTGAAACTGTACTCAAAATCTGAGATATAGGTATTCTCTCGTAAGTATATGTTAACGTACACGCTGGGGGATACGCTCCTAGTGAGCAGACATGTTAATGAAGGTGATTTTTAGGTGAATAAGCAAATAATTCAAGATTTGTTTCAGCGTTTGTTAATACGACTGGTTCTCCGTGTCATTGTCCGTGTCTGTATAAGCATTTCAACTGGAGCGGTTTTTTTTTTTTGTTTTTTTTTTTAAAGTTAACCCTTCATTTTTCCATCTTTTCGCTGTACAGTTTGCTGTCCACGCAATTAATGTTGTCTGAAAAACTTCAGTAATGTTTTAATTTATTTGAATAACGTAGCCCATAGTGAATCAACTCATCTTCAACCTAACAGTAAAGTAATTTTTAAGTGTTGACTTTCCGTGCCCATCACGGAATCGATATTTGGAGAAAAAAAGTCGTGATGAGCACAGCTTTAGCGGGAAGTAGAAGCACAAGCTCGAAATTTGAATTGAGAGATTTTAAATATTTGGCCTTCGATTTGACCTTGATGTGAGAAATCGGGACCAGCAACAATCCATTTCTAATTTGATAGGCTAATATCTAGATTTTCTTAAAAAAAAAAAAAAAAATGTCCGGTTTAACTGATAATTTGTGGTTTTCACAAGACTGAAGTAGGTTTCTTTTCGCAACCTGTATGTATTAATGCAAAGTGGAAGCTTTCAATATGAGTGGAAAAATTAACATATGCTTGTGATCATGGCTATCGCTCGAGCCGAATTATTAACTAAATAAACCTTAGAGAGCTACGGGGACAAGAGTGAGTACAACATTACAACACGTTCAGAAAGGTTTAGTGGGGTGTGTGTATGTCAGACAATATATATGTGCATAGTTATTGTCGGTAGATTTATTAAATTAATCTCTTATTTATTACACATGCCACACACACACACACACACACACATATATATATATATATATATATATATATATATATATATATATATATATATATATATATATATATATATATATATATATATATATATATATGGGGGGTAAGGCATTTATTGTCTCATTTTGAAATTTGAACCTTCAGACTAAGTCCTTTGGCCTAATTTTATCCAACCCAATATAGGTTATCTAATTCGCACACTGATTTAAGCCGTATTTGGTTTATGATTTAAGCCGTATTTGGCTCTTAACAATGGATCCGAAATATTGGAAACATTATTCTGCACAAGAACATAAAAGGTCAGTACAGTTCTGTATTGTTTAAAATGTGTTGATTACGTTCCATTAACAATCATCTTACTACAGATTCATTCCGCTTGCAAGTTTTCCACTCTTGCCTGAAGCCTTGTTCACGGAGGACAAAAGCAGGAGTAAAATAAATTTAAGGAAAATATACAGGAAATGCCTCATCACGGAAAAGCAGTGGAAATACATGCTGTCAGTTGCTGGATAAAGTGATGGTGTGCATTTCTTTTACTTTTATTTTGAACTAGCAGCGTTCACCCCGCTTCGCTGCGGTCACCCCGGAACGCAATAAACTTTGTTACTTAGATAATTTTTACTTTTTCGCTTTCAAGTGATATGATAAAAACCATAGAAGATTGCAGTAAATCTTAACATTATATCGCCTGTCATTTATGTTAACCCGCCCCGCTTCGCTGCGGTCATCCCGGTGCTGGCATATTGTAAAAGTGTCTGTAAAAATAAGCAAATCAATTAAAAAATTTTAAACAGAAGATTCAAGCTATTTTCCGCTGTATATCGCCTGTCATTTATGTTAACCCGCCGAGTGACACGGTCATGCGGGTTGCATATAAATACGTTTATTTTTACCTATGATGAACTAATAACAAAGGATTTGTACGTTATGGACACTTGAATGGTCAATTATCTCAAGACACTGGTAATTAAAAATTAAAGTGATATGATAAAAACCATCTAGGGTCCAAATCCTAATAACCCCCCAAAAATGAAAGAAATTGGTTCAGCCGTATTAGCGTGATGAGCGGACAAAATATTGTACGTTCTCTTTTATATATATAGATGTGTAGTAAAAGAGGTGATTCGGTCCATATTGTCCGATCATATGAAAAGTTCGAACATGGGCTAATATTTCGGAGCGAAAAGAAGATACACAGGCTGCTCAAAACAAACCAATCATCATTCTGAGACGAACTTATCACCTTTCCAGCTGGTTCATTGTTCCTCGCTTAGCACCAAGCTGTTTCTAACTTTTACGTATTAGATTTAGGATTTAGATTTCTGGGCTTTTGGCATCTATGGCCATGTTAGTTCGTCACTAGAATTAGGATTAGGAATTAGATTTCTGGGCTTTCGGTATCAATGGCCATGTTAGCTCGTCACTAAAATTAGGATTAGGAATTAGATTTCTAGGCTTTCGGTATCAATGGCCATGTTAGCTCGTCACTAAAATTAGGATTAGGAATTAGATTTCTGGGCTTTTGGCATCTATGGCCATGTTAGCTCGTCACTAAAATTAGGATTAGGAATTAGATTTCTGGGCTTTTGGCATCTATGGCCATGTTAGCTCGTCACTAAAATTAGGATTAGGAATTAGATTTCTGGGCTTTTGACATCTATGGCCATGTTAGCTCGTCACTAAAATTAGGATTAGGAATTAGATTTCTGGGCTTTTGGCATCTATGGCCATGTTAGCTCGTCACTAAAATGAGGATTAGGAATTAGATTTCTGGGCTTTTGGCATCTATGGTCATGTTAGCTCGTCACTAAAATTAGGATTAGGAATTAGATTTCTGGGCTTTTGGCATCTATGGCCATGTTAGCTCGTCACTAGAATTAGGATTAGGAATTAGATTCCTGGGCTTTCGGTATCAATGGCCATGTTAGCTCGTCACTAAAATTAGGATTAGGAATTAGATTTCTGGGCTTTCGGTAGATATGGCCATGTCAGCTCGTCACTAAAATTAGGATTAGGAATTAGATTTCTGGGCTTTCGGTATCAATGGCCATGTTAGCTCGTCACTAAAATTAGGATTAGGAATTAGATTTCTGGGCTTTCGGCATCTATGATCATGTCAGCCCGTCACGTTTAAGGAATGACGTCCCTCGGCGAGCACACTATCCGGGGAAAGGGAAAAAAGAAAGGATTTGGGAAGGAAGGAAGCGGCCTGGGACCTATATGTTAGGTACCAATCCGGCATTTGCCTGGTGTGAGTGAGAAAACACAGGAAAACCTTATTCAGGATGGCTGGCCTGAAAAAAAAATTTTTACTTCGTCGACCGAGTGTCTTCCCAAGGAATCGAACCCGGAACCGCTCGCATCGTTTTAAGTGTTAGATACCGTCATTAAGAAATAAAAAGTTTACGCTAATATATGTAACCAGGCTTTTTTGCAGTTCGAAACAACTTCTTGTATGTTTTTATTTAGTGTTAGCCCAAAAGAAATAAGCAAAAGGAAACCATATTTTATAATCTCCCTGCCCTTTGTTTCTTTATGGAAACTCGTGGATGTGGAATGGATGTATAGCTCGTTGAGTATATAGGCTATATATATAAAAATTGGTCATTCATCTCTATCTCTAGCCAATGATCAATCGTGGGTGTATATACTTAGCGTATGTATCTTCCACGCGGGAAACCCGGGTTCGATTCCCAGCAGAAGCTCAGTGGTTCGGATTCCACATTAAGTTGTAGGTCTATGTATCATATAGCCTCAGACATAGGCCTTAATGCTAAAAGGGACATCAAATTTTAATCCAACCAATGTATTTGCAGCAAATTTAAAGAACTTAAATAATTATGTTTGAAATAAAGAGCTCAGTTCACTCCAAGAAGATTCGCATTTGCATTTATTTAGTTCTAATTATGCATAAGGATAAAGCAGTTTCTAAAGTGAGATGGGCAGCCAAGCTTTTTCAACCAAAGTGTAGAAAGAGTGAAACTTGAGAACAAGGCTATAAGTTTAAAAAGATCTATATTTATCATTGTATGAGAACACCGTGGTCTAGTGGTTAGAGCAGCGTTTCCCAACCGGTGTGCCGCGTGCCGTGAATGGGCCGCTAGTGTGCCGCGAGGAATCGAAACAAAATTATTGATTTTATAGCAATCAAATTGCAAAACGTAGCGAAAAATGTATATTTGTATTTCACATTACTATGAACCTCTACTATGAATCTACAATTTTAAGTTTCATACCGGGTTACTGTTCTGTTTATTTCTAATGTTGGAAAAAGTATTTATTATCATTGTTACGACCATTATTGTTTCTTTACTGTTGCAGACTATTTCGTAACTTGAAAATTTAAACTATCATCCAATCCTATCGAAAAATTATCTATATTGTTTTGAAAGTAGAAGACATTTGTTTGTTCGATCGTTATTTAGTGATCTTACTTTTTAGTAAATGGTTGTATACAGTTTTTAAAAAGAAAGCATATGTTTAAAAACCTGGGTCCAATATTTCATTGCAATTGTTTTCTAATTTTAAATTAGAATGCAAAATAAGCATGATGATCTACAACGCGGGGAAAAAAAAAAAACAGTGATAGAGCTTTCTTCTCTGTGAGAAAAAGATCAATAATCACAGAAAAATACCGCTGTCTTTTATATTTACAAATAATAATATCTATAAGTGTGCCGCGTGAATCCAAGTAACACCCGTAGTGTGCCGCAAGTTGAAAAAGGTTGGGAAACGCTGGGTTAGAGCGTTGGACTCATGTCCGCGTGGTCCCGGGTTAGATTTCCGCCTGGTGCTTCCCAATTTTCGGCGTCCATCCTCCAGAGTCATGAGGCAAACTGGGGAGTAACGTGAAAACAAGACGTGACGGCCTCTAGGTCTAGAAAGCTCCTGATGCGCCAGTAGAGCTCACCACGTATTCGTCGCTACGTAGATGTACTTCAGCTGGTCGCTCGTAGATGGCGTTGGAGTGGCTAAGACCATAAAGGGCTGTCAAGCCAGTGGTTAATTATGTTTATCATTTTAGTACACACAAATCTTGTACGGGAACACAGCTCTTTCTTTCTATTCCATGACTAGCATACTACGGAATCACACGTGTTATATGGTATCTAAAAATATTCCATCTAATATGAGATAAAAAAAAAAATCAGTTAGACATGTGTGTCAATAACTTCCATCCAGTATGAGTTGAAGATCAGTTAGTCGTATGACTGAACAATTAATTATATCACAGTTTTCAGTCTTTACAATTTTAGATGGATTTTTTTTTTTTTTTTTTTAAATTACAAATACGTTTCAAAACATATACTGACACAAGAACACACGAAATGATTACAACAGACTCAATATACCAGTCCATTTCTTTAATTTTACCAACAATTCAGTGTATTTTTAATAGAAACATTGTGGCCCTCCTGTTTTTCATTTTCGTGAATAGGTCGATTTCCACAGAGTGGCCCAAAAATATACCGCTGTATTGATCAAGTATAACATTCTAGCTTATAGGTTTATTTGTTTCCTCTGTTTCGAGCTTAAAATATAAGTAAAAAAAAAAAAAAAAAACATTAAGAACAATAATAAAAAAACTAAGTCTACCTGAGGGATAACAACAAGAAATTACATAAAAAGCAATCAGTTGATCAGTACGGGACTGTATACCTACTTTTGGGCCACCTGTATTTCCCTAGAAAGAAAGTCACAGAACTCACAAAGTGATACGTGATGGCAATAGTAACATTTAGTTATGCCACCCAAGAATATAAATGATTAAGTTGTATAATCTACTCCTGCAGATGAATAAGTTGCAATAGTACTATACAACTCAATCATGATAGTCTGCCTCGGACATTCAAGAGTAGTGTGTCTAAAATTGCTGAGTTGAATACAGAAGTCGTTAAATCAAAAAAAAAAAAAAAAAAATCAGATTTTTTTCAGGTCTGTTTTTTTATTTAAAAAATAGTCCCATGTCTTTTTTTCACATAAAAACACTATGAAATTCTAAAAACAAATTTTTATTTCCAGTCATAAAAATAAATAAACAAATAAATAGAATCTGGTTTCCATCTTTTCTTAAACTATCCATGGTTTAAGTCAGTCAATCATGTAAATTACTGAATTTCTATGCCTTGAACTATGACAAGAATCGAAAAAAAAAAGTGTGAATGTAGAAACAAAAACCTTGTATCTTACATCTTGCTATCCCTTTTGATTAAATCTTTAACCCGTTGGTGTTTTTCTTTTTTTCCTCATCGCGAGACAATAGACTTTAATTACACCACCCAATTAGATTTTAATTCAAACTTGGGATTTAATTACATTTTATACTTTAGAGAATAATAATGCTCAATACTACGAGTTTTAAGTGTACCGTTTAAGTCTTCTTCTAGTAGAAGAAACTCCATCTGGACAACTTTCACTAAACACAAAACACTGAGCAAGTATATTATATATAAATATATATACTAGATCAAAGGGGCTAATATATAGAGTGGGATGCGTAAAGTGTAGCAAAATTTACATAGGAGAAACAAAAAAGATGGAAAAAAGGATAAAATAGTAAAAAGATGGCATAAGGTTGAAAAGGAACAAAAACGAAACATATGATCATCAGAAAGAGACAAACCACAGGATAGCGTGGGAAGGAGCAGAGGACATTGGTGAGAAAATGGAAAGAAGCCACAGAAATTACGAAAGCAGGAGACAAGGTGATGAATTGGAATGCAGGATTCGCGATAAGTAAAGAGTGGGAGAAGATTCTGCTTAAAGAAGAAGAAAAAAGAAAACAAATTAATAAGGGAACATAACAAGGATAATTAGAGGTCAAAAATGTATCCAGCAAAAATGTATATTTTTAATTGGACAAGTGCGCAGCTTTACAAGTGAAAGTGAATAACACAAGTGTTACTTTTTAATGAAGGGCGGATCCTAATTAAAAATAGATCATCAGGTAGTATATAAGAGGTGACCAACTCCCAAGTAATCAGAAGGACTGGAAGTCTGATGAAGACAATTATTATGTTGAAACTGTTACGTGATTGTTTTATACATATTATCACACAGCCTTACTCAGTGTGTTGCGTTTACTTTAACAATATGGAAACAAGGCCTGATAGAATAGTTATAGGACAAATTTCACATTACTTTATTTATTTATTTATTTATTTATTATTATTATTATTATTATTATTATTATTATTATTATTATTATTATTATTATTATTATTATTATTATTATTATTATTATTATTATTTTAATGTAGATGGAATATCTTCTTAACTTCTCTGGAAAGACGAAATTACTGTTACAAACAGGGCAATAATAAGGTTTTTCGCCTGTATGAATTTTTATATGCCTTCTCAAGCACTCAACTAGTTGGAAACTTTTGCTGTAATACTGACACGTTAGCAAAGGACCGTCCCTATGTGTTGTTCTATGAATTTGAAGACCTCTGTACTCTTTTTAAAAAAAATCTCACTCTCTTTACACCTATAAAGTGCTTCACCTGTGTGTATTGTATTACTGAATGTATTTTTTAATCAGTTGATATTTTTTTCTTTCTTTTTATCATCACAACGTTCACAAGCAAAATTCTTTATAGTTTTGTGACGAATCATATTTACTTTACAGTTATAAGCACTGGAGAATTCCTTCAACAAATTTCACAGCCCCTAAGATCTCTTTTGAAGTGTGTTTTCATGTGGCCTTTCAACATAAAACTAGTTGTGTATGTTTTAGCACTGACTTCACATGGAAAACCATTACCTTCTATATGAGAAACAGCATGACGGGCCAACTGACACTTCTCAAAGAATGACTTAGAACAGCGACTGCATTTGAAGGCTTCCTTGTTTGTATGCCTGAGCATGTGAGCTCTCAATGCACTCGGACGGCAATAAGTTCTCTTACATATCTCCCAGCAATATCTTCTTCCAATATTCTTACCAGTTGTAGCAGCATGTTCCATCATAGATGTGATGTTTTGTTCACTATCTGTGGATGATAAAAAAAAAAAAAAAAAAAATAACTTACGTCGATCAACAAATCAGTTTTACTTTGAATTAAATCTTTCGTATCAACTGTACTGCAAAAATTAAGAGAAAGAAACAATATAAACGATATGAATCATGTAAATTAACAGTCACAAACAGGAATAACCATATAGGAATACAGGATAAATTCTATCAACTGTATATTTGAGAATATTAACCATTTGAGACAATCAGATCTTATCTTCTTCACTGAAAACAACTTGCGTTAGCTTTAAAGTATCACATAACATTCATCACTTGTAGTAATAAACAAGAAAAATCTGGCACATTTTTCTTAAATGCAACATGCAGTAATAGTAAACGAAGTAAGAAGTTCTTGAGATGTTCCTGCTCAGTTCTTCACTTACCAATGAAAGAAGAACACAGACGTCGAACTCGCAGAGGAGGAATACACTGTGACATGAATTATTCTATTATAAACTAATCGGCCAAATGAACTACTCACAATTACATGCATAAAAAAAACAAACAAACAAACAAAAAAAAAAAAAAAAACCGAACAAATTTTTCCTGAGTAGCGCCTGTTTGTAGTACGATTTAGTTATATTCTGTAAAATGCGTAATATGTATTTTTTCCGGATTACCATGTGCTTGTGAGAAGTAAAAATAGAGTTCTCCTTTAAATCTAAATATCAGATTCAGTACCCTAGTTTAAGTCGTTATTCGACCAATTCCCCACAGTGAAGATCTTCCAGTGCCTAAACCTCCAGAACATCACACTATTGATTCAGAAGAAGATACCTCAGACGCTGCAAGCAACAGGGAAGATGTAGACTTTCAACCTTCTACGTCCCAGTCAACGTCACCTCATTTGATCACACAAGAAGAGCTTAACGACCTTGTACGAGACAGACGTTATTAAACATTGAAAAGACACAAGCAGTCAATTTTCATAATATGCGCAACAAACATACGCAGCCTGTTAATATTTTAATTGAAAATAACGGAACAGAGTGTGTGAACTCAACTAAGTTCTTAGGAATTTGGATAGATAAAAATCTCTCCTGTGTTGTACAAATAACTAAGCTTAGTAAAAAATTAAATCAAATTTATTTCGCAATTAAAGTACTTAAAAATGTTTTAAAAGAGTCTACTTTAAAAACGATTTACTTTGAATTATTCCAGCCAAATTTAACATATGGCATTATATTTTTGGAAAATACACACAAGGTAGAAGAAAAACATGATCCTAATACAAGAAACAAACAAAACTTTTCCATTGTAGAACACAGAACCCTATTATATGAAAAAGGGTGTAAATACGAGGGTATCATGCTATACAATAAACTTCCCAAAGATATAAAGACTCAGGAATCTGTTGCTGAATTTAAAAAAAGAACTACAGAAATATTTATTACAACATTGCTTTTACTCGGTAGAGGAATACATGAATTGCTAACAGAAACAAAACTACATTATCTACAATAACCAGTGTCTTTGCTTGTTTTTAGCATTTGATATATGTTCAAGGATTTCTACTTACACTGTAAGTAATAATTACTTTTAGTATCATGCAAAATGTAGTGTATAATAGGATGTAAGATGCAAGGTTTAATTATTAACCTAGTGTGTGTAATTTTCATTATTATTGTTCTTTTTACTTTTGTGTTTATATATAAATGACGTGTCCACTTCATATACATTGCAATACAGTGCTAAATATAAGAAAGAAGTACGAAATAAATACAATATAATACAATACAAGACATCTTTTTAAAAGAAAAGCGGAATTGTTGGGCTTTAGGCTTCAAGGTTGGAATCTCTTAGCTCAAGATGTTAAAACAAGTTTGTTTAGAATAGGACAAAGTCATTTTGAAGACTATTTTGTTGAAAATGGAAGCATTGTTTATTGCAAAGATGTTATTTCAGTCTTTGGGACCGAGTGGTGCTTGTTTATTGACAGTTCGAAACTAAAGCTGAATGCACTGTTTCTCCATATTGAAAATGTTCACCCACCTGTTCCTGTAGCACATGCGGCTTATACAACGGAGATGTATGAAATTATGGGTGCGATATTGGACTTCATTGAATATAAAAAAAAAAATCAAGTGGCATGTGTGGGGACTTGAAAGTTATTGGTATTCTCACAGGAATGCAACAAGGATACGCCATGTATTGTTGCTTTTTATGTGAATGGGATAGCCGTAACAAAGCAAACCACTATGTCCGTAAGTACTGGCCTCAAGACAATTTCTTTCCTGGCACCAAGAACAAATCTTGTAAACTAATTGTGAACCCTCAAGATGTATTTTTGCAACCATTACATATGAAGCTTGGGTTGATGAAGATTTTTGTTAAAGCACTAGATAGAAACGGTATTACCTTCATGCATCTTAAGGAGAAATTCCCAAACTTCAATGAGGCAAAAATTAAAGAAGGAATCTTTATCGGTCCACAGATTAAAACAGACATGCAGAATGAAGACTTCGAAACTAAACTCTCTGATATTGAGAAATTAGATTGGCTATCATTTAAATCGGTATGTTCAGGTTTTCTTGAAAATGTAAAAGCTGAAAATTATGAAGCTATTGTTAGTGACATGGTGCGCAGTTTTCAACTCATGGGGTGCGACATGTCATTAAAATTACACTTATTGCACTCACATCTTGACCTTTTTCTCCCAAACCTCGGCGCAGCAAGTGATGAACACGCACAACGGTTTCATCAGGACATTGCCACATTTGAAAAGCGTTACAATGGAAGATGGACTGAAAGTATGCTTGCTAAGTATTGCTGGTCTATCATCAGAGATTCCAGATGATGTCTACAAGCGTAAACGACCAAAAAAAAAAAAAAAAAAATCTTTAAAGGATAAGTTAACAAAATTTAATATTAGTATAATGCTTATTATATTAGTATACAAATCATATTAAAAAAAAAAAAAAAGTTGAACAAATTTTAACGATATATGACAGGTGTATTATAGAAAAGTGTAGTGTTTAGTGAAAGTGATATGTATATAGTGATTATTAACCGCACAGGGAAAACCGTGACACGGGAGAGGAACACACACACACACATAGGCGAAAATCATTTAGGTGAGAACAAAGAATATGTAAAAGAGTCAGCAGTAAGGAGACACCGAAATTATCTGACTGGAAATCAGAGCATAACAGGAAAAAAATTTCATATTATTTTAAAATCAATAAATCTTACTTCTTTAAAATCAATAAGACGAAAATAGAAAATGTAGGTTTTGGAGAAATATTAATGAATTGTTAAAGTAATATACATGTTAATTTAGGTAGTAGCTAGATGGTAATCAATTTTTGTTAAGTAATATGATGATAAAATTAGACAGTAATCAAGTTTTTGTTAATTAATATGTGTGATTGATTAGATAGGATCAGATAGCTTAAGTCCTTTTTGTTTCTGGTTTCGTTTTTCTTTCTGTTTTGTTTGTTCATTGTTGTTGGATGTTGAGGTCTCGTTCTTATCACCCTTTTCCTTGTCCCCTTTCTCCCTTCCAATTATCACAAATAAAGTATGATGAAAAAAGCTAAAGAAAAATAAAGTGCGATGATGATAGCCAGTGTCGGTCTAAAGTCTTCAGATGCCGAAACTGAAGAGACGGATCTAAGCATTAAAAAAGTACAATACGCCTTTCTAGCCTACATTAGATAGTAAATATATATAAATATGTACACTCATGTCCAAAATTATTGTCGCATATCTATAATTGTCTTCTTGAAAGAATATAATTTGATAATGATTTTGCAGGGTACTTTTAATACTGATACTATGTGTATACTCGGGAAATGTATATTTGTGGTAAATTTCATAGGAAAAGAATTATAAATACGAAAATTAGAATGAGTGAAATAAAATGTTGCTAAATGGACAAGAAAATTTTATGTTCGTTTTATTGTTCTTATTTACTGCTCTTTTGACATAAAATTTGCCACATACATGTCTTTGTCGATTACACACATACTAAGATTATAAGAAACACCGGGCGAATTCGTTATCAAATTATATTCCTACAACAACATATTTAGACATGCGAGAATAATATTGGACATGAGTGTACATTTCGTATAATGTGTTGTGGTCTGCCCAACAGAAACGTGACGTAATGGAACATTTTGGTTTCCAGCAATGAATTCAGTACCCGTCATTTAGTTAAAATCACATCTGAAGGACAGAAAAAAGTTTAAATTTGTTGCACAATGTTATCGCTTTATATATTATCTTATGAGGAATTTTCAAAGGAAATGCACGCCCACTTTTATAAGGAGCAAAAATTTTTACTAAAGTTATCGTGTATTGAATACATCATACGTGGTGGTGGTAGAAGCCCGCTTCAATTAACGTAATTATTTTTTCAAGGCCATTTTGACATCATCGTATTTTCCATTATATAATGCAATAAAAATTATATGAAACTACAGATATTGAATTGTATGGAAGTTTGGGGTATGGAACATTTGATTCAATGTTCTTTTTTCTGCCAACACTGCCTCAAAAAAAAAAAAAAAAAAAAAAAAATTAAATCATTGTGCAGTAATCCTAACGATTTTAATATTAATTACGGATTAAAATATCCATTCTCATAACGTTCATTCCCATTGGTATAGAATTATCAGTGCTGCTGTCATCTAATAAAAATAAAACTCATAAAAAGTAATATTTCTAAGCTTACAGCACGGAAAATATTATCAGTGTTTTAACACATTAAAATAAATTCAAAGCACGAACGTGGTGAAATGCATACTAGTGTACGTAAGCTTATGCATTAAATTTGATAGCCTAACTTAAATAGCATCACTGAAATAGGAAAATGTCTCTATACTAACAATGTAATCTCTATGGAATTATCTATCTGAACAAGAAGACGAACGAAGAAATATTAATGAATGAGTAATGACCTTTTAAAAAATGTTTTTTAAATTTTATTTAATTTATTTATTTACTTAAACACAAACAATTTGCTGAGCAAAACAATATATTCACATTAATAACTACATACGTGTGACCGTTTCGCCAACTAACACTTTTAGCTTCTTCAGACACTATCTACACTACATGATATCGTCTAATGAAGCCAAAGTGATAGTTGGCGAGACTGTCACACGTATGTAGTTTTTTAAATATGAATATATTGTTTTGCTCAGCAAATAGTTTGTTTGTATTTAATTATATACAAAGCAAAGCTTCTACTTATGGAGATTATTTACTTAGTTTTTATTTAATATTTATTCTTGTATAAGATTTTTCATCAAATTTTCCACGTTCTAACCTCCATACACCATATAATGAAAAACTATTTTTCATACAACTAGAATAAAGGAACTCGTATATGAACATAATAGCCCTACAAGATATTTAAAATGAAAAAAAAAAAAAAAAAAAAAACGACGATCTGGCGGACCATACCGAAGCAATATCTAACTCTACTAAGAGTACAAACAAAGAACTATCAATATTTAACGGAAATTTCAACTATTTGGAATAAGGTACGAAGAAGCTTACTTTCTTAAAATTAATGAAATGATTTACCATTGAATCGTCCTTGCAGCATAGTATCTCATTTTTCGCTGAGAATTTCATTGGCTAGTTGTAATCAGAATAACCAATCGCTTGCTTGTGACTATTATTATGTACGTCTCTTCTGTATGACAGAAAACTAAAACATCCACTTTCATAATTATGTATAGGGCGTATGCAAAGCATTTGAAATAATTAATAATAATAATAATAATAATAATAATAATAATAATAATAATAATAATAATAATAATAATAATAATAATAATAATAATAATAATAATATATTGACTCACCTACAAGGCCGCTCGTCAAGGGGGGCAAGAGAGGGCGCTCGCTTCCCCCCCCCCTCAAGAGGAAATTGTACTTGGGAATATTGAAAATCCAATACAATTTTTACAGTAGTTACAGCAAAATTTGAAACTATATTTGAAACGTCGTTTATACTTGCCCCCCTTGGAAACCACAACATGGACGCCCCTGCTCACCTATAATGCTTCTTCAATATTTTTTTAGCCAATATTTCCACTGAACGAACGGCCAGTCTTCCTCAGGGCAAAGGCTTAAATTATTTTCCTATGAAAATCTTCTACATAGTATAACAACTAATAGTAGTCCATAGTGTTGTTTTTTATTATTATTATTATTTCCTTCACTTAATGAGATCTTCTTGCACCCATCTTCATTATGTCCATCAACCGTTGAGTATTTAGAATTTCTAGGAGTTCAGAGTTGCCAGATCAAACACTATTGTTAATTCTGTGACAACTACAGTCCATAATTTATGAATTTTTTATATTTTTAATAACCAACAGAGTAAAGTACAATAAAGTACTTTGAAATCCTAAAATTTGTTTTTGTAAATATAATTGAGTAGAACAAAGAGTACCGGAACAGGTCGATCATTTAAAATATTATCTGGGAAGTATTTTGACGAAAGACGCGTACTGCAGCAAAGAGATCACGTCGAGAATTGCTATAGCCAAAGAAGTATTCAACAAGAAAAGGTCACTCTTAACTGGCAGCCTTAATATTGGATTAAGGAAGAAATTGGTCAAGTGCTATACATGGAGTGTTGGACTTGAGGTTCAGAGATTTCGACATTACGAAAATATTTCGAAGAAATATTTAGAAAGCTTCGAAATATGGTGTTGGAGGAAGATGGACAAAATAAAATGGACAAAAAGAGTAGCAAACGAAGATGTTTTAAAATGGATAGGGGAGAAGAGGACGCTTCTAGCACACCATCCTTCGTAAAAAGGCCAATTGAATTGGATACATCTTACGAAGAAATTGTCTTCTTCATACCGCCACAGAAGGAAAGATGGAAGGGAAGTGGGGAATAGGAAGAAGAATGATTTAAAAAAAGAAGAAAATATTGGGAGTTAGAAGAGACTGAAAATCGACAAAAGTGGAAGAAACATTTCCAGCCCCAAACTGAAAATTAAGAAAGAAAAAAAAAACCTCATTAGTCCCAGGACCTGCCAAAAGGCAAAACACTTAATAATAATAATAATAATAATAATAATAATAATAATAATAATAATAATAATAATAATAATAATAATAATAATAAATTCGTAATAATATTATCCAGTCTCCTCGAATATTTCCCTTATCCGTGTTTAGTAAAGGATTCTTTATCCTAATATGAGTATAATATGTTTTAAATACGTTCCTTCCACGATGGAAATACGGCAAATAAAGCTTATACCATTTTTAGGAACTAGGATACTGGAGAACGTAAAGAACATGGAAATAATTTTCTCCCCCACGTATCTCCCTTCCGCTGTTATTAGGGATCTCTTACAAATTAAGAAAAACAGCAAAAAAGAGACAACATTGGAGTTACTTTTAAGCCTCCTCTGAATATGGAAAGCTCATTAACTCATTGCAAACACTATTTCGCGGACATACATACGTTAAGTGATATTTAGCATTCGTGTGTTCCTGTTACACATATAGATAGGAATAACAAAAACAATCATTGGTTACAGAACGAATATTAGGAATCTTCTGAGGATAAAGAAGTAATATCAGTAGGGCGACCATACGTCCCGTTTTGACCGGGACAGTCTCGTTTTAGGGGTGTGTCCCGGCAGTCCCGTCAGTAGGTAGAAAAAAGTAGTATTTGTCCCGTTTTATGCAAACGAAAGAAGCAAATAACAAACCCAGAACCTTTACTCCTTGTAAAGGTATTAATAATTAATTATAACAAAGAGGCAAGAACTGAACTGACATTCCCTACATTAAGAGCTTGCCTTACTAAAAATAATACAAAATTTATCAATTTTCTTTTGCTTGTTTATTCATAAGTGAAAGGAGATAATGAAATGCAACTTACCACAATCACAGATAATGTTATTCTACAACAGAAAATATAAACCTGAAGAATATTCAGTGTTGCCATTCATAAAAATCGGAGTGTTTGCCAGAAAAACAATTCCCCTAAAACCTAAGTTAAGGCAGCTACTAGAGGAATGAACTCAACTGCATTTGATTACGTATCATGTTGTTTTGGTATCCTGTATCATGTGTTTTTTAAATAACATTATTATTTAATTTTAATAACTGTATGTTAAAACTATTTTGTTTATTACAAACTAAATACAACTATTATTTAAATAGTAGTTCAGAGCATACCAAAACAACATGATATGTAATCAAATGCAGTTGAGTTCGTTCCTCCAGTTGCTACCTTAACTTCGATTTTAGGAGAATTGTTTTTCTGGCAACACTGTAATTTCTATGGACGGCAACACTGAACATTCTTTAGGTTCATATTTTCTGTTGTAGAATAACATTATCTATGATTGTGGTGACTTGCATTTTATTATCTCCTTTCACTCATGAATAAACAAGCAAAAGAAAATTGGTAAATTTTGTATTATTTTTAGTAAGGGAGGCTCTTAAGCATGATCTATAGTTCGCAGTACTGTTTGAAATGCAGCAGAGGTTTTAGCAGCTGCTTGTTTGTTAAGCAATGAAATCTGTGTTACTGGTACGGGTAAACTTTACAGACAACTCCAGTGAATTTTACGAAAGACTGGTGAAGAATAAAGCTATCCTCAAGAAGATAGGTTCTTCTGAGAAATACTTCTGGAATTTTTCAGTTAAACAGTCAACTTCTCACCCAATGTAATATCAAGGATCCGAGCTAGGGCAAACAAGCAAATGCAGGCACTATCATGTTCTACTAAATTGTAAGTTAAAAGCTGTTTATATTTTATAGCTTATATATCGTCGCTGCGCCTTTAAGAACCGCTATGTGACATTTTTGTCAAAAATGAGTTATGTCATGCAAATAAACCAGAAAGCTGTCAGGCAGCGTCCCCTATAATGTCCTAAGTGAATATTCAATTGTTTAGCCACAACAATGAAAAATTATAGATTGAAATTAAACGCTTCTGGTTCTCATCATGTACACATTGATTAATGTATACAAATCCTCTATGTGCTTATAAAGGCGCAAAAGGTGCTACGTAAACGCAAAAATAGTAATATAATACTGTTGAAGCAAGCTAAAACAATGTCCAGTGCATAATATACGCAGAACCAAATTTATTATATTTTTCAAATGTTTCCGTGTATATTTGGCAAAATTTTAAGAGTTCGGAATGTTTTCTGCTTCTCCTGAAAAGTTGTGGTTTTAACACATAGAGGTTCTTCGAGGCGCAGCGACGATATATTATGTTATATTGCAATATAAATGTATTACATATTGCTAAAGTAAACAGGAATTAATATACGCTTGACCTGTTTCTCATTTCTCATGACTTTTAAAAAGCCGGAACCTGTCCCGTTTTCAGCTCAAAATTTTATGATCACCCTTGTATCAGGGTTGTCAAAACAGCTCCAAATAGCTAAACATTCAATATGAAATGTGTAAGAGGGCCGCCTCCTACATAAAAAGGAATATATTACGAAGCATAGTATATTATGATAAAGAACTTTTTACAAAACACGGATTAAAAGAAACACTTAAAAAGACTGAGATACTATTATAGCCAATTACATTAACAAAAACAAATGTCAGAACTTCAAGGTGCTTTCACTAACATAATAATCTGCTTGGTTGTTAAAAGTTACAAAATTATGGCTTGTAATAGTTACGAAATTAGCAATAGTGTCTGATCTGGCAACTGAGAAATTCTAGAAATTTTAAGCGCTCATTTGTTAATGGATGTAATGAAGATTAGTGCAGGGAAATCTCATTAAATGACTCCTAAAAACATAAAATTAGTTGAGTTTATTAAATAGCAGGGCCGACCCTAGGCAATTTGCCGCTCCGTGCAATGGCTTAATTTTCCTCTTCCCTTCCCCTTCTCCAGAAAGAACAAATCTTAAAAGCCACGATTTTAAGTATGCTACCCCATTATGAACAACGAAGGGGAGGTAAAGTGCACTTGCACTCAGAAAGAACTAAACACTACAAATACAACTTTATTTATTTATTTATTTACTTTACCTGCAGAGGAAAGATGGTGATCCTTTTAATAAAATTCAATATCAAGCTTCAATCTCAATATATCTGTTTGCAATTCCAGTGTAACTAGCTCTTTTATCTTTATCTCTTGATTTTCCATCTATATCTGTTAAAACTTTTTTTTTAAATACTTGTTTCCATCTTCAATAATAAGGAACATGTTTGTGACACAGACAAAACTAGTTTTCATATCAAAACTGTGATAATTATCTAAATGGAACAAGTGTCCGCTGCTGTTCGAGAATTGAGTTGTTGTATTTGACCCCAACTAAGTAAGGCATGCTGGGATTTGTTTCACCATTTGCTTTAGCACTGTCCATGTGACCTTTAATGTGACCTAACCATGATTTATGAATGTAGTATTCAAATAAAAGGTTAGCTTAGTAAATTTAACTACCATCATCATGAAGTCTGTTTCCAACAAGAAATACTTATTTTAAATAATATAGTTTGTGACAAATTTTGCCGCCCAGTGCAAATGCACGCGTTGCACATATGGTAGAGCCGGCCCTGTTAAATAATAACAGGTTAAGACCTCTTACCTGGTAAGGTACAAGTTGTTCGTGAATACATCATATAAGGACGCATAGTATATATATAATTACTACACACTATTATTAATTGTCACAAAAATGTACAAGATTTGCATAGAAAAATAACCCTGCCATTCAGTTGAAATACTAAGAAAAGAAAAAAAAAAGGTATTGAAGAAACTTTACAGGTGAGTCAGTATATTACATTGTTCAACAATGAAAATGTAAACTGAATGAAATTACCTAATTCTTACTAATTTTTTCTGGTACTGAAAACGAATTTGAAAACGAAAAATCAAAAATTAGCTCTCGTTTTTGTTGTACATCCGTGTCTAATCTCAATATCTAAACAAGCAAAATTTCTGAAAAAAATTGCACCTAGGACTTGGTGTGTATCTCATATTCTGAAGTCCTCGACCTTCTACGCCTATAAACTTGAGAAATGAAAAATCAATTCTCCAAATGCTCAATGTAACAATTAATAAAATACTGACCTTGTATCTTCTAGTTCTTCTTCTCCTTCTTCGTATTTCATTTCATCGTCTGCACTTATTACTATATGCTCTGAAGAATAATCACAAGAATTAAGTGGTTCCAATTTGCAAACCACATCACTTGATTCCATATCGAGATTATTGTTCACTTGCGAGTCTTCAACTTTAGCAATGTCTTCACTTAGCGTGGTGTTTGCCACATCACAATTTTTACTTTCAAATTCATTGTCTTCGGCAATAACATGATATTTGACTTCCACTGGAAATGAGATTTCTTCCGTCGTGCTGTCACTGAGGACAGCATTGTCCTGACGAATGTTCGCAGTTTTCTTTGGAGCCTGATGAAAAGTTACAGATGGAATACGATCGTTTACACATTTATCCGATGATTGATCAGAAGCCTCAGATGGGATAGCAACATTATCTATTCTTAGGCAATATTCTTGTGAGGATGGTTCCTCAAAAAGAAATTCCTCCTCATTCAGCTCCGGTTTGATGGAAACAAAATCAAATTCCACACTTGGTTCTATGACAGAAGAGCCTTCATTGCTGTCAAAAAGAGAAAGAAAAAAAGAGGTTACTGTTATGACTGCTACCACTTAAAATACTAACTATGTTAAGTAAATTCCCGCTGCTACAGTCCACAAAGGGTTATAGCTAGTCGTTTAACTAAAAAAAAATACATCACCATCATTGCATTGGTTTCATGCCGACCCCAAGATCGCTACCTGTGAAAGGTTGTTAAGGTACCTTCTCAATTTAAAAAGGAACTCACCTTGAATCTTGTTACATGTTGTAACTTTATTAAATAAAAACGGGAATAAAATTATATCAATGAAGCTTCTTTGAGCTTATCATTTATATTAAGCTGGTAATCAGCGCCGCCAAGTGTGAGGTTGATGAACTAAACGAAGAGCTGTACGTAATACCAAGGATTCCGCTTCATACTGAAGCTGGTAATAGTAAGGTAGAACCTCAAAAATATGACTTGTAAAGTGTAATCGACAAGTTGTATCAAGTTTTGTCGAATGAGTTAATGGTTAACAATTGTGTTATAAAATATATATTTGTGTTACCAGCTGTAAAACTTGTAATAAGAAAGCTATTCTGGTGTATAATGGAGATTTCTGTGATTATGTTTGAAAGTTAAATGGAAGTCAGTAAGTCCACATATGTTTTATATGGTATTAATCCAAAAGAATTCAGTTATTCAGCTACTTAAAAAAAAATTTTAAAAAAAATAAATAAATAAATAAATAAAAACTAATTTAACCTGGAAGGAGAACTTTGCGAAATTTTCGAATTATTGCTGTTTGAGATTCCGTTTCACGTTCTTGATTCTTGTGGAAGAAATTTTCAGTGATATAAATTCTGAGATATTCCATTGGACTTAAAGAACGATCATCTCTGTTTTCCTCTCCTTCGGCTACAAAACTTAACCAAAAATAGAACGTAGAGTGATTTTTCGACAGGGATCATCACCTTACCCTATGCGACTGTCCATGCTTACATCGTAAGGTTCCATGAGCACAGCGTAACAATCTGGTGCTTGTGTTTCTCTATTAAAACTTTATACATTTATATTTCGACCCGCGCTGGGGTCATAATCACGAACATTCTTACCGTAAACTCGAAGATTATCACAGAGGCATTTGTAGTTTTTAATACTGTGATAAAGAAACATTCCGAGTGTTGAAGATGTTTACATTTCATAGTTACCACTTTTAAGGTGTAAAATAGTATTCCTAGGGAGATCTATCATTACCAAATATTGTAAGGGTCATCAAATCTAGGAGGCTCAGGTAAGCAGGTCATGTAGCGAGGATGGAAGAAGGGGGGAACGCTTTCGAAGTCTTGACTGGAAGACCAATCGGAAAACGACCATTAGGAAGACCTAGGCACAGATGGAAGAATAATATTAAGATGGATCTCGCAGAAATAGGAATACAAAGTAGAAACTGGGTCCAGTTGGCTAAGAATAGAAGTATGTGGAGAGCTTTTGTGAACGCGGCATTGAACCTCCGGGTTCCATAGGCCATAGAGTTATTTAGGTAGTTAGGAAGATCTGTCTTGTTCCTATAATAAAAGAATACTCCGAGTGTTGGAAAAGCACTAGAAATATTCATACTTAACAATTAGAACTGCGCCCATTTACTTTTATGGTGTGAAACAGCATTCCTGGGAAGATTTATCTTGTTTGAGACATACTAACTTCTCTGACGGTGTGCATTTTATCCTTTGCATAATATAGTTTCAGTCTGTTCACCTATGTGCAAACTTTGTTTAAGGTTGTTAAAATGAATATCAAGTCTTTCCATTGCAGGATTGTCACAGTGTAACTACGGGGCTGTAGTGACTAAAGCACTGTAACCACACTGTGACAATCCTGCAATGAAAAGACATGAATATCATTTTAATAATCTTAAAAACAAATTTTGTACATAAGTGAATAGACTGGTCTCAATTACCTATGTTAAGGAAAAATGCACACCGTGAAACAAATTAATAAGAAGTTAAAATATATCAAAGATAAATATTTCCAGGAACAATATTATACGCCTCAAAATTGAATGTACATAGTACTAACTGTTAAGTGCATATATTTCTAGTGCTTTTCAAACATTCAGAATGCTTCTTTGTTACAGAAGTAAGAAAAATCATCCCAAGAATACTATTTTACACCTTAAAAGCGCTAACTGTGAAGTGTACACATTTTAGTGTTTTTCAACACTCAGAATGTTTCTTTATCACTGGACTAAAAACTGCAAATGTCTCAGTAATTTCTTCCACTTTGCAGTAGAAATGTTTGTGATCATGACCCCAGCGCGGGTCGAAATGCAAAAGTATGAAGTTTTAACAGAGATGCGGATGCATGGTGAGTTCCTTTCTATTTATTTATTTTATTTGTCACCTATAATAGGACTACTGTCCCAAATACAATAGACTTACAAAAATTAAATTATACAGGGATATTTATATACATGTACAATAATAAAAATAAAATAAAAGATAGAAAGCAAAATAAGAAAAGAAAGATGAATAAATAAAATAAAGGAGGCATACATTAGATTGGCATTACCGTAAAGAAAAACAATATTACATCTATAACGTAATAGAAGAAAAGAATAATATATACAACATTCCAATAATCTTCTGACGTATTTCTTATCTAATGTTTGTTTCAATAATTTCAGATATAACGAATATGACAGAGAAAGATCAATCTCTGAACTTTTCTTACAAGAAAATCATACTTTAGAAAGAGCACTTGAAAGCACAGGTAAAAGAAATATTAGAACAGTAGTATTGTCAACACCCTATAGGTATGATTTTCCGCATAGGCCGAATGGTAGTGTAAACAGATCAATATTTGAATTTAATATGCAGGTGAAAGAAATAATCTCTAGAAAGTACAGCCATGTTAAATTTGTTAGTTTAGGTGCATTGCGTAGACAGGATTACACTAGTCATGGCTTACATCTAAATGCAAAAGGAAAGAAAAGGGTCTGTGATTGGATTATTGAGGCAGCAAATGCTTTTTTATAGGTTACGAGTTCTGCAGAAAAACGAAATTTATGACGTGTACTTCACTTCCTCAAAATAAACATAGAGAAGTTTCCTGTAATTGTTATGACAAAAAAAGTAATGTAGGTTATGTGTGTTGTGGTATGTCCTCTTGTATCTCGGATCTAAATGTTGTAGATAATGTAAGTTGCCAAAGTAATACTCCCCTACTAAAAGCAGTAGATATAACTACCGGTAATGTTCCTAATCAAAAAGTAGAAGACGTAAGTGAGTCAAAAAATACCAGTCTCCGAATCCTGCACCACAACGTCCAAGGATTAGGAAATAAAATAATCGAATTAAAAAATATTTTGGAAAATGAATTAAGTAAAATTGATGTCTTGTGTATATCGGAGCACTGGCTGAATAAAGAAGAAATAGAAACAATTTCACTCACAGGTTTTAAACTATCTGCGTACTATTGTAGGAAAAATATATCCCATGGCGGTATTGCCATATTCGTCAAAGAGGACTTTCGTATCAAAATTCTAAGGAATACCCTTACATTGAACGTTGAGAAAACTTTCGAATCTGTAGCACTTGAATTTTGCGATCATAATTTAATACTTATCTGTCTCTATCGCACGCCAGACAGTAATGTCAATGACTTTTTGAATAAATTAGAAAGGCTTATATCGGAATTCTCGTCCTCTAAAAAGTCGTTAGTAATTTGTGGTGATATTAATATTGATTTTTTACTAAATAATAGCAAAGAAAAAGAAGATCTCATTTCGCTCTGCACATCATTTAATCTGAAACCTATCGTCAATACTCCTACCAGAATAGGCAAAACAAGAATCTCTGCTCTTGACCAAATTATAATTCCACGTGATGATTTCGTATCTCATGTTGATGTACTAAACCTAGGCTATTCTGATCATAATGCTCAACTTCTCTATTTTTACACAGAAATAATTAATAAGAATACAAACGTGGGCGTGGAATGGTCTGAACGGCGTTCATTTACACCCACTAACGTAGCATATTTCAGATACTTGTTGAAAACTGAGTTGTGGGAGGATGTTTATATTGAATGTAATGTTAACGACCAATTTAATTCCTTTTTATGTATATTTACTCATTATTTTAATATTGCTTTTCCTAAACAAAAATTTAAGATAAATAAATCGGCAAATGTCAGTTCGAAGTGGAAGACTTTTGGAATAAAGGTTTCTCTAGAAAAAATGCGCTATTTACATCAACTATCCCGACGGTGCCGTACTCCCGTGTTTAAACGATACCACAAAATGTACAGACGAGTTTTACATAAGGTCATAAAACAGGCAAAAATGTTAGAGAATGATACTTACATTGGGAAAGCTTCCAATAAAATGAAAGCTACATGGCAAATTATTCGGAAAGAATCTGGGGAACGAAAACCCTCCTCTAAGATAACTAGCGTTTCTTGTCAAAATAAAATTATTAAAAATCCGACTGAAATTGCAAATGCTTTTAACGATTACTTCACGAATGAAGTGGAAAAGCTTATCACTAATAACGTGAACAATAAACTACCTAGCAAACAATATGTTAGTAGACATAACGATATTTTCGAAAAATCATTGTTCTTGCACCCAGTAACTAGTCAGGAAATCTTAAATACTACACTGAAAATGAAAAATAAGAGTTCTTCAGGATATGATGAAGTTCCTGATAAAATTCTAAAGCAATGCTCCTATGAAATTGCTGATATCTTATGCTTTATAGTAAATAACTCTTTTAGTAGTGGCGTTTTTCCTGAGGCATTGAAGCTAGCAGTTGTTAAGCCCTTATATAAAAGTGGCAAGAAAGATCTTACATCGAACTATAGACCAATATCATGTCTGTCTACCTTCTCTAAACTTTTTGAAAAACTTATGTATATAAGACTAGTTAGCTTTCTAAATAATTTTAACTTAATATCTCCTGCTCAAAATGGCTTTAGATCAAATAAGTCTACTGAAACTGCTCTTTACTCCTTTCTCTATTCTGCTTTAAATTCAATAAACGCTAAGAAATATACAACCGGCATATTTCTTGATCTTAGCAAAGCTTTCGATACAATTGATCATCAAATTTTACTTAAAAAATTGCAAGATTATGGTATTAGGGGAAATGCTTATGACTGGTTTAAATCGTATATTTCCAACAGAAGGCAAACTGTTGAAATTAACTGCCAAACTCAGGGAGTAAGCAAATGTTATTCAGATACAAAAGAGTTAAAATTTGGAGTTCCTCAAGGTTCCATCTTAGGCCCTATTCTATTTTTAATATATATAAATGATTTGCCACAATGCTTAGACTCTGCTAAAATTGTTCTGTATGCTGACGATACAAATATTTTAGTAACTGGAGAAACTTACGTTGAGTTATGTAATGCAGTAGATTCCACCATGTCTGCCATCAGTGACTGGATGGATAGAAATAAACTAATACTAAACACAACAAAGTCTTCGTGCATGTGCTTTCACGTAGTAAAAAACGAGATAAGAAAACGCCCTTGTGTAACAATTAACGGCAAAACGTTGAATTACGTCTCGGATATAAAATTTCTTGGTCTTTGGGTGTCAGATACATTAGATTGGAAAATTCACATTCAAAAATTATCTAGTAAATTGGCTCAAACCTGTTACATGTTAAAGCTTTTACGAAATAGTGTCAGTCAGCATGTTCTGCTCACAACTTATTTTGGACTTTTTCATTCTAAATTGAAATATGGTATTATATTCTGGGGATCTACTGCACTGCTAAATTCCATATTCGTTTTACAAAAGAGAGCTTTAAGGTTTATGACCGGAAGTAAACCTCGAACTTCTTGTAAACCTCTATTTAAATTTCTTGAAATCTTACCTCTTCCATGTTTATATATATATGAACTTCTAAAATTTGTAAGAAAATATATACAGACAGATACAAGCAGCTTCCGGTTGAACTCAGATATTCATATGCATAATACAAGACAAGCCTCTGATCTTCATGTAGAGTCCTCACGTTTAAAAGTACATAAGAATAGTACATTTCCTATGGCAGTGAATATTTATAACAAGCTTCCTTCCACTTTAAAAAACAAAACATCTGGTTTCAATAAAGCAGTCAAGTCCTACCTACTCGAGTACTGTTTCTATTCTGTAGAAGAATATCTCGCCTGTAGTAAATAAGGTTTAATGTATATATATTTTGTATATCTATAATGTAAGGTTTTATTAACTGTTTTGTTGTTTTATATCGATGTATGTAAATTAGAATAATGAAAAATTGTACCTTTTTTTGTACATAAATTCACACTATTTTAATATTGCATGTAGATCTAAATGTATACATATGTACACATTCAGTGTTCTTATGACGTGTCCAACTCATACGTTCACGTTGTGAACAATTTGTATGAAAAAGGATGAAAATAAATACAATACAATACAATACAATATAATAATTTCGACGAATTCGTATTAGGGGAGAATTCATATGCACAGAAGTTCTACATTTCACTTTATGAAATAACGTTCTATGTTTATATATACCTATCGCACAGCATATATAAGTTATTATAGCTTCTCAATTGCCTCACGATACTGGGTTAATATAAAAAGTGAACTGTGCACTTTTCGTGAATCGAACCAGGACAACAGGCAACCATACACATACACATAAATGAAACATACCCAATGTACATAAACTCTTTTCACTAGAAAAGTGATCACTGTTAGTAAACACCTTAGTTTAAGCTAAAGAGACACCAATACTTCGCAAAGAACTTTAGGAAAAAAGAATCAATGTTTATAAGGTGAAATTATCTTTCATTATATCATAATAAAGGATCCTCTAAAAATGTTACAAGAAAGGTATACTCCATCCATTTTGACTCTGGAATTATTACTTAAATAATTAATATTTTTCTGACCAGAGTATGTACTTTTTTATTAATTAAAATAAGTCGTAACAGTTTCAATAACGTACCGTTATCTTCATCAGATGTTAATTGGCATATATATGTTCATATTAATATTCATATATCATGTTCATATTAATATCCATGAACATATATATGACAATTAACGTTTGATGAAGATAACGGTACGTTATTGAAACTGTTACGACTTACTTTAAATTTAATAAAGAAGTACACACTCTGCTCACATAAATATTAATTATTACACGTATACTATTTAACGTTTGTTGATCTTTTATTGTTTATTTAACGTTTGGTGATAAAATGCACACTTGGACCGCAACTGAAATCCGAGTTCAGCTGCGCATTCTTTCTGCATCATCGAATTCGCACCTAAAGTGGAATTGGTGTAATATAAAACGAGTTATTTCTTTTGTCTATAAATATAATTCGACGGTCAGCAATGTTTTAACATGGGCATACGACAAGAGGGTGCTTTTCGCCAGCGTCCTTCGTAAGAAGGCCGATTGGATTGGATACATCTTGCGAAGAAATTATCTTCATAAGAGAAACATGGAAGGAAAGAGAGGGATAGGAAGAAGAACACAATTGACTGATGATTGGAAGAACAGAAGAAAAAAATTGGTGTTAAAAAGAGGAAGCTGAAGATCGAGAAACGTGGAGGAAACATTCCGAGATCCGAACCTAAAATATAAAATAAATCAAAAAAAAAAAAAAACTCAATAGTCCCAGGACCTGCTTACAGGCACATTACTTTAATAATTTAAAAATAGGTGTTCTGTAACGTAGAGACAGAGCTGTCTACGCACAACATGAGTTGTGGCACAATCCATGTGATCTCAGTGATTGAGCACCGACTTCAAGACTGACAGAATATATGGGTCGACAGAAAGTTACGGATAGACATTGGGTGGTCTAGGCTCAACAGGAGTTATGGTACAGTCCATGTCACACGAAGAGCTCAGCACCGACTTCAAGAATGATAAACTGTATGGCCGTCCAGGGGCGGACTGGGATGCCTAGTGGATAATGCATCAACACAGGTACTGCATCGGCCGGAGATCCGGGTTCGAATCCTAATCCAATCGTCAGTCTTTTCACCTTTTGTATATCAGTGAATTTGCATCGAGGATTTGATATCATGTAAAATGGGCTCTATTTCCTGCATTTATCAATATAATTTATAAATAACATTTAGCACGCATGTAAGTTGTACAGTGGATCAAGTATAAAGAAACCTTAGATTCACAGTTAAAATCTCCGAATTCAATAATACTAAGCCTATTCAAAAGTGACATATATTCGTAGCAAGCTTCAATACACACGCATTATACGAAATTAGGGCTGTCAGATTTTTCAGGAAAAAAAAATGGAGGAAAACACGGAGGTATATGATATTCAGTACTTACATATAATAAACATACAAGGTTTCACATAGCAACGTCCAATAATTTTCATCGGAAACTGGAGTAGTTTCATTACAAGCAATTGAAACATAAAAGACCAAAAAAAAAATGTATATTACAGTTCCCGGTAGGAGATCATGTGGGTCAAATTCCACGTTAAATAGTAGGTTCTAGCCCACAATCTCGGTGTTGAAAAGACGTTACAGTGAAATCCAATCAACCACGTATATTACACAAATCTTTGTTGCCTTTTAACTGCATTGAAGATTGCATCTCTCAACGATCTCACTGCATTTTTTGTAAACCTTATATAAAATCCACATTTAAAAATGAATATAACCAAATCAGAAAAGGTTCAGAATAGATACTTGATACACACACCAAACCAACACGCTAGATCTAGAGTAGAGCCGAATCATAAAAGAAATGTTATTTTTTTATATAAAATGTTTCATAATAAAACTGATTACATGGTTCTACTTAATTAATTTAAAATTTATGTTCTAACAAATATAACTCGACCTGAAAATAATACATTATTTTATTGTGACAAATTCGGCACAAACGCTGTACGAAAAGTAACAAGTATGGAGATTACGGTCAACTTACAACACATTAATGAACGCCAATCCTGAATGCATGTCAATATTAACAGCTTAAGAAAGCTTAGAACAAATATATGTAACATTATATAGAATTCTTTCAACACAAACATGGGCGTCGATCATGGGGAGCCCGGCCTCCTCAAAGTTTGCTTGGGTCCTTATAAAATATGGATCATTTTGCTTGGATATATGACAAATAAACACACATTCCTGAATACCTCTCTCTCCCAAAAATTAAACAAAAATCGGCGCCATTGATTGTAAACACTTAGACTATTTAAAATGAATGGGCTAATCACGGCTGTTTATTATTCACCTGACTACGACCTTATTAGTAACCTCCAATTTCTATCCTGTATACTGAGAAGCCTAATATACAGCCCGTGCGAATTCCGAATGCAAGCAACGCTTTTCGTCTACTTTAGTTCATTTATACACGGTATGGACAATAAATAATGTACAACACTCCTAGTTATGCATTTCTCGCCATTGCATTAACATTTTTTTCGTCAATATTTCCATATACAATGATAAAATAGTAATTCTTTCATAATCCTACAAGTGGAGTTTCGATTCCAAGTTGGCACACCTGTCACTCGTACACGACGCGAAATTCGTCAACATGCAAGAGGATTTTTATGTTCTTTTAATGTTACGAATCACCTCCCGAAGTATGCAAGGGGAAGTAAGAATCACCTCCCGTTTCTGTTCCGTTCCAATTGTCACGATTCGATTTTCGGTTCCTAGTTGGCAGCCCTGTCACTCTTACACGGCGCGGAATTCGACAATATGCAAGAGGGCCTTTTGTCTTATGATGTCACGAATCATCTTCCAGAATTTGTGCACATCTTTCAGGGTCACCCTGTATTGTTAGGGTTCGCGCCTTTGGCACTGGCAATTCTGGGTTCGCTTTCCGGTGAGGTTCGAATTACACTTTAATTTGTAGGTCGACGTTTCATATAGTCTCGCTACCGAAATGGACGTTAAACCCCGAACTAAGGAAAAGCTGCCATTATTTTACTCTTACCGAAGCTTTGGTTTACGTACTTGTGGATATTGTTACCTTAATAGCCGCTTTTTCCTGTGCATTAACGCCATATTGTTTCCTGTGACCCTCTTAAAAATAGTTGGACCATTTTTCTTGTCACCATTTTGAAAATGGCAACTACAAACGATTGAATGTTTAGAGGGAGATCTGTCGCCCCTCCTAGAGAAGGATATTTTTTTTTTCTATTGAGAAAAACTGTGGAAATGAGGTTCGCTCTAGAAATCTCAGAAAACTTAATTTTAATCTTAGTTGACGGTCACAATAAATTCTATGATTTTGTAATACATATACTAATAAAGTAAATTATTTATATTGTATATATTTGATTTCTTTTACCGATACAGGTAACGATTCGCTGTTACCTGCAACTAGGGACGAAATCTGGACGAAAAACAAGATCCCATCTGGTAATCATCCTGTATTTTCCAGACCTCCTGCTCCATTATCCTGTTGTTTCAGTTTTCCTAGAAGTACTAGCTATGGCACCGAATTCCTTCTTGAATTGATATTTGTTTCCTGTAGTTTCAACACAAATAATGTAAAAGCAATTAAAAATAACATAAAACACTGACTATTTACATCTTCCTTTAGTCAGGTCCATTTGTTCCACTGTTGCCACTTCCTAAGCCCATCTTTTTCCTACCATGAATTTAGAAACCCCTAAATAAGTTAACGAGTAGCTTGTTCATTTCCTGAGTAGTGTTGGTTCTTCGTTTTATCGTATTTAATTAATTTCATCTCATTGCTTATCTAATACATCGCTATCCTGCTTTAATTCTGGGTTTCTGGTTCTAATACAAATAGGATTCATACCGGATTCTTTCAGTTTGTGAAGTACTTTTATCTTGTTTATGGAATGTTTAGCTTCCATTATTAGACATCTTGAAAGCCTGAGATTGCTTGATTTTGTTCCTTTGAATCTTTCAGATGCCAAAATTGGACGACTGTGATTTAGGCAAGAAAATTGTTACACTAGATAAACTTGAAATAAATGGCAAACACAACCATTAAATATATATAAGAACAATAGGGAAGAAGAAAAGAACAAGACAAAAAAAGGCTAACGATGAACAAGTAGATAGTATTAGTAATTTAGCCTAAACTTTCGTATGAAATGCAAAAAGCAGGGTTGGCAAAAGTCATGGTTTTTATTGAAAAACCCAAAAACCCGGTTTCTTTGGTTTAAACAATTTTTTTTGTTTGTTTGTTTGTTTAAAGCAGGATTTTTTAGTTTAAATAATTTGTTCTATGTATTTATATTACATATCAGAGTTGGCAAAAATCATGGTTTTTATTTTTAAAAAACAAAACTGTTTTATTGGTTTAAACCCTTTTTTTTTTTTTTAGTTTAAACCAGTTTTTTTGTTTGTTTGTTTAAATAATTTGCTCTATGTATTTATATCACATATGGACAGAAATAAGTTTGTTTCACCTTGGTGTTATTATGCAACAACCGGGTTATGCTGGAAGGGGTCACATAAGCTTAAAGCGGAGTCCAAACAGTTTCTCGACTTACATCCGAAACAAACTGTCCTCCATTTGAACTCGAAACCGAGACTAATAGGCCACAAATGCGATGATAATAAATAATAAATAATGGACTCAAATAATTGGTATCTTGATTCACTTTTCTTACTGATATGCAAATTACGTCGTCGTATTTCTTCAACTTGGACTAATAAAAGTCGTAGTGAACTAACTTGGACAAAATTAGTTCTTCTGTACTCTGCAGTATTTTGAAATTGTCCATATGTAATTCTGTATAATGGTTTCATATATGCAACTGTTTACTTTCTTATTTTTTTATTTTTTATTTATTTATTTATTTATTTATTTTTTTTTTTTTTGGTCCTTCTGAAATGACTGTTGACAATTATATTAACAGGTATGTAAAGATCATTACAACGTATTTTTTTATCAGGAGTCCTACGTGAGTGAGTCAGCAGACGTATCGCATTTGTGGCCAATTAGTCCCGGTTTCGAGTTCAAATGGAGGACAATTTCTCTCGGATGTAAGCCGAGAAGTGGTTTGGATTCCGCATTAAGCTTATGTGACCCCTTCCAGCATAATCCGATTGTTACATAATAACACTACGGCGAAACAAACTTATTTCTGTCCATATGTGAAATAAATACTTAGAGCAAATTATTTAAACGAAAAAAAGAACTGGTTTAAACCAAGAAACCAGGTTTAAACAAAAAGTTTTTTTTTTAAATAAATAAAAATTATGGTTTTTGCCAACCCTGATGCTTTCTCCCTGTTCCTAAAGTAGCCATTGAAAGATACTAAAATGTTCAACTCGTGATGCAAAAGAATAAGAAACGTTATTAAAACCAAGTTTTACGGGATAAGATTTTATGTCGGTATACTCACTACAAGAGTAACCACTATCTGATTTTCTACTACTGAACAGCAGAACGGAAGTTCCACCCACTTCACTCCAACACTAATAATATATTTTCTTATTCACAAATCGCGACCCTCCCGCTTCATTATAATGTTGTATATTGAATAAATGATAAGCTTGAATGTTTAGTACTATTAATGGTTAGTGAAACCTGTTGTTGGAAAACTTTCCAACAATTTGGCATAGCTAATGTCATTGTAAGAAAAAAAAAAAAAAAAAAAAAAAAAAACTAACCAAAACAGTGTGCTGCCATTCTTGTAAAACCTCGAAGAGCCTATTTAAGATTTGGTAGTTGAATTATAAGTTGTTGTTAAAAGTGAGGTTTTTTTATATGGTTGTGGCAGGACACTTTCCCTTTCACCAGAAGTTGTTTACAATGATTTGTAAGATTGATGAAATACCTTGCTTCTAAAGAATGTTGTTATTGCCCTTTTTATATTTAAAATAAATTTTAAAAGTTTTAATTATATTTAAATATTATTATTAAATTTATATTAAACAACACACAGCCCTACTTGCTTGAAGCTAGTTCTTAGTCATAGTCTTAAGGACATGACTCAAAAAAGAACAGCTTTTACATTTATTTTTAATTATATTTAAATATTGTTATTAAATTTATATTAAGTAACACAGTTGGGTGGTCCGGTCAGTAAATTTCTAAAATCGGGAAACTCCCGCCTTAGCCATCGGGAAAATCCTGTTATTACTTTAAATGCAAAGCAATAAGGGGAAAATCTTGTTATTGATTTGCATGTAAAATTTAAGTTCAACGTATCATAATCAGTACACTAAATCTGAACTATTACATTCCAAATTTGATATGTAGATATAATTTAATAAAATTAAAACAAAGTCTGATCCAAGCTAAAGTTGGAAACTAAGTAGGCAGTCGATAAATTCTGAGAATTTCATGTAAGCAACCTTAGCTTCTTCACAAAACAACAAGCATTCAGGCAAGCAGAAATATACAACTTGGTTTCGTTTCATATGTTTAGGTTTAACCAGTAGCGTAGCGTTTACTTTCGCAATGGGTAGACAGCACAGACACACCCACGGGGGGGAGGAGTCAACCGGATTCCGACATCCCCTAAACTTCTTAAGTCAATATACTGTTATTCACTTTCTTAATAAAACTATACTTGTTTAATAGAGAAATGATTAATGTAGCCTGGAAAATTTGATCCTACATATCATCTGTACTATTTCTCTTATAAAAACAATGTAGTTCCATATTTTTTTCTGAAAATATAGATGAAAGTACTGTACAATTACCTGTCTTGTCGAGTGCAGAATAATATCCGTTAAATACTACATAGACGTAGTGGCTTGGATCCCCCCAAACCTTGGACCACTCCAGTTAGGAATTGTCTGCTGGAGCAGACCTTTTGGTCAGTCTCGGACCTATGGAACACTTTCTAGACAAATGTGGAGTTAGGCTATAGGTGGCATTTTATTTTGTAAAAAAGTTGGGGGCAATGACCCCCATGCTCCCATAGCTCCGCCCATGCCCTCCGCCCTCCCAACAAAGAAATTGAGTGCGTGCCTGGTAGATATTATTATTTCTTCTCGAGTTCGGAACCAACATTAAGTTGTCGGGCCATGTCTCATAGAGCCTCGGTGTTGGAAAGGAATATCAAACTCGACTAAATTTCGCCACAAACTGATTTTTGCGAGGTTGCACTACCTATATAACATATGGAGACTTAATTTTCATCAACAAAACCTTTAACGATTAAATCAAACAAGCATACTGATATTAATTCATTCTGAAGAATCTCAGTATATACATTGGATACGTTAAATTGAATTAATAATTTACTTCCTATGTATAATCTTACTTGCTTAGCCTTTGTAAAGTGTGATCTCTGATTCAATAAGTAAGCTCAGAAATTGGCTATTTTTTAAACTTGATACTAATTTTCATACGACAGTTTAGCATGCCATTTAATAACAACTGGTGCAATAAATCTATATCTAATCATTTAGTTTGCACATAATACATAATTAACACACTATTTTAAAAGCAACAACAGATCAGCAGACTATAAAACATCTTGCGCTCGCTTTTGTCCTTCGCAGTGTTGACACACTCTGATATTGCGATTAAACAGAAGCCGAAGCTAGATCATGGAAGATTTATATGAATTACTGTTCAGCAATTGTTCCCGTAGTTATTAATTTAGTTTTTTTTCTTCTATTTCTTGAAATTTTCTTTGAAATATGATTGGATATCTAAAAAGAAGAGGAAAAAGTGTTGGATTTACAACAGTACAATTGCGCTGAGTGTGGTATCACTGCAGCTGAAACATGTCTCATTGCCAGGTTCTTTCAGCGAGCGAGAACCCCACTCAGCCACATGCGCGCGCAACTTTCAAGTAGGAGCTCCACTGACTTGTTCAGCAGCGTTGAGACAGATTTCTTAATGTCTCTCTGTGGCCTGTTTGACGGAGACAGAACTTTCATTCCCCAGTTTTGAAAAATAAAATCATTAACAAATTAGATTCTACCACTATTGCTATTAACCAAGCTATCACGGACCCTATTATTTCTATATTTTTCTACAACATGAAATGTATATTGATTCTTATTAATTAAGAAATTCTAAAACTATGTTCTTTTAATTTGAAAGGGTAGACAGTGTCTCAGTGTCTCATAGCACTCTACGCTACTGGGTTTAACATCCTTATGTAATACCGAGGTTATCAAGAAGACTCGCTTAAAGTGACATCCGAACCGAAGGGTTGTGGTTCGACCAAGAATTGAACATGGGACGCCTTGATTAAAAGGTGAAAAGGAGATAAAACTAATGCAAATGGTTGGATATGTCGAAACGTCACCATGAAGTTTACACGATTTAAACTTTTTTTTTTTTTAACTTTTTTTTAACAGTTACTTTGAACCATCTTGGTTTAAACCAGCCAACCCTGGCAAAAAGTAGCATTAAAATCATGTATAAATTTAGAAAAGTATTTCACAGAGCATAAAAATTATTGCTTAGACAACCGAACCCTTTTAGGCATTTACTCAGTGACATGTCAGTGTTAAATATATTTACATACTACTATATCACGTCAACGATAGGTTGGTGAGCAGCATGGAAATTTTAGAACATTTTTCTCTCTTGGGAGAGTTGTTCTATACTCTTATAAGTTCTCTTCTTCATAACTGCGTCTAGATATTCAATCCTTGGTCTTGCTCTTCCTGGTTTTCCTTCTGCCTTTCCCTCTATCAACACGGTGATCCAATTGGAATGCCGAATAAGATGACTAAGTATGATGCTTCTTCTTTTTCCTATTATCTTCATGATCTGTTGTCCTTCATTAGCTTCCGTTAGTACGTCTTCATTCCTTTTCCTTTCGGTCCATGATATGCGCAGCATTCTACCCCAACACCATATTTCAAATGCTTCCAGCTTGGATATTTCAGCTTTTCCCAATGGATACTTACATAGGCACGACAAAAAGATATATAGCAACAAAACAAGATCTAGCAATGTCAGGCTTGTCAAGACATCTGATGGAAACCAAATATTCCATAAACAAGACAAAAGTATTTCACACACCGCCTTCACAAACCGAAAGAATTACGTATAAATTCTATTTTATTAGGACCAGAAACCCAGAATTAAAGATAGACAGCGGTGTATTAGATAAGCAATGGGATGAAATTAATTAAATAGTATACAACGTAGAACCAATACTCCATAAGAAATCAACAAGCGACTCATTAACATATTTAGGGGTTTCTTAAACTCATGATAGGAAAAGGTGGGTTTAGGAAGTGGAAAGAGTCCAAATGGATTTGACTAAAGGAAGATGTAAAAAGTGGGTGTTTCACGCTATTTTTAATTGTTTTTACATTACTGATGCTAAAACTACAGGAAACAAATATCAATTAAAGAAAGGACTCGGTGCTGTAGTAGTTCTAAGCCTTGGAGGAGCAACAGCCATGATGGGGCAACATAAACGTGTAGCCACACAAATTCATCATGGAGACTCTCGTAAGTACCATAGTACAATGGGCGTATAGCTTGACGATGCGCTGAATATCTGTCGTAAGTTTCATCCCATAGCAGAGGAAGGTTCCAGGAGTAGCCAGTAACACACAGTCAGTATATAACTTTGAAGAAGTCTCTCACAACGACAGGCTACCAAAGGTTCCTTCGCTTCAATATAAATATAGCACCTGAACTACAGAGGAAAGCACTAACTGCTAGCCTAATGCCCAGGTAATGAACAGTGTCAAGCTGTTTCAGCAGAGAGAAACAAAGAGAGAAGTAAGCAATACAAGAAGTCTAACTTACAGAATTAAAACAATGGTATAACAGTTACAAAATAATACGATCAGAACCCTGCGTGAGTGGAATAGTACATTAAGCAAATTGTTGTTTGTTGAAAGTTTATGTTCATTTTCAGCACCGAGGTTATTTAAAACCAGGACCTTCAGTTTGAGATGGAATCAAAGACACTATTGCGTTCATATTTCAATGTCGCCAGAAATCAAATTGAGAATCCCGTGCACCAAAGACACGCGCGCACTCCAAGCTGAGGAAAGGCTCTGAAGCAAATTCGTAACTCAAGAGACATGAGTAACTAAGAGTACAAAAGTACGGTCGGTGTCCACATTAAGTGTCGGTCATACTCAAAATTCGAACCGTAATAACGCTCTCGCCTTCGGTGCGAGCGGTCCCGAGTTCGATTTCCGGTAAGGGCACTCGGTCAAAAAAGTGTAAAAAGCTTTTTTCACGCCAGTCATCCTGAATGAGGTTTTCTTGGGTTTTCCTCATTCATACCAGGCAAATGCCGGGGTGGTACCTAACTTATACGTCCCAGGCCACTTCTTTCCTTCCCCAACCCTTTCTTCCTTCCCTTTCCCTGAATAGTGTGCTCGCCGAGGGACGTCACCCCTCACACGTGAAGTGACGCAAATATGCTAGTTGTCGCCCGGAGCAAGAACTTGTCTTAGCGCCTTCCTCACCAATCAAACCAAAACGCTCCCCCAAATATTTGCGTTCAATTGCGGGAATTTCCCAAGCACTTCTTTCGCGACGTTTTTTAAATTTCTTTCTTCGAAAATGCAAGCTTTCTTTACTGTACATCCAAACTTCTACTAGTACGGAAGTTTGAATTCAGCACTTGAAATAATAAGCGTTACGTAGTCTTCGGAACTCCGACCACTAATCTTCTTAAATTTGACAAGAATTTTTACGCTATTCCTGCTGTTGATTTCAGTAGCGTCTTCTCTGGATGTGCAAGTCGTGTGTTAACGCCCAACGAAAAATGAAGAAAAGAGTATTTTAATTTAATTAAAGGGATCATCAGAAATAGGGATTTTTTAAATTCCAACGAGACAGAATCAACTGTTGAAGTGCAGAGAAGTGCTGTGTTATCTCCGTCATGTTTTGAGGATGCAACTCTGCGAGTAAGTCGTTGATAACACTTTGGCTGAATTTTCTCTGCTTTAGAAGACTCATATTGCGCATGCGCTTCGTGTTTCTCACCTCGTGCTTCTGTGATCCAAGGCGTTGTTTAGAAAGCCAACGTCCTGCGTTTTCTGCTTGTCTCAAGTGTTGCCAAGTCTGTAGATTTATCTGTGGATGTACAGATATTTTATAGCAATACGGAATACATTTTTCTTTGCGGGTGTATGATCTAAGCACTTTCTTTTATTGTTAAACATATCGTTCAATTCATAAGTTAAGGGTGCAATCGACTTTTTGCTAAAGTACATGTAACGAATACGGTGAAAAGAAACAGCATCATTTTTCTGATTATCCAAAAGTTGTGTTCGAAAGGTCAGATGATTTAAAAAAAAATTTAAAAAAAGCGTTAAGCTACAGAATGTTTTTCCATTCTGCATTATTCTTCCCCTAATTTTCATTTACTTTGTCGTTAATAGGTCATCCTCAAGACTTACGGTTTCAGGTCTCCTATTACTGTTTCTACAGCAGTAATCCAGAGGTTTCTACGCAAGGAAAGATGACTCGAGCTGGAATTCAAGTAACTGTAAGTAAATAACACTAGTTAACAAAGGTTTTGTTACATAAAAGGAAATAGAGGGTAACAGAGGGATTTTCGGGAAAATCCCTCAAAAATTTCCCTTTTCGTTTATTTTACACCCCAAGATCTTGTCCCCTTGCATATACTAACATAGAAATTATACCTAAGTATACTTTGATTCATATTTAACAAACCCTACAAGTTTCGTAATAATCGCTTTATTCTTTCTAGAGAAATAAATATGATTGTATGTATACTGTGTGTACTGTTTATTGCACCTTAGAGTAATGCTTTCAGATCTCTTAAGTTGAGGTAAAACGTTTTGCTTTATTACCACAAACACATATATAAAATATAATACAATATAATTTACAAGTGTGACAATTTACAATAAACAATAATACAAATGTACCAAAAGGTCATGAAAAGACAATCAAAACTATCACAATATATGAAACTTCCATTGGGTTACAAAAACGTACACTACTTCCTTCTTTTGTAAGAAATGTTGCATTCTCTAACAAGACCCCAACAATAGTCCCCCATCATTGAAGGATCCCATCGTCCCTGGTACCTTTTCTCCATTGCCATTATATCTTGGTGGAATCTTTCCCCCTGTTCGTCGCTGAGAGCACCTAGGTTAGCAGGAAAGAAGCTGAGGTGGGAGTGCAAAAAGTGGATTTTTAAAGACATCCTACAACCCAACTCTTTGTATTTCTGTATCATGTCCTGTACGATTTCTGTGTAACTCTCAGCTTTGTTATTGCCCAGAAAGTTGCGCACAACACACTTAAATGCTGTCCAGGCAGCTAGCTCAGCACTGTTTAACTTGCTGTCAAAGCTATCATCAAGCATTAATTTCCTAATTTGGGGACCAATAAACACTCCCGCTGAAATCTTAGCATCACTCAGGTTAGGGAACTTATCTCACAAATACTTGAAACCTTCACCAGATGTGTCCATGGCTTTGACAAAGTTTTTCATAAGTCCTAACTTGATATGAAGTGGCGGTAGTAATATCTTATTAGGATCTACCAAAGAAGCGTATTTCACGTTGCATTCTCCAGGTACGTAATTCACTCTAGGTTCCCATAGTCACTATAGTCAAACGGTTCCCATAGTCACTATAGTCATAGTGGTTCGCAAAGTATAGTCACTATTAAATACTCATATGTCGAACGCAAATGCTACTAAAATAATTATGCGTAAATTGAGGTAAATTTATCACATTTTTTCGATCAATAAAAAAATAAAATAAAAAAAAAACAACTATGAATGGGCCCATCTTTGCTCCTGGGGAGAGGGGTCCCGTCTAGTTTTGCTTATGGTTGTGAGGATATATATTTTTTCTTTCATGCCAACGCCCTAACATCCAGGTCAGGAGACGTCACTCGTTGATTGTACAGAATGTTTATTTGAAGAGTAGCAACAAATAACTTGGACTAAACTGTTGTTGTTGGAAAACCAAATTTTACTGAAGAATACTTGTGTTACCATGAAAGGTAATAAAAAATAATACTAATAGTTTTACTAATGCACTACATATTTACTGGTAGTACCGGCAGTTATGACCTTCAATCCATCAAACGTATGAAGGATAACGTCCCTCGACGTCGCCGAGTCGGCGAGCACACTATTTATGGAAAGTATTTTTTAAAATATAAAATAGCATATCTTACTTCAAATAGGCTATAAGCATAATCAATACATTAATTTGTTCTATAATTATTTCAAGCTATATTATTATTATTACTCATTCAGTGCATTCAGAATTTTATAAAGGTCGTATGTTGAATGGCATTGTATACCTTAACCTGAAAGCATCTAATTCGCCCTAGGAAAGTCCAAAATCTGATAAAAATAACTTTCAATGTGATCACCTTAGCTGTACCAATAAAATACTAACAAAAAGTTCAAAAACCCGGGTGGGTTTTAAGGTGGGTCCAACACGAAAAACCCGGTGTGTTTTTTCAGGCTGGGCCCACTTGGGCAAACCCTGATCACAAGGGAAATCCCCTCGTACAAGCCTACCTAGTAAAAAAGAACATTAAACATTGGAACATATATTTTTATTGCATTTACTGTTATTCCACCTATGCATTAATATTGTAAATCTTAACGCGCTGCTTGGTGGGCAAATGTCAATAAAATAAAGGGTTCTGAAAGCACTTACAGCATATTTACACCAAAAAAACATGAATTTAAACGGAATATCTTGAGGCACAAGCAATCTTAATTTCCGCGTCCAGGACAGCTTTTGCACCGATGTTATACCTTAAATCAGTGATGGGCCAAATCCGACCCTCTAAAAAATTATATTTGGTTCGCGACATGACACCTCACTGACAAATGAAAACTAGGGTTAATTGGAATGAGTTGTATTTAAAACACACTGACAGATGAGCATTTATCTTCACTTCTGAAAATCAGTGCATTACAGTTTAAACTGGATTGTGAGAAAATTCAGTCATTAATCAGGTTAGTATTACAAGAGTTCGGGTTCACTCGAACATACGGTTATACTAACTAGAAAATTTATAGGTAAAATACGATGTGTAACATTTTTCGTGAAAGAATGAGAGTCTGAATATAAGTTATTAGTGTCAATGCACAGTATATTGAAATACATTTTGAGTCATAGTGAAAGTATTATATATGTAACTGTGCCTTTGCACTATCCTCGCTAAGTGTATAACCCTCGTCGCTGGCGCGCCTACTCACTACGGACGCACTCATTCGCTGACGCTCGGGCACTTGTGCTGCGCTCCTGCCGTTACTCGGTTAGATAACATTCGTTCGTTTTACTGGCTACCTAGCACAAGTTGGTTCGTGTTTTACGCACATTAGTTTTCATGCCATACGTCCACACTGTATTTATACTGAGCCCTTCTGAATTCAATTTGCAAGTAGTAATGGGGCTCCTCATTTAATGCATGCTCTACTAAAAGAAACAAAGCTCTAGCCTAACCTGAAAATGTAAGAAAATGTCAAAATTTGGTAGAGCCGTCTGCTCGAGTAATGCCAAATCATGGTTTAACAAATCTAAAAATAAACTGTATAAAATGTAATAAGTACATAACTGTAGGTATAAAGAAACGTGGAGAAAATTATGTTTTCTAATGTAACGGTAAGTAATATAATCAACATAGCGGCAAGATCCTAGAACACAGGTCCCCCTTTACATTTAGCTGTAATAAAGACAGAAAACAACGTACCCTGCGGGCCTCTAACCCGCCTTCATTTGCTTGGCAATATTGTGTGAATTAAATATTAAACTTTGATACTGAAAGTAACCAATTATTCGCTTTTAGCCATGCCAAAACCCACTTCTTTTCACTATCCTTCCTTGCGTTTATACCTACCATCGCTGACGCGCCTGCTCCCTTCGGACGCACTCCCACGCGGACACACCACCTTCGACCTGCCCTCAGTTGCATTATATTCTTGCTTTCAGTATCCACCTAGCATATGTTTGTTTCTGTTTTCTGCGTTATGGTTTCTTATGTTATACATCTGGAAGCCGTATTTATACGTAAATTGTAAAAGAACTGTAATTTTTGAACAATTACTTGGCCCCTTGAATTTTATCTATACCAAGTGAGATATTCTCTTGTCGCCCAGTGGAAACCTTTTAGGGAATAATAAGGAAATTAGTGAAAGAATTATAACTTTTCAACAATTGTTGCTAGTGGTGCGCCAAAAGTATACCTTTACGTTATTATTATTATTATTATTATTTTATTTATACTTTTATGAGCTGCCACCTACCAAACGTTACCAATAAATAAAACGCAAAAAAAAAAAAAAAAAAAACTGAAAAAGATGTACAACTTCCGTTTCCTAATTCTGCAATTATTATTATTAATTTAACTAAATCACTCACTTAATTGCTACCAACCAAATTTTTCTAAGAGTTTCATCTCTCGGAAATCTGTTGAAGCAGCAAGTATTTATCTCGTTATAATGTCTACAATACGGTACAAAACGCATAACCATCTCCTATGAATTTCTCAGATCTGTGTGGAAAAAAGAGAACTTTGATATTTTGCCATAATCATTTACTTTAAAGAAAAGAAACGGTCCAGCAGCCTCCAAACTCATCAGCAGTTGTTCAAAGATGTATACTATATTTACAACACGGAATTCACCTATCAAGGTTCGTATGAAGCTACACATAAGTCTATGGGTGTTGCCATGGAAACCACGTGGAAGTGACGCACAGTGTTGTCAGATTCAGAATAACAGATTTCCCGTTCAAAGCCCAGAAATTTCCCGATCGCTTGCAAAATTTCCCGCCAAGAAAGAATATCAGTCATTAATTAATTAATTAATCATTATATTAATAACTTCAAATTAAAATCAAATAACTCTGTACAATCAACCAGAAGTACATCTTTTCCTGTAGGAGGAGAAATCTATTATAGAACTATCCTTCTATTTTCTATCTGTAGTTTATTTGGTAGCATATAGAGATAAATATATATTTGAGTGTGTATGTGTGAGAGTGCCAGGTACTTCCAAGTATTATATCCTTCCCTCCTTCCCCTCACTTCACCCTAAAATTCCATGAATAACTGGCCATAACAAATATAGTAAGCAAAGGGCCATAAACCCTCCATCCCTTCTTTCTTCTCGCAGAACGGATATTGGCGTAATTAACAATCAGTTCCATTTGGTTTGGTTTGTAAACCTCTCGTCCTGTTCTGGTTCTTTTTTTACCTTCAAAAAACGCTTCCAATCCATGTATTATTCCATATAAAAAGAGACGAACACTCGAAGTGATAAAGAGACAACATGAAAAGGAAGCAAAGTTGACAGAATTTCCCATTTTCAACCAGAATTTCCCCACATTCCCGTCAATGCTAAGAATTTCCCGTTTTGGGGGAAATTTCCCGCCATCTGACAACACTGGTGACGCACATTCTTAGAAAAATGAACGATCCAAACGTTTCCACCTCGTGTTCTAAAAATTCCCTGAATCGACGTCTCGAATGAAAATGAACTATTGCCCACTTGTTTCGTCATCTCAAGTGAGATTTACACGTAGTAAGATATTTCGAAAACCTAGAAAGGATGTGCTTAAATGTTATGAAATGAAATTTATAAGTTCGCCACTTCTGGTGTTCGTCTTTTAGCACCCTAATGTCCCTTTCACATTATCCGGCGATTTGCCGGACCCGTTTCAGGCGAATTGCCGGACGAGGTAGAAAGACATTGCAAGCAATGAAGCTCTTCACATATGTGCGGCGGTCACCGGACATTTATCCGGCGAGCAAAAACAGCCGGATCTCCCTGCTAGAATCCGGCGCGGCAAATCACCGTGTATAGCCAAGCGGGACATTACAAGCAATGAAGCTCTTCACATATAGGCGGCAAACTACCATATGGGTGTTGGGGGAGAAAGCAAGTGTTGCAAGGAAAGAGCAGAAAGTGGCTGCTATAATATGGGAGCGTGTGGTTTTGTGTGTGTGTGTGGAGTGTGTTTGTGTATGTGGTTATGTTCTAGCCCAGTACATCTGGAGTAATTAACCAAACCTGTACATACAATATATGGGGAAAGATGACATGTAAAATTAATTGAAAACGACCAATACTACCGAAGTGTCGAAGTCAATATAAATTATTATTTTTCTATGTAATAGAAGATTGGGAGATGTCCGGGTAGCACTGGACAAATGAGCTTCTATAAATTTGTGGTGACCCAAAATTGAAATATACACTATCAAATATTTCAGCAATACAGTCTTTTGCTATATATTTATGTACTATTTTGCTACGCAAAGCAAGAGAGAATTCATGATGTGATATTTGATAAATATACCGTACTTTATATATTTTATAATTATCTGACTGTAATTTCTTGAATAGTCCTCTGAATTCAGGGACTAGAGCAGTGCTTTAAAGAGACTTGAGTCAATAGTCGGAATGCTTTAAAAAAAAAAAAAGAATAAACCCGAAATAGTATAATAATAATAATAATAATAATAATAATAATAATAATAATAATAATAATAATAATAATAATAATAATAATAATAATCTAATATAAATAAAATAGAGTTTATGTGTCTGTCTGTCTTTGTGCGGCCTGGGGACCATACGAGTGGACCAAAAGTTACCAAAATTTGGTCACGGGTACCTTGGTCCAGGCTCCAGATCAAGCCGATGCGTTTTTTTGTTGTTGTTGTTTTTTTTTTTTTTTTTTTCAAAATTCGAACCATGAGGTCTCAGGAGGGCGTTTACCAGGACATGTAAAAGTAGTAGAAAATGACCGATATTAGTGTCAAATCCATAGTTTTCGCGGTCACTGAGATCAATGGTAACACTACCATTAGTGATTACTTCAGCCACCATTTGTATGCGGGCCGGGGTCACCAGAGGGGGGGGGGAGGAATTTCGAGACATGTAAAAATAATCGAAAATGACCGATATTGATGTCAAATCCATAGCTTTCGGGGTCACTGAGCTCAATGGTGAAACTCAAGATAGCGTTTACTTTCACATTTAGTCCCCATCAGCTAAGGAACTTGCGCCAGGAGATCACCGAAACATGTAAAAATAATCCACAATGACCGATATTAGCGTGAAATTCACAGTTTTCGCGGTCTCTGAGATAAGTGGTGATACTTTCATTAGCGATGATTTTCAAATTCAGCCACCATTGTATGCGGGCCGGGAGTCACCGGGGTAGAGAATTGCGAGACATGTAAAAATAATCGAAAATGACCGATATTAGTGTCGAATCAATAGTTTTCGCTGTCGCTGAGATGAATGGTGATACTCCCAAGGCGTCGACTTCCAAATACAAATACTGGGAGCCAGAGGCGTTGTTTTTTCAAAATTGGAACCAGAGGATCACAGAGGCGTTTACTTTCTATGTAAAAGTAGTAGAAAATGACAGATGTTAGTGTCACATTCATAGTTTTTGAGGTATCAGCTGAAGGCCAGAGGCGATTTTTTCACAATTCGAACCAGGGAGGGGTCTCAGGGGGCGTTTACCAGGACATGTAAAAGTAGTAGAAAATAACCAGTATTTGTGTCGAATTCATATTTATCGAGGTCGCTCAGAAGTATATTGATACTCCCGATAGTGTTTACGTTCAAATTCAGCTCCCATCGGCCATCCCAATGAAAACACGTACGTTGTTGGATATATATTCACACAAAATGTATCTAATTTTAGAAATGTTTCTTAATTCTTCTCTCATTGTTCAGTTTGTTTACATTGATATTTTATCTGACCCGTGCGAAGAACGGGCATAACAGCTAGTAATAATAATAATAATGCCTACAGACCAGTCTTGGGGTCAGTGGCTGAATGTTGGCTTGAGATTCTCGGATAGACCTCAACGGTTGACTATCCCGAGAGGACTAGCCTGGTTTTCTCAGTCACAACAGATGAATACCGGAACGGTATTTCAAATATCCAGAACCGGGTCGCTATTTTGCCCAAGTTTATCAATTGTGGAAACAGTATAGAAAAATCTCTTCCAAAATACCGCTTCTCTAATAAAAAGTGCACGTCTTGACTGTATGTGGCATGTTCTCTCATTTCGGTAACAAACAGGCCCGTATCCACGGGGGCTAGGGGGACGAGCCCCCTAAACTTTGGCTGGCCCCCTAAAAGTTTCACGGTAGGCTTGCAAATGAACTATAATATGGTGATGAAGTATACTATGATTGGGTCGGGCCACCCCTAACTTCTACCGGGCTCCCTCTAAATTTTTGGGCTGGCTACGGGCCTGATAACAAAGCGAATAAAATGCATATTATTTTGCATTTGTCCACTGCAGCCACGTTAACAAAACTAATGAATGACAATAGTTGATGCGATATACATACGAAAGTAATTAAAGAATTTTCCTTTGTCTTCTTTTAATTGTGGAAACAGTATAGAAAAATCAGGGTGAACCCATGTGTCTCTGACGTTTTTTTTTTTTTCTGCCTGTGTCTTAACAAGGCGAGTAGAAAACACATTTTGCGTCTGTCTGTTACAACCACCACAACATGACAAGAGTCACAGAGTTTTGTTTCTTCAGTTGCACAGCAACCCTGCTCGCATATTTTTCTCCACGGCAAAACGCCGGATAATATGAAAGGGGCCGAAACCGGATCCGGCAAACAGCCGGAAACGGATCCGGCAAATCGCCGGATAATGTGAAAGAGGCCTAAAAGTTTCAAGTACGTGAATGTCAGTCAAATATAATTTACATGCATTCTCAAGCAAGATAGCGCTTTCTTACCTGAGATATTTAATCCACATATTCCTTACAGTTTCATCTTTTGCAAAATTAAAAAAGTGACAGTTCTCTCTTTCACTAGAATGCCTAATGGAGGATGAGCGTCATGATTGACTCATCCTGTGCAGCTCAAAGCATAAAGAAAGAGAGTTAAGTATTATTTAGATATGAGCAGAGCCGGATTTCCCAATAGGCCCGGGCCTATGGGCGCAAGCTCCCAGGGGGCGCACGGCCGAGAGAAAAAAATAAAAAATATCTAGAAATAAAAATAAATAGCCATAACTTAACATATTTTTTGAATTGATTAAAAAAAAAGGGTAATAAAGCATTCTGATTTTGAAGTTCATTGGAACAAATAATTGTTGGTAAAGTTAAAGATAAAATTCCATCGTGGAGTGGTGTCTAAGCAATTAACATACGTATAGGCCTGATATAATTTTTTAATGAAGGTTTTTAAGAAAGTAACTTTTACCAGACTAGGGGGCGGAAAAAATTATTGGGCCTGGGGGCGCCAAAATGCTAAATCCGGCCCTGGATGTGAGTAATGCAGTAAACAATTAATTTGCAATAGAACTGTTCTATTTTCCAAGTGGTTTATCTAGTACAGTACTGTTCAACCGGGGGTGCGCGAAGATGTTTCTGGGGGTATGTAATCCTAAAATAAACATATTTCGATTATTTAGTGAATGATAGTTGGAAAAAAAATTGATTTTTTTTTTTTTTTTTTTTTTTTTTTACGGATATGCAATTTATCCACTTGCAAATGGTGTTTTGATTGACACACTGATTGTCCTTTTATTGGGTCTCTATTTATCCCCGTTTTTAATCAACAGAACATGAATTTATTAAGTTTAATAAATTCATTTTGATTTAAATACTTTTATCAGCTTCAGGGCTACATAATTGGATGGCAAATTGTGTCTAGGGGGGTACGCGAGAAAAAAAAGGTTGAACACCACTGATCTAGTGAACATAGCTATGCGTGTGTAGGAGTTATATATGAAATGGAAGTTGTTCTTTGTAACATAGGTTATTGTTATGGAGGAGAATTTTTATCATATTACTTCTATTAAAATGCGTATTCTAAAGAGGGAAGGTGTTTAAGCATTATTACAAAATTATTTATTTTACGAAATAAAATCACAGTTTCACGTCCCACGATTATGCCGGCTAGGCTAAAGGAGACAGTGATGATAAATGAGTGCAATGGAAGAATGAATAACTTGGAAGAAAACGGAAGAACCCCGAGAAAACCCACCCACACGGTGTTGTCCACCACAAAGTTTACTCGACGTCAGCTGGGATCGAACCAAGGATCGCATGCACCAAAAATGAACGCTCTACTACGGGCAGTATTTCACGAGTCCCTCATGTTAGGAAGCTTTGTTATAGCTCAACTCCTTGTTAAAAAGAAGGAAGCACGTGACCCAGCGTGGCCCAGCAGGATATTCTTATTCTGCGGAAGCAATTTCTATCGAAGTTCTCTGTCCCACAATCACAACAAAACAGCTGAATTGTTTGAAATACATTTTTTTTTAACATTGTTACCTCTTGACATGAAACTTTAAAAAAATCATGCCACTTTTATTAAAGTAGGAAATCCCCATGTGCAACTGTGGACAATATTTTCCGTTCTTTTTTCTGCACTTTTCATTTAAAAAACCTCGAAGCTTTGCAGAAAATTCGAACATCTCATATAGGCATCTTAGGGAAGAACCCCGCCCCCTTTTTTTTTATTTTACTTTAAATATTTATTTTCTTAAAACGCTGGAACGCGTGTTTACTTCTTTTAGGCGAAAACTTCAAACATCGAACTTCATATTTTTAACCTTAAGGGATTCTGAGATGAGGATACCTTGTTACATTAACTGAGAAGTGTCTTCGTTGTCTTCTTCTTTTAAGTCTTTTTCTCAGTTAGCTGAGTTCCGCTTTTCGGATCGCTGTCCTGTACCCGTTTCTATCTTGTGTCATATCCGCTGTGATACCACATCGTTCTTAACACATACTCCCCACTTCTTTAACCGGTTTTGTGCTGATTTTCCGATTCAGTTCTATATCATCTACTCGGTGAGCTTCGCATTCTGAACGTCTTCCTCTTAACATGCCAGGGCCTAAAATTCAACGAAATCACAGCTCCACACTGGTAAAAATTTTATATAGTATAGAAAAACTAGTTTAGTCAGCATTTGTTTAGACATATAATCAATGTTCTGTCCAGTACATCATGTTTACCTGCGACCAAAAATTATTATTATTATTATTATTATTATTATTATTATTATTATTATTATTATTATTATTATTATTATTATTATTATTATTATTATTATTAAGGAAAATTTTGGCATCCAGAGCAAACAAAATTAAAAGCACATTAGGATACATATTTAATTGTATTGTATTAAACCATAAAATACAGGAAACAAACCGGTAAGAAAAAGTCACACTGGAAGAAAACTAACAAAGTTAATTATGGAATCCAGGACTTCGTAGCGTACTACAGTAAAATCTCTTTTCTCACTGACATATTTGTTATGGGATTTATTGCGACGTGTGTTACGATGAAGTTGAATACCATGTAATGAGTACTATATTTCTCCGTTGACGTTCTCTTGCACACATTCGTTTAAAAACGTTTTTTCCCACTCGCCTAACAGAGGTCTCTCTTTCATACTCTCCAATTGTGCTACAGTTCTATTTTTATTTGTTTTTTGTTCAAAAGAAACATTTCATCACTCTCGAACTTCTGCTGGCAGTTCTTGAAAACATATAGAGCGTCTGTCACAAGACACAGAAGATGAAGGCGATCTACTTTTATCCATTTACGCAGATGACCATTGGCTTCATTACATACATGGCTTTCCGTTTTCAAGTAAAGGCAGCTTGGATACCAATTTTTTAGGAGAGTAGTGAGCATACTGAATGAAAATTTTGTCCACCTGACGTTAAAATATTCTGGGTAGTGCAAAACTTCTAAGTTATTTTCTGAAGCTACCATCGTTAAACTTTTCGTTCGCTGCTCTGAAAAGTGATAGAAAGCGCACAGTCCAGATGCTGCTTATACGAGAGATGAAACTTCTTGGACAATCTTGGTGACATCTTTCCATGCTAAATTAATGTGATGGGCAGCACACCAAATTTTCAACAGAAGTAACGTTTCACCTGAAGCAACTCTTTCATCAGTTAACAATTTCCACATTCCTTTGTGTTCTCCTGTATTCATGTTTTCACTATCAGTAACTATCGAAGTCACTCTGGGAAACATTACTCTTTCTACTGATTTTCGTAACGCTGTGTTTCGGCTAAATTTTTGGCGGTTATTGGTGTATGTTATCTCTGATAGTACATATTTCTATAACGGGTTCAAAGAATCGTGTAATTTTTATCTACAAAACAACATATTTCATTATATCGGAAAAGTGTAATGTCCTATTGAAACAACAGATAAACGTGCAGTTAGTTGCATATTTTAAAACTATATGAATGCAACCGAAAACGTTTGAAAACTAAATATAATTAAAAAGTTCCTTCACCTCAAAATTGGCAATGGTTTTCTCTGCCATCTAGGAGACACCTATACGAATTAACTCTGGCTTATTGTCATATACTGGCAGTTATATGGAATTAAGTAACCCATTGCATAATGAATGTATTGAATCAGTAAGACATAGTTTGACACACCAAACGTGTTTAAATGCATAATCCGAGAAAAGTAAGGTACTCACATTAACACCACTCCACACTTTAAGAATTACAGTTCCACACTCCCTTCCTACAGTTCCACAAAGTGTGGAGTACTCCACTCAATTTTAGGCCCTGTAACATGCCCAATCCATATCTGTCTACTTTCTTCCAGTTTTTCTATTACTGGTTTCACCTTTACTGTTCTCCGGATCACTTCATTCTTAATTTTGTTCTTCCCCGTCACTTCACACATCCACCGCAGCGTCTTCACCTCAGCAACATTCAACTTACTGTTCCTTTCTCTTCTTCATCGTCCAACATTCCGCTTCCTACAATAAAACAGGTCCCACTACTGTTTCGTAAACATTTTCTTTAAGAGGCCTCATCCTGGCGAAATTAAAATACCGCTAATTTTACAGTAATTATGTGATATCTTCCAATAGGTAAAAGATAATCGAAATGTGGAACAAGAGCGCCCTAGACAATATCATTTTACATGAGATACCGTTATCACGACTCACTTATCTGCTTTCGATTTCGAGCCATTTTGAAAATCGGCATTTATTTTCGCGTTTCTAAACGGCTGAAAACGGAAAGTTACTAGGTGACTTGTGATAACGGTACCTCACGCAAAATAATATTGTTTAGGGGCATATTGGTACCCGACGGTCACACAACAATCCTGCCACTTCTCTTCATGTCATCCAACCGCTGCTAATTCTACTGTTTATATGTTCTTCTATCTTTACATTTTCCTGCAGAATTGATCCCAAGTACTTGAATTTCTTCGTCACTACCACATCTTCTCCGTTCAGTTTTATTCTTGTGTTCTCCATTACATTTCTCCTGAAAGGACAATGGTCTTAGTTCTACTAATTCTTAGCCCTTTGCTCTCTAATGTTCCTCTCCAGGCATCTTTAATTTCTTTTGTAAGCTGCCTTGGTCTCACTCACCAGCACGTCATCCGCAAATAGCCAAAATTTTTGGATTAGATGTTTCAAGTTGTACATTAATGTGCAAAATCGCATTTTCTAATGACCTACACCAGTTTCACATATTAATTAATCTTTAATCAAAGCCTTTATGTGCTTAAATTGCCAATATCTATAACGATTATTATTAAATTATTTTGAGGAAAGTGTATCAGATAAATAAAAAGAGTATAATATGAGTTATTAAGTTTTTCGACGATACCCTTCAATTGCAGTTCCCACATTTTTACTCTCTTCTTTTCTTCCCTTCTGGACAAATATTAAAAAAAAAAAAAAAAGTTCAAAAACTGTCTAATTACACTTCCAGGATGTGCTTATTTTTTTTTTTTTTTTTAAAAAGTTACTTTCGTTCCACAGTGTAAAACTACAGTAGCCTTCCAAACTATGAGAATTCAATACTCAAACATAAAATACTATATATGTAGCTACTGGTTGGAGTAGATTAATACCATCAAAGATAGGGCCTGTTCCTTGGACGCCGAATTCATATCAAAAAGTCATTACTCGCTATGCTTCACTGTTTATTGTTCTATGGCGATAAAGCTTTGAGAAACTGGAAATCTTCTATTTCAACCACTTCCGGTTCGAATAGTTGGTTAAGGGAAGAGAGAACTTACTCTTGAGAAGCTGAATCGAAAGGAAAATAACTGCATTTCAATATTTCCTACCGTTTTAGCTTTAAGGAAATTAGTATCGAAACCGGAAAGTAATAGTAAATTCCAACCACTTCCGGTTTCGGTAGTGTTGCGAGTTATGATGAGGGGTTTTCTCGACACCCTGAATCGATTGCAGAAAACAGATTGTCGCTATTTATCACCATTTTTGTTCTATAGCGAAAATTGTTGAAACCAGAAATTGTTAATTTGAACTATTTCCGAATTTAATATAGGGTTAAGGGAGGAGTTAACATTTACTCTTGCGACGCTGAGTCGATTAGAAGGAATCGCATATTGATATTAGGGATGGCCAGAACCGGTTCCTGGTAGAACTGGTTTTTGGCTCTGAACGAATCCAGTTCTAGAAGATCCGGTTCTGAAACCGGTTTTTCGGATCCAGGTCTGGAACCGGTTCTGAAACCGGATCTCCAATAACCGGTTCCGCCGAAACCGGAACTTTGTAGCCATCCCTACTTGATATCTCTTAACCATTTTTGCTGTGATATGGACAAAAAGCTGTTCCATCTGTATAAGACACTTATGCATGCTATAGTTTGGACATCTAAAAGTTCAAATACCAAAGGTTATGTTTCAAGGAATTTTGAAATACAGTATGTGCATCTTATTATTTGGACTTTTTATTATAATAGTTGAAATCCCAAGGCCTTTTCTTTCCTCTCTCTGTTTTTTTTACTAGATCAAATATGAAAAAAAAAACGCAGAAACACATGAATCTAATTTATTTTAAATCAGAAGTCCAAATACCAAATTTCACGTCCCAACCTTTTCCGAGATATTAGTATCTTACTGTAATAATTGTATTCCTCGCTCTTTTAACGGAAATTTTATTATTATTATTATTATTATTATTATTATTATTATTATTATTATTATTATTATTATTATTATTATTATTATTATTATTATTAAGTGTACCCGCCCTTGTAAAGAACAAAAAATCTTTTTTCTCCTAAAATTTCCGGTCTTTTCCGATCCTTTACAACACTAGTTTGGAGCCAACAACGATGACTTGAAATAGTCCCGGTGCTTGAAAAAATGAAATCTTTAAGTTTTACGTCCCACGATTATACCGGTTAGGCTAAAGGAGACGTGATTATGAGGGATGAATGAAATGGTGGAATGAAGAAAGTGGGAGGAAACGGGAAAACTCCGAGAAAACCCACGCACACGGTGTTTGTCCACCACAAAGTCCACACGGCGCGAGCTGGGATCGAACCAGAGACCCTAAGCACCGGAGGTGAACGCTCTACCACTGAGCCACCGCACCCCCCAGTTCCGGTGCTTGAATTACGATACAATCAAATGGAGGAACTGTTGGTCCAATTTAGGTGCAAATTGAATGGAAATCAGAGAGATAAAAAAAAAAGTATTTTATCTCTCATATGAGAAGGTAGTGTGGCTCAGTGGCAGGGTGCTCATCTCTGGTATTAGGAGGCTCTGGTTCGATCTTTGGCCAAGCGAGTTTGTCGTGGACAACACAGTCTCCGTGGATTTATTGGCTTCTCCTGTTTCCTTCCGCATTATCATTCTACAAACTATTTTACCATCGTTCAGTTTCATTAATTATCCGTCTCTTTTAAGTCTAAAGTGCATAATTGTTGGATGTTAAACAAGAAATTTTATTTAGCATTATTATCTTATCCCAGAATCCATGCCGCCTGATGCAGAATCGTTTTGACGTATATGATTAGCGTCATATTAAGGGCCTGACTATTGCAGGAAGCATATGTTAGTCGAACTCTTTAGTATGATACTAATCACGAGTCAGGACGACTCTGCATAGGCCCCATGGTGATTTGAAAATGAAATGAAAATGAAATCTTTAAGTTTTACGTCCCACTGTTATGCCGGTTAGGCGAAAGGAGACTGTGATTATGAGAAATGAATGAAATGGTGGAATGAAGAAAGTGGGAGGAAACGGGAGAACCGCCCCGTTTGTCCACCACAAAGTCCACACGGCGCGAGCTTGGGATCGAACCAGGGTCCCCAAGCACCGGGAGGTGAACGCTCTACCACTGAGCTACCGCGCCCCCCCACCAT